>NC_081157.1:14954998-15270520 GCF_012432095.1 Onychostoma macrolepis | reverse complement strand
ACTTGAGGTTAACTCTTAAATTTGATTTGAGAAACTTTCTCTCACTGAGAAAGAAGCTTTTCAGCAACTGTGGCCTTGGAATCTCTTCATTTGCTTAGTTGCACTAACACAGCTTTTAGTGTTCTCAGAAGCTCCAAAACAGTGATTCTGAGCATTGAAGCTCTAACATAATTTTCTCTGCAAAAAAGCTCTGACTCATGAAAATCTGTCTTCTGCATTGCAAATTACATGTCATTTCATGAGAAAGAAACAACTTTCATGTACTTGAGGTTAACTCTTAAATTTGCTTTGAGCAACTTTCTCTCACTGAGAAAGAAGCTTTTCAGCAACTGTGGCCTTGGAATCTCTTCATTTGCTTAGGTGCACTAACACAGCTTTTAGTGTTCTCAGGAGCTCCAAAACAGTGATTCTGAGCATTGAAGCTCTGAAATAACTTTCTCTGCAAAAATCCTCTAACTCATGAAAATCTGTCTTCTGCATTGCAAATTACATGTCATTTCATGAGAAAGAAACATCTTTCATGTACTTGACCTTTCCTCTTAAAAATGCATTGAGCAACTTTCTCTCACTGAGAAAGAAGTTTTTCAGCATCTGTGGCCTTGGATTCTCTTCATTTGCTTAGTTGCACTAACACAGCTTTTAGTGTTCTCAGGAGCTCCAAAACAGTGATTCTGAGCATTGAAGCTCTGAACATAACTTTCTCTGCAAAAATCCTCTAACTCATGAAAATCTGTCTTCTGCATTGCAAATTACATGTCATTTCATGAGAAAGAAACATCTTTCATGTACTTGACCTTTCCTCTTAAAAATGCATTGAGCAACTTTCTCTCACTGAGAAAGAAGTTTTTCAGCATCTGTGGCCTTGGATTCTCTTCATTTGCTTAGTTGCACTAACACAGCTTTTAGTGTTCTCAGAAGCTCCAAAACAGTGATTCTGAGCATTGAAGCTCTAACATTACTTTCTCTGCAAAAAAGCTCTAACTCATGAAAATCTGTCTTCTGCATTGCAAATTACATGTCATTTCATGAGAAAGAAACATCTTTCATGTACTTGACCTTTCCTCTTAAAAATGCATTGAGCAACTTTCTCTTACTGAGAAAGAAGCTTTTCAGCATCTGTGGCCTTGGATTCTCTTCATTTGCTTAGTTGCACTAACACAGCTTTTAGTGCTCTCAGAAGCTCCAAAACAGTGATTCTGAGCATTGAAGCTCTAACATGACTTTCTCTGCAAAAAAGCTCTAACTCATGAAAATCTGTCTCCTGCATTGCAAATTACATGTCATTTCATGAGAAAGAAACATCTTTCTTGTACTTGAGTTTTACTCTTAAAACACACACGTCAAAAAAAAAAAAAAAAAATCATAAACAGAGATAGTAAGAAAAAAAGGTTGATCGATGTACTTGAATGTAACATTCACAGACATTTATATATATTTAATCCACTTTTCTGTATACTGGCACTAAATATGGAGATGGATGGTGGATTAAAAGTACATTAAATTATGAAGAATGATGGATTGGAAATGTCTTTTTTGTTCTTCTGCTTCTGCATGCTGTTTTTTCAAAGGCTTTCAACAAGTTGTGGGGATGATATTGATTTTAGTAAAAGGTGGTGATAATTCCACTCACATTCGCAAAAGACACCTATGAAAAGCTCAGGATAAGCTTTTTTTTCTTGAAATGTGTCAGAGATGAACGTACTGGTGGGGTGGAGAACTCTTGATAATTATGGTGATACTTACTTTCCATCTCATCAGAAACCTGAGAGTTGAGAAACAGTAGTCATGCATGTATTTCTAGCTCCTGAACAAAGTCTTTTCCATATATGGGTTTTTCAATCTTTAAATAGTTCACTTTAGTTCACGGCTCACTGCAATCCTTAACACAAAGTTGTTTCACAACATCAGACTAATAATAGATATAGTAGTAGAATTGTTTCTTCTTACAAATAAGCATAATTCTATGTATTACATTAATTCAAGATTAATGAAAATATTCTACAGTTATAACGTTTATTGTAGCTATATGGGTGCTTAGCTTTTCTTGTTGTTTAATACACTTGGCCAAAATCTCTGATATGAAGTGCTATATGCACAGGATATTTAAAACATACAAATGTATATTGGCTACAACTAGACAGCAAATGTAGGCTAACTCTTCTCCACTCTTCAAACACAAAAAAATTGCCTTTAATTAGCCAGACATAGTGTTTAAGTAAAGAAAATGCTGTTCTTATTCAAACATAAGTTATTTATTTAGCCTTTGCATTACGAACAAGCGGAGATCTGTCTCCTCCAGGCTGTGTTCGGTGCTTCATTCTGAATGGAGGCGGGGTGAAGTTTACAGGTTTCGCTGATAGTGTGAGGATCCAATGGTGTTATGAAGTTTTACTGACAAGCTCTTTTAATTGCTTTTCATTGGTTAAATATTTGTAAAGCCCTCAAACAGATATAAGGAAGACCAATAGCACTGATTTAAACTGATATTAACAAAATATTATAGAGATGTGAAGTTTGGATAATTTTCCACGGCACACCTGACTGGGCTAGGGTATGGTAACTGCCATACTCTGCCATACTAAAACGCCACTCCTGCTTCTAAGTCCCAGGATGATCGTCACCGTCCGCTCTCAGATCCAGAAGGCACATCCAAGGAATCCCACTTCTGACACCAAATTGTCGTGGCAAATTAAAAGTGACTCTCACCATGTAAGAGACAAACTCACTCAGACTAATGTCTTTCAAAAGTTTTATTCTTTGCAAAGAAGGCCAACAGTCATACATCAACACACAAGTTGCTGCAGAGTGTGACAAAGAAGGGAGGATTTTCCTCCACCTTTATAATCTCTTACCTTAGCCTTCAAGGTTACAAACTCTGAACAGCTGTACTTTTCCACACACACTGCAAAAAGTTAAAAACACATTCTACTATATCATACTTCTTAGCATGGAACCATGGACAGACGCCAACGGGTCTTCCATTTGTTCCCATCTGCCCATCTTAGGTCTTCCCTTGTAACCCCATTCATCATTTTCCTTTAGGCTCCAAGCCGTATCTCAGTTTACCTGCTTGCTATTTGTTTTACTGGGTTTTTAGTACATGGTATTTTACCCGATTCTATCTTGTCTGTTATGTTGATTATTAAAGATAAAGCTGGCAAATTAAATAATATGGACAATTACCGGCCTATAGCTTTGGCCAGCATTCTATCCAAAGTCCTTGAGAGGACTTTACTAAATAAGTTGGAGCAGTTTGTCCTGACTTCTGATAACCAGTTTGGTTTTAAACCTAAATATGGTACAGATATGTATTTTTGCTTTAAAGGAGATTTTAGACTTGTATAACAGGCACAATTCTACAATGTTTGTGTGTTTTATTGATGCTTCGAAAGCCTTTGATCATGTAAATCATGAAAAATGATTTTGCAAGGTTTTTTTTTCTATTTTCCTTATTTTAGTTTAGTTTTAGTTATTTTCCTAAATATTTAGTGAGAATTCTAGCCTTTTGGTATTCTCATCAGTTAATGCATGTGAAATGGGGTAATTGTGTGTCTGCTCCATTCAGTGTAGGAAATGGAGTTTGACAGGGAAGACAGGGAAGTATTTTGTCTTCCTCTCTACTTAATGTGTATATGGATGACTTATTAAAGCTGTTAAACAGCTGTGATTTGGTGATCTTTTGTCCATATAGTGCCTTCAACAGTTTTTGAGGGTTAGCTCTCATTGTGGTTTAGATTTTAATATTAAATATAATGCAAAGAAGAGTTCTCTATCTGGTATTGTCCTTAAAGTATGCAATGAGGTTAAATACTTGCAACACTATAAAAATATGGTATTTCACAACATGATGCATTGTCGTAGATTAAACTACCCAACAGTATATCTAGTAGGCAACTTTAAATTTAATAACCTTGAACATATTCCGAAGTAAAACGCAACATACACAGTAGTGCAGCAGTTATATTAATGCCAAACCATCCTGACTAATTCTTTTTCAGAACAATACTGTATACCTTTAATTTTATTAAGAGTATGCAAGATAATAGTGCTGCTGAATCTTCTGAGAAGTGCCACAATCCAGACCCTGGTGTTTCTTTTCTGTCTGGCCAGTGGTACATCATACAGGGTGGTCTCCAGATTTTTTGACATGCCTCGTTCCACTGTCACTGCATTGTCCTCCGAGTCAATGAGGAGGTGCTGGCCATTCGCCACCAAGAAATTCACCTCCCGAAGACCCCAGAACAATTGGAGGCAGGGCTGGGCTTAAAATTGATGTGGTTTTTCTGATGTTAAACTATGTTATGTTATGTGTACTATGGTATGTTGTAAATAGTTGTAAAAAGTACTTTTAGTAATGTATAGAACAATTTGTTTTAATGTGTAAAAATGTATTTACAGGACAAAAAAAAAAAAACGTATAGAAGAATGTTTTGTGAAAAAATTACAATGTGCATAATTACTTCTCTTTTATTTACACATGTGAATATGCTAAATAAAAATGTACAGATAAGTACTCAGGCTCATTTACAAGTAAATTACACTGCAAAAATGAATAAAGTGTACAACTTATTGTCATGGAGCACACAGCGGGGAGGAATGACATATGTAATAATGTTATATAAATAATCACAAAAATTATTCCTTATACAGAGAACATTTTTTGTTTGTTTGTTTTTGAATATTTTGTTTATTGAGTTTTTACATTACAATTTTAAACAGTACTCTCCCCCCTACCCCACAACCACGGCCTTAAAAAAAAAAAATAAAATAAAATAAAAAGGCATATGATCTTGAGTCAAAAACATTCCAGAATTTTCAGAGTTTACAGTGAAAAAAAAATATATATATATATATATATATATATATTTTTTTTTTTCCTTCTTTTTAAAAATACAAATAAAGTGTCCCATGCTTGTTCAGTCCATATGATATCATTTAACGTGAAAGGCCTGACAACATCCAAAGACAAATTAATTAATTAATAAAAAAAATAAAATAATAAATAAATACATAAGTACACACTTTCAGAATACCTGTCTAGATAACATTGTTACCAGTAATTTTACTTCCTTTACTGAGGCAGATATACATGCATACATATATACTCAAACCTAAATATATTAAATAAATAGGTGACCTTTAGAAAAGAAAAAGGAAAGAGAACATTTTAATATTTATTTAAAATGGTGTTTATGCATAATACATGCTATATCCTCTAGTATTTTAATCTAAAGCCAAACGCGCTTTATTCAACTGTGACCTTTCTCTCTCTCGCCGGCGCCAAGTTTAAGAGCTGCAATGACACGGTTTTTCTAACAACAACAGAAATATGGTGAGCAGCAAAAAATTATAGATTTCTTTCACTAAAACACAGCAGAAAACAACAATGCTGCAAATATAGTTATTTTTCTTTCTTTATTCTTTATTCTTAATTTACTCTATATTTATCTATCTATAACCTATGACTGAGTAATAAAACTACTCAAGTAGTTAGTTACTAGTTACTTTGGATCATATACTGAATATAGTATATTTTTATTTAGATACGGAGATATTTAGATAAAATTTTATATACATACATACATATACACACACATATACAGTGAGGAAAATAAGGTCTGAATACTTTCCGTACCCACTGTATATATGTATACAGTGAGGAAAATAAGTATTTGAACACCCTGCTATTTTGCAAGTTCTCCCACTTAGAAATCATGGAGGGGTCTGAAATTGTCATCGAGGTGCATGTCCACTGTGAGAGACATAATCTAAAAAAAAAAATCCAGAAATCACACTCACAGTGGACATGCACCTACGATGACAATTTCAGACCCCTCCATGATTTCTAAGTGGGAGAACTGGCAAAATAGCAGGGTGTTCAAATACTTATTTTCCTCACTGTATACATATATACAGTGGGTACGGAAAGTATTCAGACCCCCTTACATTTTTCACTCTTTGTTATATTGCAGCCATTTGCTAAAATCATTTAAGTTCTTTTTTTTTTTCCTCATTAATGTACACACAGCACCCCATATTGACAGAAAAACACAGGACCATGTGATATTTCAGTTTTTCTTTTTTAATAAATCTGCAAAAATGTCAACAATTCTAAGTATTCAGACCCTTTGCTCAGTATTTAGTAGAAGAACCCTTTTGATCTAATACAGCCATGAGTCTTTTTGGGAAAGATGCAACAAGTTTTTCACACCTGGATTTGGGGATCCTCTGCCATTCCTCCTTGCAGATCCTCTCCAGTTCTGTCAGGTTGGATGGTAAACGTTGGTGGACAGCCATTTTTAGGTCTCTCCAGAGATGCTCAGTTGGGTTTAACGGAGTTGTTGTGAAGCCACTCATCCGTTATTTTAGCTGTGTGCTTAGGGTCATTGTCTTGTTGGAAGGTAAACCTTCGGCCCAGTCTGAGGTCCTGAGCACTCTGGAGAAGGTTTTCGTCCAGGATATCCCTGTACTTGGCCGCATTCATCTTTCCCTCGATTGCAACCAGTCGTCCTGTCCCTGCAGCTGAAAAACACCCCCACAGCATGATGCTGCCACCACCATGCTTCACTGTTGGGACTGTATTGGACAGGTGATGAGCAGTGCCTGGTTTTCTCCACACATACCGCTTAGAATTAAGGCCAAAAAGTTCTATCTTGGTCTCATCAGACCAGAAAGTCCTTCAGGTGTTTGTTAGCAAACTCCATGCGGGCTTTCATGTGTCTTGCACTGAGGAGAGGCTTCCGTCGGGCCACTCTGCCATAAAGCCCCGACTGGTGGAGGGCTGCAGTGATGGTTGACTTTCTACAACTTTCTCCCATCTCCCGACTGCATCTCTGGAGCTCAGCCACAGTGATCTTTGGGTTCTTCTTTACCTCTCACCAAGGCTCTTCTCCCCCGATAGCTCAGTTTGGCCGGACGGCCAGCTCTAGGAAGGGTTCTGGTCGTCCCAAACGTCTTCCATTTAAGGATTCTGGAGGCCACTGTGCTCTTAGGAACCTTAAGTGCAGCAGACATTTTTTTGTAACCTTGGCCAGATCTGTGCCTTGCCACAATTCTATCTCTGAGCTCTTCAGGCAGTTCCTTTGACCTCATGATTCTCATTTGCTCTGACATGCACTGTGAGCTGTAAGGTCTTATATAGACAGGTGTGTGGCTTTCCTAATAGGCCCTTTTCACATGACGTCACGCAACTTCCGTTCTGACTCAACACAGTGTATAGTTACTTCCGCCAGCATAGTGAAACGCTATGGAGTTTACACAGTCCCTTCTACATCTGCCAGAAATACATCTAGATGATGTACAGCGACTTTCAGACAAATTTTCGCTTGCGACACGTTCTAAACTTGATAAAGGATACAAATTCTTCATTGAACAGTACCTGTTTGATTATAAAGGTAAGCATTTTTTTGCATTGTCCAGCCCAGCTTACGTTAGCGGAGGAGTTAGAACCGGACCGGTAGTTGTTAGCTTTCTCTTCTGCAAATAGAAAGTCTTAAAGTCCTTATATTCTTGATTAATTTAGTGTAATAGAGAACGCAAAACCCTTGTTGCAATCGTGTTTTCATATTACCAATGTTAGCTATAGATTGTGTATTGTTACATAAAAGTCGGTAACATATTCATTGTTAATGTTGTGCCATTTTACCAAAACATTGCTTTGGAATAGTTTCGAATGTAGATGTCGATGAGGTGACAGTGAGAGGCCGTTGTCACAGGTCCATGAGGAAAAATGAGGAAGCTCATCACCTTCAGGTTTTTCTGATTGTTGTGTTCTGCTGCGGTTGCAGACTTTGCAGTATCCCACAAAGTTCCATTGTGGTTCAGTATGTTTCTCAGTCTGATGTCAATTAGTTTGTGGAAACAAACTGCAAAAGACAACTTTACATATATTTAAGACAGAAGAGGGTTGTTTGTGAACAATAAAGACTGAGAAATATTCTGTGTGATTAATAAAAAAGCTGATGTTTAAAGCTACACTTACTGTAGTCCTTAAGTTTGTTCCATTACTCCAATGAAATGTAAAATTGTTGTGCAGCAAAAACATATCTTCATGCTTTTATTAACAGGTTACATTTCATGCGAAAGAGGTTCCTGTGGTACTGAAATGCATTTTAGCAGATACCGACACTGGATTTAATTCATTATTTTCTTCCATAATGTTCTTCATTCACGTTGTCATTATGGGTATTGCTTGTAGAATTTTGAAGAAAATAATAAATTAAATCCATTTTGGAACAAGTGTCGGTATCTGCTAAAATATGAAATGTTGGGTGAAATAGTAAAATGTAAATTAAACTTGACATCTCACTTTTATGTCAGGGCCTCTTCCAGATCCTCACATCATGGCCAGTGGTGAGAAACTGCAAGACATACGCCCACAACCAGGCATTTGCAAATTGCTACACAGGCTTGAAGGTCTTAATTTTGTGGACTCTAAATTTGGCCCTGTGCCATTTGGGTCTGTGCTCTCTTACCAGTGCCCTCCTGAGATAAGTAGAGACATTATTAAACACCATGGTGCCCCTGTATTTCCTCAGCTACCTGTTGATGGTTACAATTTTAAATTTCAAATAAATTTTGAGCCCAACTACAAGCAACAATGCCACTTAGAGAGCCTTAAGGTGTCAAGGGAGATCTCTGCTGCTATTGAGGCAGAAACACGACCACAGTCAGAATGCCAGCTGTGGAACCAGGTACGCAAACCCAGACTTACAGCCAGCAGATTTGGAGAAATATGCCATGTCCGCGGGGCGTCTACTGCCAAAGCCTTAGCTGCTCGCATTCTGAGAGGAACTCCCCAGACAGCTGCTATGAAAAGAGGGCTGGACCTGGAACCTGACATACTTCGGCAATATTCAGATTTTTGTAATGTCTCCGTAACACAGTGTGGGATAATCATCCACCCTGATGCACCTCACCTTGCAGCCAGCCCTAATGCCAAAGTCTTCAACCCAAGAGAAACACCACCATTCGGATTGGCAGAGGTAAAGAGTTGCGATGTTGAAGAGGTTTCTCAAGTTAAACACCTGATCACAGTTCAAGGCCAGGCCTGCCTTAAGAAAACCCACAAATATTATTATCAGGTTCAAGGCCAGCTGGCCTTAAGCGGACTTCAGTGGTGTGATTTCATTACAGATACCCACACTGACTTCACAGTTGAAAGAATCTTTAGGGATGAGGAGATCATCAACTCAATGCGACAGAATCTGGATTATTTTTATCATAACATCTACATGGATATATTATTACATTGAGACAGAATTTCATAATGTAAATAGTTTTATATTAATTTGTAATATGTAATTTCTGTTGTAAATACTTTTTTCGTATAATTATCTTTGAAGTTTACAATTTCAGTCAATGTTGCATTGTCTGTAAATGTATGTGGGCTTTTAGTCTGTTATTGGTCCCTATTTGCTTGTTTTCATGGTTGCAAGAAACTGCTTTTAACCTTGTTTGTAGAATACACTTTGAGCTGCTATGGAAACTTAATTAGTTTCTTTCACTACAGTTCTTACCAAATGTGTAAATAAAAGAGGCAAGTTTCAAAAATATTCTGGTTCTTTTAATGAAAAAAGGTGTAAATGCATTTCTCAGGAAAAACTATTTTACAGAATGCTTCACAGCATTGTTCATTAATAAATATGAAAATATACTTAACCCTACATTAATGAAAAAAAATAGAAAATGTAACAAATAAAAAAATATATTACATGGCACTTGTATTTACAGTCTATATACACAGTTTCAAACAGCTAATAGTGGGATTGAGAGGAAACACTTCAGACTGGTTTGTCCCCTTTGATAACAAGAGGTCCCTGATAGTTTGACATCAAGCAACATATGGCCCACAGCTGATTGGCTGATCCGACCATTGAAAGAGGAACAAGCCCATCCCAAATATGGTACTCCTTCACCCTGCGTATGGCCCTCTCAACTAAAATTCTCAGACGGGCAATAGCCTGGGTCTTCTGGGTATCCTCCAAGCTGAGCTGAGTAGATTTCTTCAGCGGAGGGATGATGAGTGTTGCCCCCACCTCTGACAGCATCTTCTCAATCTGGAACCCCTTATCAGCCATTACCCCATCTTCTGGTTGAAGTAACTGCAAGATCTGCGATTGCCGAGTTATTTCTAAATCTGAGATGGAGCCTGTGTACAGTTTAGATATAAATGTGATAACGGGGCAATGCCAATTAGACCTTTAAAGGTGGTGTAGTTTTTATAGTTGGAAAAACTTTCTGACTGCAGTAAGAGAGAAGATGCTGTTTCACAACGGATCTCTGTGCAGTCAATTATCACTCTCACCTGAGGGCAGTAGAGCTCGAACTTGTCAGGCATTGTGGCCTGCACTTGCTCTCTTGTCATCCACAATGGTAGTGAGCCAAGAACCTGGTAAAGGTAGCTTGTCCATGTTAAAATGATGCGACTAACTGTAGACAAGCTGACCTCAAAGATGGACGACAAGGTTTTCTCCTGAAGCCCAGCTGCAACACGACAGAGAAACATGAATAGTTCATCAATGAGCTGAAGTTTTCGTTGAGGGCTAGGTGTCTCATGATCTGTTCGCTGTGCCTTGGACCAGTACAAAAGCCTTGAAGCAGAGGGGTAAACTGACTCCCAAAACACAGTGAAGACCTCCTTTGAGCTGAACCTCGTAGTAACGGAAGTCCTCATCTGTGACACAGAACTTGAAAATCAGCGGCTTCAGCTGCTTAACTGTCAGCTGCTGGATTTCAAGTTCTAGTGACAAAACCTGAAGCTCCAACTCTTGAATTCTCCGCAGCACTATCCAGTTTCCTTAGAAGGTAGAAAAAGCATCATCATTTATTCATCTATCCATTTTCACTGAAAATGTTCACAAAAACCTGTTACTCTTTTGTAATACTAACCAGGAGAAGGATGATAGGCATAGTCATGATCTTTTGCCACTCCACCTGCAGACAGTGCCTCCTCTGTGATGTCTCCTGGGACAGGCATCTCCTGAGATTCATCAAGGACAGCAGCCCTAAAATGCTTCCTTGATCTCTGGTAAACTGACTGCCGAGCATGTGAGCCTCTTCCTAGAGATGTGAAATATATTGATACGTATGATCGTCATTATTGATATTTGGTAATCATTTTACTGGCCCCAAAAACTACACACCATTTATAAAATTAAAAATTTATACTTTATTAAAAATATATATATAAAAATACTTTATTTAAAAAGTGCTTAAAAAATACTCAACCCCATACATTCATATTTTCTTCATGCATTTCATACTAGTGTAATAAACTGTAAAGCACAGTAATTATATAATGTAATAAATTGTGATGTTTTGTTCAATTTAATATATTACCAGACTTAATACTATCCTACCTTTACCCCAATCATTCCAGGAGAATCTAGACGGCACTGCTCCTTTTTTAATCCTGGTTCGTCCACTGGCTGATGTACATGTATCCTCTGGGGCAAAGTGCTGGCTACACACATAGGTACTCCCACGAAGGATTTGAAAACTCGGTCCCTCATCTCTTTTGATCGCCCTAATCCAACGGGCATGTGTGTCTGTGTCCACTGGAAAATCGTGGAAACTTAAATAAGGAAATTTCTGTTTGTTGTTCGAACAACAAGGAACACTGCAATAACATCTACAAGATGACTGTGCCATGCTTGTTGGATGGAAAACTGTTGAAAGATGGACACAGGAAGAAAGGAATAATGAATCACATCAGCATATGAAAATGGTTTAACATTTTGCTTTTATTAAGAGGGAGTTATTCTAAACAACAGTGCTGGAATATACATTAATGTACAATAAATAAAAAGTTAACTCTTATTAGTAAACTTAAGGCAACACAGGCTGAGAGCGATGCATGTTTTTATTTTTAGCTGATAGCTAACGTTAGCCTACTTTCCCAACCAAGGCAGTTACACGTTAAAGAAAGGAAAACTGGAAATAATCATTAACGTTATCAAACGAATTAACATAAAAAACCCGGTAAATACCTAAACATTATTATTCTGAACTTTACCTTTCGTGTTGTTAGTTAATAAGTTCCAACTTCCGACATTTTCCTGAGGTATCTAGCGCGCGTACGGTTAAACGGAAGTGCTTATACACTGCTTTGAGGAAAGGCAGAAGTTTTCTGACGTCATTGTGAAAAGGGCCTATCAAGTCCAATCAGTATAATCAAACACAGCTGGACTCAAATGAAGGTGTAGAACCATCTCAAGGATGATCAGAAGAAATGGACAGCACCTGAGTTAAATATGAGTGTCACAGCAAAGGGTCTGAATACTTAGGACCATGTGATATTTCAGCTTTTCTTTTTTAATAAATCTGCAAAAATGTCAACACTTCTGTGTTTTTCTGTCAATATGGGGTGCTGTGTGTACATTAATGAGGGAAAAAAAATGAACTTAAATGATTTTAGCGAATGGCTGCAATATAACAGAGTGAAAAATTTAAGGGGTCTGAATACTTTCCGTACCCACTGTATATATACACACACACACACACATATATACATATACATATATATATACACATGTATGTGTATATATATATATATATATATATATATATATATATATATATATATATACACACACATACACTGCCGTTCAAAATACTTTTAATGTTTAAAAGTAAAATGTAATTTATTTCAGTGATGCAAATCAGAATTTTTATCAGCCTAATTTATTATCAATGCTGTTCTTTTTTAGCTTTCTATTCATAAAAGAACCCTGAACAAAATGTCACAGGTTCCAAAAAATATTAAGCAGCAAAACTGTTCCCTGTTGAAAAAACAGCATATGCTGGTATGGTATGTTTTGAAGCATGGGATGCTGGTCCTTAGCTGTTTTAAACTGGTCATGTGCTGGTCCTAAGCTGGTCCGACCAGCTCAAGACCAGCACATGACCAGCATAAACCAGCATCCCAGCTTCAAAACATACCTAACCAGCATATGCTGTTTTTTTTGTTTTTGTTTTTTTCAACAACACTGGTAATAAATCAATATATTTGAATGATTTCTGAAGATCATATTACTCTGAAAACTGGAGTAACAGCTGATACAAATTCTGATTTGCATCACTCAGTTAAATTAAATGATATTTTAAAGTTTATGTATTATAAATGTATATAACCTCTGACACGTGAGGAGTTTTCACTCTTCTCCATGACTGCTACAGAACATCTGAACATAACGAAACAAATGCACATTGACGGATCTTCTTCCGTCTGTTCTGCAAAATGTAAACAAATGTAGCCTTTATTTCTGCAAGCGTAAATATCGTGAAAATATCAATATTAATTGTCTAGGCAAGGCATTCCTCCTGGAACTAACGCGGGTTTGGCGGGTGTTTATTTCATACTCTGTATAACTTATTCATTAAATAAGCTGTCACAATGTATTTAATGTATAAGGTACATGTGCAACAAACTGTAATGTCATAGTGGTATCATGTATTGTAATCGAATCTATACCTGTGGTACCGACAGCACACGCGGTGTTCATCTAATAAAGATCTTCATATCTAGCAAACCATAGCCTTTGCAGATTTGCTTTCAACTGACTGTAGATCCAAAGACACGTCTTCAGCGCTCTTGATGTTACAACGACTCGGCGCATGCGGAAGGGAACTGAACGAATCATTCAGACTGATTCGCGAATCGATTAACTGGTCTGCCAACTGGTTTGATCAAGCCTTCGAACAGAATCGACTCAAAAGAATGAATCATTCACGAATGGGCATCGCTCATTACCCAGAAAAAAAGTAGATGGCGCACTTGGAATAAATTGAAGGATTTTTAACTTGCATTGCATTAAGATAAAGTAACGAGAGGAGCGTCGCCCACGGTAACGAAGTAAAAGTACCGTTTTTTCACTAAAAATGTACTTGAGTAAGAGTAAAAGTACCCATTTTTAAATATACTCTAAAAGTATTAGTTACCCAAAAAATTTACTCAAGTAAATGTAACGAAGTAAATGTAACTCGTTACTACCCACATCTGGACACCAGTTGAAATGCACTGCAATTCCCAGCATCCCTCTTGCCACTCACCTGCATTCCATCAGTAATCACTCACACCTGACCTCCATCAGGGAATCTTCCTCACCTGTTGCCACTAATCAAGCTCCCTATAAGACTTCACTCCATCCATACCCTCATTAGGTGCGTTTACATGTACACTTTTTTGTCATTCCGATTAAAATCATTCCGATTGAAAGATTCGATGAACTGTTTACATGAGACGTTATCTAATCCGATATGGTGTTTACATGTGCCTGTGCTTTCGATTTTAGGATATGCTAATAGCCTACAGTGACAACAAAAACAAGTCACCAGAGGAAAAAACGCCCATATTTACGTTAATATTTTTAATATCTGTTTGCACTTGCTTGGGGTTAATATTTGAATCCCTTGCGTTCATTCTAGCGCTCAGTCATATGGCCAGAACGCGATCATAGAAATCATACGCCCCTCTGTAATGCAGCTGAGATTAATTGTTCTCCGATACTACAAAGTTGTACTGTACTTAAATGGAACAAATACACGATTTCTTACCAAGAGTTGCTGAACAATGAATCAAAGGAGCATTGCTTTATCACAATCGTGTTTCGTACAACATTCATGGCGTGAGCAAGTATAAATTCAAGCAGATCGGAAATTATGAATCTGTCATCTATACAAATACAAACGACAAAGGCAACTTTTGGTCAAGTTGTTTATTTTCATTGAGCTACTTTCACTATCATCACTGTGTTGTTTCTAAGCTGAAAAGCAGAAAATTGCGCTTCATTTCAGATCCGTTTTTCACTCCGGCCATGAGAGCAGTCCGTCACACAGCAAGCGTTCTCCTTTCTAATGTGTTTTTAACTGTATAATTGAAATTTTAACTTTATACCTCCACTATTACCCAGTCTCCACTGTAGTGTCGGTGTCCCCAAATCACAGAATGTACCGTTGCCGACATCACGTTCACGTTCTGACGACCCGACCTCTGGACGTGATGACGTAGACGCAAAGTAATCGGTTTAAAGTGTTTACATGGCAGGATTTTAATTTTGTTCGGTTTATAGAAAGGTTTATCCCACCCCTCTCAACCCGATTACAATTTCATTCGGTTTGGGCATTTTTATTCTGATTGAGGTGTTTATATGGAGCATTTTCATTCGGATTGGACTTTTAAACCGATTACAATGCTCCATGTAAACGCACCTATTGTCTGGTCTCAAGGTTACAAGCTCTTTGTCTGTCTCATCACTCACCTGCTGGATCCCTGTGACTCCATAGATGTCCTCCATGTGTTGATCCTCCACTAAGGGGAAGATAAGGACTGTTTATTTCCTCAGTTTATTGAGCTTCATTGAACTTTGAGTTTTGCACTTACCTTTTGACGTTTCCATTAGTTTGTGAAATAAAGAAGCTCTTACCTTACTCATTCTCGTGTGCCTCTCCATCCAGTGTGTGACAGAAGACCAGACCTTGAAAACTTAAAACAACATGCGAGGACAACGGGCTTTCCTTAACACAACTCCTTGGAGCAATGACCCCAATCAGTCTACCATCCTCCGGTTCAGAACGGCCGGCATCTAGAATTGTATGTCCAGGACTTCCTCGACTGCTGTACCTGGGCAGCTGGAGATCACCTAACTCTAATGGAAGGATTTTGGTATGGACTGGATGATAGTATCCGATTTATCATGCCTGTGACTGATCCAAGCTGGGATCTAAAGTCTTACATCGACTTCTCTCTTCAGATAGAGGGATCAGCATTCACCGTTGGCGAAGTGACGGACGATCTCCGATCTTCACCCGTCATAACCACTGATTCCCAGTCATCACCTGGAGTTCGCACACCACGGGCCCCCCCAGATCCTTGGCATCCCCTGGCTCGTTGACTCTCCATCTCCACCTCGGGCTCCTCCACCACTTGCTGCCTCGCTGCCTTATGAGGCTATAGGTGTGTTTGACTTGAAGCGGCGCTGCGCAGAATGATCAGTGTATGACATCAAAGTACCACGAGAGCGATTCGAAAGCATAAGGATCCGTCGGCTCTCTTATCGTTGTCACAGTACTTTGATGTCATACACTGCTTCAAGTTGAACACACCTAATGATTTTGCAGGCAGCGTTTTTGCATGAGGGCAACTCTCGAAACTGATTTCGGACAGGCTTCTGAGGCAGCGTAACTGTTTAATGATCTACAACAAAATAGAACTGTCACGGTTGATAGAATCATTGTCTCGTCCTTGATTGTCTGTTGTGGTGTGCTGTGAGTGGGTGTGTCCGAGCTCGTGATTACGGGCTGATCAGTCCCAGCGGTGGCTCATTACTGGGGCTATTTAAGATCAGCTAACACTCCTCTCTTTGTCAGATCCTCACAGTTCTCAGCGTTCCGGTCCCGCACGTCTGTCTTCTGGTGTGTTCCTGTCTCTGTCTGGTATCGGAGGATTACTCAGCTGGACTTGGCTGCCCATTGCGTCCCTGTGCCGGTCTTCCATCCCACGCTGTGCACAAGCTCTATTCTGTTTTTGTGACTTCTCAATAAACTGTTGTATTCCGCAATAGAATCCTTCTCTCTTGATTACATAACAGAAGGATCTGACCATCAATGGATTCAGCGGAAGCTCTAGCCATTCAAGGATGCCTTGAAAGCAACAACGCGCGATTGGATCGTCAAGATGAGAAAATGCTCGCGACTGGACGAGCCGTGCAAGCGTTAGTGGCGCAGGTGTCCGAGCTCACCACTCAACTTCAACAACTGAGGATGCCCGCTGTGCCACCCCCACCGCCTCTTAACAGCGTGACTCAACGCGAGCCGCGGTTGCCGACACCGGATGCATACCACGGTGAGCCCAACCTGTGTCGAGCTTTTCTCATAAAATGCTCAATGTTTTTCTCCCTGCAACCACAGACTTTCGCCGCAGAGAAGTCGAAGGTGGCGTTAGTTCTCACCCTGCTGTCTGGGAAGGCGGCTTTATGGGGAACGGCGGTGTGGGAGAATCGTCATTCCTGCTGTTCCTCGTTCCACGCACTTTCTGAGGAAATGAAGAGTCTTCGATCGAGCGGTGGTCGAGCGCGAAGCCGATCTCCGTCAGGGTGAAAGATCTGTCTCGGACTTTTCCATCAAGTTTCGAACCCTGGCGGCCGAATGCAAGTGGAACGAGGAGGCACAGTGGGACATGTTCCTGCATGGGTTGGCTGACCGGATCCAAAAGGAAATATTCACTTTGGAGTTGCCCACCAGCCTGGATGGACTGATTGATTTAGCCCTCCGTGTTGATTTACGGTTACAGCAACATGGCCTGCAAGTTCGTCATCAGCTGTTGCCAGTAGTTCCTGATTATTTCCCGGTCGAGTCTGGACGCACGGTCAGCCACTTGTCTGACAGCGAACCCATGCAGGTTGGTAGAGCTCGGCTTTCCCGGGAGGAAAGAGAGCGTCGACGAGCTAGAGGATTATGTTCATACTGTGGTGCGTCAGGGCACTTCCTGGCAGAATGCCCAGTAAAAGGGCAAGCCGGCAGTAGATTTGAGGTTACTGTCGGGTGGAGTATCGTTGAACCAACCCTCAACCACCACGCTCCTCCCGGTAAGACTGCAATGGGCGGCCGGAAGACATGACAGTTTGGCTCTGCTGGATTCGGGGGCAGAAGGGAATCTCATGGACCGTACTCTGGCTCACCAGCTCCACATTCCCCACAGTCTCGCTCCGCCACAAGGTCTCTGTCAGTGCACTTAACGGACAATCCCTTCCCGACATCACTCACTCCACTACACCTGTTACACTCGTCACGTCAGGTAACCATACAGAGACAATAGAATTTTTATTGACGGATTCACCCATGACCCCGGTTGTGCTGGGCCATCCCTGGCTCGTCCGACACAATCCTAGTGTGGATTGGGGCCAGAGTTCCGTCTCTGCGTGGAGCGAGAACTGTTATGCTTCTTGTCTTGTGTCTGCTTGTTCCCCTGTGTCTTGTGTTTCGTTGCAGGACGAGGCGGTGAATCTGTCAAACGTGCCCGAGGAGTATCTCGGCCTGAAGGAAGTGTTCAGTAAGTCCAGGGCTGCTTCTCTCCCTCCACATCATCCCTATGACTGTGCCATTAATCTAGTTCCAGGTACGTCTCCGCCTAAGGGCAGGTTATACTCGCTTTCGGTTCCTGAAAGGGAGGCCATGGAGAAATATATTTCTGATTCTCTAGCAGCTGGGATCATTCGCCCGTCTTCTCCAGCGGGGGCAGATTTTTTTTTTTTGTTGCGAAGAATGATGGCTCTCTGCGACCTTGTATTGATTACCGGGACTTGAACAACATCACGGTAAAGAATATCTATCCTTTGCCGTTGATGTCTTCAGCGTTCGAGAGGTTGCAGGGAGCATCCATCTTCACCAAATTAGATTTACGTAACGCCTATCATTTGGTTCGCATAGCGGAGGGGGATGAGTGGAAAACAGCCTTTAATACCCCCAGGGGGCACTTTGAGTATCTGGTCATGCCGTTTGGGTTGTCCAACTGTCCCGCAGTTTTCCAAGCACTCGTTAATGACGTGCTGAGAGACATGGTAGATCAGTTCATATATGTTTACCTGGATGACATATTGATTTTTTTTCTTCGTCTCTCCAGGAACATGTTCAGCACATCAAGCGAGTGCTCCAGAGGCTGCTTGAGAATGGGCTTTTTGTCAAGGCGGAGAAGTGCGCGTTCCATGCACAGTCGGTTCCCTTTTTAGGGTACATTATCTCGGTCGAGGGAATTCGCATGGACCCCGATAAGGTTAAGGCTGTGGTGGATTGGCCAACCCCTGATTCCCGTAAGGCCCTGCAGAGGTTTCTGGGGTTCGCCAATTTCTACCGACGTTTCATTCGTAATTTCAGCCAACTAGCCGCTCTGACGGCCTTGACCTCCCCCATGACGGCGTTCAGGTGGTCCAGTGCAGCTGAGGCTGCATTTACCAAATTGAAACGCTGCTTCGTTTCGGCGCCCATTCTGATCACCCCTGATCCTACACGTCAGTTTGTGGTGGAGGTCGACGCATCAGAGGTGGAGGTAGGCGCGGTGCTGTCCCAGCGGGCTTCCTCGGACGATAAGATGTATCCCTGCGCTTTTTTCTCCCATCGATTGTCCTCTGCCGAACGTAACTACGACATTGGTAACAGAGAGTTGTTGGCGGTTAAGTTGGCATTGGAGGAATGGCATCACTGGTTAGAAGGGTGTCTGGGGTACCTTTTGTCGTCTGGACCGATCATAAGAACTTGGAATACATCAGATCTGCTAAACGCCTCAACTCCAGGCAGGCTCGGTGGGCACTTTTTTTCGGTCGTTTTGATTTTTCACTGTAGTACCGCCCGGGTTCCAAGAACATCAAACCCGATGCGCTGTCTCGTATTTTTGATCTTTCCGAACGCCCGTCGTCTCCCGAGTGCATACTACCTGAGAGACTCATTGTCTCTACGCTCACTTGGGAGATCGAATCGAAGGTTCGCACAGCCTTAGAAGGGGTAACGCCTCCGCCTGGAAGCCCTCCGAACCGATTATTTGTGCCGGAGAGGTTACGGTTATTGACGTTATTGGGTGGGGTCACGGTTCCAATGTGGCTTGTCATCCAGAAATTGGAAGCACTAGGTTTCTAGTTAAACAACGATTCTGGTGGCCCGCCATGGCTCGCGACATTCAGGATTTTGTTTTGGCCTGCTCAGTCTGTGCTCGTGGTAAGACTTCCAATCGACCCCCAGAGGGGTTACTTCAACCGCTGTCGGTCCCTTCGAGACCCTGGTCCCACATTGCATTAGATTTCGTTACAGCCCTCCCGCCCTCCCTGGGCAATAAGGTCGTTTTGACCGGTTCTCGAAGGCGGCTCATTTCATCCCCTTACCCAAATTAGCATCTGCTAAGCAGACAGCAGTTACTGTCGTTGATCACGTCTTTCGCATTCATGGCCTCCCGATGGACGTGGTTTCCGACAGGGGACCCCAATTTGTGTCCAAATTTTGGAGAGAGTTTTGTCGGTTGCTGGGGGCGAATGTTAGTCTGTCCTCTGGTTTTCACCCTCAGAGCAACGGCCAGACGAAGCAGGCTAACCAGGATCTGGAGAGAGTTTTGCGATGTTTGGTGGCGCAGAATCCCACTTCCTGGTGCCAACAACTCTCGTGGGTTGAGTACGCACATAACTCGTTACCAGTGTCGTCCACGGGCCTCTCGCCATTTGAGTGTAGTCTAGGGTACCAGCCACCTATCTTTCCTAGTCTGGAATCCGAAGTCACGGTTCCCTCTGCCCACGCATTCGTCCAGAGGTGCCGTCGCACCTGGAAAAGAGCCCGAGAGACTCTTCTCCGGGTGGGGGCGCGCACTAAGGCTCAGGCCGATCGCCACCAGTCGAAACCTCCAGTATACGTCGTTGGTCAAAAGTTGTGGCTTTCTTCTAAGAACATTCCGCTCCGCTCTGTTTGTAATAAACTTGCTCCCAAATTCATTGGCCCGTTTCCTGTCACCAAAATCCTTAGTCCGGTGGCAGTCCGCCTCAAACTTCCTCCAGCGTAGGAGAGTTCATCCCGTGTTTCATGTTTCTAAATTAAAACCCGTTTTTCGTTCACCCCTTAATCCGCCTGCCCCGGTTCCTCCACCGCCGCGTCTCGTAGATGGGGAACCAACGTATTCGGTCAATCGTATTCTGGACTCAAGGCGGAGGGGACGCGGATTCCAGTATTTGGTGGACTGGGAGGGTTACGGTCCGGAGGAGAGAAGTTGGGTTCCTGCCAGGGACATCCTGGATCACTCCCTTATTGATGATTACAATCTACGGGTAAGGTTGGCTGGGAGCGCCAGGGGGCACTCCTAGGGGAAGGGGTACTGTCACAGTTGATAGAATCATTGTCTCGTCCTTGATTGTCTGTTGTGGTGTGCTGTGAGTGGGTGTGTCCGAGCTCATGATTACGGGCTGATCAGTCCCAGCGGTGGCTCATTACTGGGGCTATTTAAGATCAGCTAACACTCCTCTCTTTGTCAGATCCTCACAGTTCTCAGCGTTCCGGTCCCGCACGTCTGTCTTCTGGTGTGTTCCTGTCTCTGTCTGGTGTCGGAGGATTACTCAGCTGGACTTGGCTGCCCATTGCGTCCCTGCGCCGGTCTTCCATCCACGCTGTGCACGAGCTCTGTTCTGTTTTTGTGACTTCTCAATAAACTGTTGTATTCCGCAATTGAATCCTTCTCTCTTGATTACATAACAAGAACAAGTTTTGGTGATAACTAAAATAATATTTAATTACTATAATACCAATTTCTTGCTAGAAATAACATCAAAAGTGCAAAAAGTTAATCAGAAATATACATTTGCACACAAACTAACCACCAAATGCAACTTTCAGATGCCATCTTTATTTTTAAGCGGTCCCACTTAACTACTATGTACTTACAGTTAAATTAATAATTTGGTGCAATGCACTTATTGTGTACATGCATGTTCTTACATTGTACTTATATTGTTAATAATACCTTTATGTAATTACATCTGTAATTAATTTCTGTAATTACATTTATAATTACACTGTTGACCCCATCCCTTACACCTAAACCCACCCTTAAACCTACCCATGCCACCAAACCTGTCCCTAAACTTACCCATATCCCACCTCAATAGCAGCAGAAGTGTTTTGAAATACAATATGAACACAATAAGTACATTGTACTTATTTTTTTGATGTAAGTACATAGTAGTTAAGGCCACCTAATATAAAGTGTGACCTTTTAAGCTGAACTGTCATGGAATGGAACGCACAGGATTGTGGGATATCAAAGGCAGCGAAGGATACATCTATGCTGCCTTCAAAAATCGATCAGATGAAGGTATCTCATGAGACAGGAAGTGAAGCTAACTTTGGATTCGGACGTGCCTTGATGCTTTCCTACCTTGGAATGTGTCCTCCGAAGGCAGCATTTTTCTGTTTTCGGATGCAGCCCAAGTCTAGACTTCGCAGGATTTCCTGATTGCACCAGCAGGTGTTCGCTTTCGCCACTCCTGTCGCGTAGCAACAGTGCGAGAAGAGAGCTGCCATAGATGTTATTTGTTAATGAAAATGAAAACAACTGGAGCCTGAATTGTTAGTTTGTGACTTTTAATTATCGAATTACACTTTAAATGTAAGGATTGGGTTTCGACTTTACTTGAACATTGTAATGACATGAAAAAATATGAAGCTAAATGTTGACTTATATCTTGCCAAAATGTGATTTTATGTTGTTTATTCTATTATTGATTATTATGTACATAAATGGACCATGGTGAACATATTTAAACAGGTTTTCAACCCTGTTTAGTTTTATGCATTGGAATAGTCCACTTACAAACCTTACTGCCGAGTGTCAACGGCAGCTGTCAAAGTTGCTAGGCAACAAGAACAGTCCTCCGTAGGCTGGACCGGTCCGAGTCCTTCGGAATCAGCCTTCGATATCGGATGCAACTGAAATTATCAAGTATTTGTTAATAGGTCAATGACGTGACACTAATTTTTTTGTGTCCATATGGTTTAATTAAATTTAAAAGGGTTCAAATTTCAAATTAAATGTGCAAATTAATTTCATAAATTCTCTTTTTTGTGGACCAAGTCATTTCTGGTTTTAATTAATTTTGAGAGAATATTTGGGGGATTATTGCAGAAATGTCAATGTGGTGTAACCGTAAAAACCTTGTACCAAAAAGTGTATCTTGTTTGAAAAAGGTGAAATTCACAATAAAACACCAGATCAGCTAGTTTGGCATAATAGTACATTAGTACTATTTAATAGTAAATAAACGTAAATGAAGCACCATTGTTCTGAATATTATAATTAATTTGGGGAATTATGGGAGTCAAGTCAAATTCCTTGAGTGTCAAGGTGGTGTAATCACGATTCAAGGAGTCATTTTGTTAATATTTTGCAAGATCATGTGACAGGAAATTATATCACAAAGAAGTGGTGATCTGGTGATACTAACTGTTGCATACAAAGGTTAGTAACTCTCTTTAAAATGTGAGATAATTTGACATTTTTAGGGTATGGTCAGGTATTCTTAGGTATACATGTCAAGTCACCTTTATTTATATAGCGCTTTTAACAATACAGATTGTGTCAAAGCACTTAACAGTATCAAATTGGAGGATAGAGTGTCAGTAATGTATAATGATAAGATTAAACACTCAATTTTCAACACTCAACAGTTAAAGGCATTTCATTATTGAATTCATTAATGCTAGAAATTAAGTGTCCCCAACTGAGCAAGCCAGAGGCGACAGCGGCAAGGAACCAAAACGCCCTCTGTGACAGAATGCAGAAAAAAACCTTGGGAGAAACCAGGCTCAGTCGGGGGGCCAGTTCTCCTCTGGCCAGACAAAACCCGCAGTTCAAAAGTTTATATTTCTATTTTTATTTTGTTGCAGTTTGTTTTTTTGTTGCACAAAATCCCTGTCCGTGTTGCCGTGGCCATTCCCCTGCGTGCTTCAGCACGGATTAAAAGAGCAAAGTCCCTAAAAGAGCTTACACAAGTAAAGCTTGCATCTCAGATCCAAAAATGATGGCTATGCTTTCCCGGGAACGTGGGTCGGGCTTGTGTGGAATCCTCCACCGTGTCCCGAGCCCTCATGGCTGGACGATTGGTTTCTCGGGGTGGCACGAGCTGGTTCTCTGCCACCCACCCCGGTTCCTTTCTTCCCGGAGGTGCATTAAGAGCTCACCGGTACGTGGAAGGCACCTTTTACTGCCCGAAACCGTGCCGGTGGGCCCTCCTCCCTCACCACCCTTGATGGCGGTGTGGCTAAGGGTTACACTTGCATCCCCCGTGTGGAGCAGTTGTGTTCTGGGTTCTCGGCTGTACAGAAGCAGTCTGAGACGATCAGTCACATTCTGCCACAGCAGTCCGCTGTTGCATCCACCCCGCCGCCGGCAGCACCTCAGCCTGCTCATCGCCGAGGGCGACCCCCTGCGGCTGCTCCCGCACCGCAGCAACAGCCTCCACCCAAGCGGTGCCGTGGTTGGGACTGCTCTTCAGGAGACGGTGACTGCACCGCTCCTTCCCCCGGAGGAGGAGGAGGGCCGGGTGGTAAATCTTTTGTTTCCTTTTCTTTCTGTTCCCAAATTTTCAATAAAAGAGCAGTTTCTATCATCTCTGGGTCTGAAGAGGGCTCGGAGAGTAGTGGGAGGAGTAAAACCTCTCCACTCTCATCCACCTCTTCTGTCGCCAGCGGACAGCAGTGCGCGAGAAGGTCACCCAAGCCTCTCCTGCACCCCCTGTCCGACCGTGGAACCAGGTAAATGTTGCACAGCACACTCAGACCCCGCTACGGGCCGCCTCCCAAAGAGAGCCACGTCCCTGCGTTCCACCTCGCTGCCCCACTGCGGGTACACCTACGGTCCCCTTGGTCCCTGGTTAGCGCTCCCCAGTCCGTCTCGCTGGCTCATTCGGACATCAGGCTCGGCTATGCGATTCAGTTCGCCCGGCGTCCCCCCAAGTTCAGAGGTGTCCACTTCACTTCAGTGAAAGCTGTCAATGCCCATGTCTTGTGTGCGGAGATCGTAGTCCTACTGGCGAAGGACACGATAGGACAGCCCTTACTTCATTGTACCCAAGAAGAGCGGTGGGTTACGACCCATCTTGGACCTGCAAGTTTTGAATCGGAGTCTTCACAAGCTACCGTTCAAAATGCTCACGCAGAAATGCATTTTCGAGTGCATCCGTCCCCGAGATTGGTTTGCAGCGATCGACCTGAAGGACGCGTACTTTCATGTCTTGATTCTTCCTCGACACAGGCCGTTTCTGCGCTTTGCGTTCGAGGGTCGAGCATATCAGCATATCAACCCTTCGGGCTGGCCCTGTTTCCCCACGTCTTCACGAAAGTCATGGAGGGAGCCCTTGTTCCCATGAGAGAACAGGGTGTTCGCATTCTCAACTATCTCGACGACTGGCTCATTCTTGCTCAGTCTCAGGAGCAGTTGTGCGAACACAGGGATTTGGTGCTCGGTCACCTCAGCCAGTTGGGCCTTCAGATCAACTGGAAAAAGAGCAAACTCACCCCGGTGCAGAGGATCTCTTTTCTCGGTATGGAGTTGGATTCGGTCGAACAGTCAGCATGCCTCACAGAGGAACGTGCTCAGTCGGTGTTGAACTGCCTGAATACATTCAGAGGCAGGACAGCGGTCCCACTGAAACTTTTTCAGATGCTCCTGGGGCATATGGCAGCCGCAGCGGCAGTAACCCCGCTCGGTTTGCTTCATATGAGACCGCTTCAGCACTGGCTTCACGGCCGAGTCCCGAGATGGGCGTGGCAATGCGGCACGTACCGAGTGGCAATCACTCTGGAATGCCGCCAAGCCTTCAGCCCGAGGTCAGACTCTTTCTTCGGGCAGGAGTGCCCCTAGAGCAGGTGTCCCGGCATGCCGTGGTCTTCACGGATGCCTCTGCCACCAGCTGGGGTGCCACGTACAACGGGCATGCAGTGTCAGGGTTGTGGAAGGGCCCCCAACTGCATTGGAATGTAAACTGCCTCGAGTTACTAGCAGTACACCTTGCCCTGAGCCGCCTGAAGGGGCCGTTACGGGGCAAACATGTGCTGGTCCGGATGGACAACACTGCAACCGTTGCGTACATCAACCATCAAGGAGGTCTGCGCTCCCGTCGCAACTCGCCCGCCATCTCCTCCTTTGGAGTCAGAAGCATCTGAGGTCGCTTCGCGCCATTCATGTCCCTGGTGTGCTCAACCGTGCGGCCGACGAGCTCTCACGAGCTGCGCTGCCAGGAGAGTGGCGACTCCACCCCCTGGTTCCCGGAACTCTCACTCCTCTCACGACAGCCCCTCCCAGGCGAATTCCTCTGAGGAAGGATCTTCTTTCTCAGAGGCGGGGCACCCTTTGGCACCCGCGTCCAGACCTCTGGAAACTCCATGTCTGGTCCAAAGAACTGGACGGGACGCGGAGGTTCTAGGTGACTTACCCCCTGAGGTACTTAACACCATCGCTTCGGCACGTGCACCGTCTACGAGACGTGCTTACACCTTGAAGAGGAACCTGTTCGTCGAGTGGTGTGCTTCTCGCCGAGAAGACCCCCGAAGATGTTCGATCGGTGTCGTGCTTTCCTTCTTGCAGCAAGGGTTGGAGCGTAGGCTGTCTCCCTCCCTGTAAGCACAACCTGGTCATCAGGTTCCTTAGGGGGGCGAGACAGTTAAATCCTCCTCGACCCCCCTCCATACCTTCTTGGGACCTTGCTCTGCTGCTTCGAGCACTCCAGATTGCTCCCTTTGAACCTTTGCAGTCAGCAGACTTAAAGATTCTGTCTATGAAGACTTTGTTTGCATTGGCTTCCATCAAGAGAGTAGGGGACCTGCAGGCATTTTCAGTCGACGAATACGAGAGGCGTGGCATCCTCCTGGGCGCTGGCTCGTGGCGCCTCGCTGACAGATATTTGTAGAGCTGCGGGGCTGGGCGACACCTAACACGTTCGCTAGGTTCTATAGCCTTCGTGTCGAGCCGATCTCCTCCCGTGTTCTCACCTCAGGTCAGAGGCACAGAGAGGTCCCGGCTTAGTGTCGGCTTGCTGCGTTTCATACGCTTATTGCTCCAGAGAGTCCCTACAAGGCAGACCCTGTTGAGTCCTCCGATCACCCTTCGGCAGCCAGACGTGGCGGAGCCTCTGGCGCCAGGCCTTCACTCCGTTGTATCCTTGAGAACCGGATTTAGGCTAGGTTCCATATATGTGACCCTACGGGGATCCCATATGGGGTATTCCACGGGTTGCTCATAAACAAACCCGTGTCTTTCCCTCTAGGAGAACCCACCTCTCGTCAGGTTGGAGTCACCCCAGTACTTCCATATGTAGTACAGCCTTATGTGGAGAAGTACATATGGATTAACCCCGTAACTCCTTCGAGGAAGGATGTGGCTTCCACAGCGTTCCTTTCCAGTGAAAGGGTACGCTTTCCCAGTGTTATCCAAAAGTCTCACTGAATGGGTTTTGGGGAACAGCAGTGATCGACACTCTCTGTGTTTGCCCTGTCCCACCGTCCTTAAGCAAGGGGGTACAGGAGGCTGGCTACAGAGCGCTGGAAGGGGGCAGCTCCTGTGGCACTTTGGTAGGAATTCCTATTCGTCGGTCAGTCCGACATACGTCTCCGTTCCCTCCTTCAGGGAACGAGGGTTACTTATGTAACCAAGACGTTCTGTGGCTAAAGTATCTGCAGTGTCAGAGAATGGCTCGTCACCCCACGGAAGCGAGGGGTGGGGTGAGCAGAGCTCATTAGCTTTTAAAGGAACATGAGCAAAAACACTTTCCACACTGAGAGCAGGTGAAAGGCTTTTATAAAGTGCGAGTTACCAAATAAACCTTACAGTGTCCTTTCTGTATAAAAGTATTTCCACACTGAGAGCAGGTCAAGTCAAGTCACCTTTATTTATATAGCCATTTTAACAATACAGATTGTGTCAAAGCAGCTTCAGTCTCAAATAGGAAAATAGTGTGTCAATAATGTAAAGGACAATAGAAAACACTAAATTTTCAGTTAAAGGCAGTTCATTGAATTCAGTGATGTCTTTTTTCCAGTATGAATTAACATGTGCTTCTTAAGGTTTGATTTATGTGTAAAAGTCTTTCCACACTGAGAGCAGGTGAAAGGTTTTATTCCAGTATGAATTAACATGTGAGTCTTAAGGTATCCTTTACATATGAAACTCTTTCCACACTGAGAGCAAGTGAAAGGTTTTATTCCAGCATGAATTAACATGTGAGTCTTAAGGTATCCTTTACGTGTGAAAGACTTTCCACACTGAGAGCAGATGAAAGGTTTTTCTGAATAGTGAGTTACCAAATGATTCTCAAGGTGTCCTTTCTGTGTAAAACTCTTTCCACACTGAGAGCAGCTGAAAGGCTTTATTTCATTATGAATTAACATGTGCTTCTTAAAACTTCCTTTACGTGTGAAAGTGTTTCCACATTGAGAGCAGCTGAAAGGTTTTTCTGAAGAGTGAGTTACCAAATGATTCTTAAGGTGTCCTTTCTGTGTAAAACTCTTTCCACACTGAGAGCAGGTAAAAGGCTTTATTCCAGCATGAATTAACATGTGATCCTTAAGGCTTTTGTTACACGTGAAAGTGTTTCCACACTGAGAGCAGGTGAAAGGCTTTTCCTCACTATGAATTATCATGTGATTCATAAGGCTTCCTTTATGTTTGTAAGTGTTTCCACAATGAGAGCAGCTGAAAGGCCTTTTGACGTCTGTTATTTGAATGCTGCAACTCACTGATTTTTCTCCATTGACATCATGATCTTTCTCATCCTGATATTTCTCCTCCACCTCATTCAGATCTTGTCTTTCTTCTTTCACTTTCTTCAGGCCTAAAAATAAATCATTATAAAAAGATGAAAATCACTTGGCGCATTTGAAAAATAAAAAGGCATTATGCTGCCAGGCCAGTAGATGACGATGTAATTTTGTAAAGAAACACTACACATCTATAGGCTGAAAATGTAATACGTGCATGATGTTACTGTTTTTACAAATGGGGATCCCTTTTACAATGCTGTTGTCTGTGCACATTATTTTTTTTTTAAATGCTAAGCAAAATATATTGTTGTTTAAATGTACTAGGGATGCACGGTATACTGGTACTGGAAAACCTATATATTATGTTTTATTATGTTTCAAACGGTACGATATCATAATTTCCCTCAATTCGGTATTTGATACGCTGCTGTCGTGAAAAGCACCTGTAGGTGGCAGTGCTTCCCAAATTGCTGCGCAACCGGTAAATGTGATGACAGAACAACGCGATCGATCAAACACATGAAACTATCAACGCCCCCGAAATTAATAAATAAAGAGAACAGTAGAAGTGAAATATGGCATTACTTTGCATTCAAAACAGATGACAAAGGTGAACGAACTGACCTTACTGCACCTGTATGCAAGCGTTGCTATAAATCATGTGTTGCCACAGGAGGCAACACATCAAACTATTTGTGCAAATGTGCGTGTGTGACACGCTAGAACCAGTGAAGTTAATATATGCACTTGCATTTCACACAATCGAATATTAATTGAATTTGAATTAAGCAAGAGTTTTGCTATATTAATTTTAGTATCAATAATATGAAGGGAATGTTTCTGCTGTGCTGCCGACCACTAATGTGAAGCAGCCGAGAGAACGCGAGAGTGAGATTTAGGGCTGCAACAACGAATCGATTAAATCGATAAAAATCGATTACTAAAAGCGTTGGCAACGAATTTCATAATCGATTCGTTGTGTCGCGACGCGGAGACGCTTGATTATTAAAAAAAAAAAAACTTTAGTTGAGCGGAGCGGAGTGAACACACTCGGTCTCTCTCGCGCACGGATGCTAGCAGAGTTTGGCGCCTCATAAATAAAAAAAAAAAAGTAAAAAAAAAACAAAACAAAAAAACGAGCGGAGGTAGAGGAAAGATACATGGCGGAGGCAGAGAAATCCGTGCGACCCAAGTCATCCAAGGTGTGGGAGCAGGGGCGGCGTTATGATGGCAGAGTATGGCAGTTGCCATACCCTAGCCCAGTCAGGTGCTGTGAAAAATTATCCAAACTTGAGTCGCTTATAATTCGTTTTATTATTTTAAATCAGAGAGTTTTAAAAATAGTAAACCAATGATAAGCATTAAAATAACTTGTCAGTAAAACTGTAACGCCATTGGATCATCGAGCTCTCAGCGAGACCTCGTAACTTCACCCCGCCTCCGTTCAGATTGACGCGCGCACAGCCTGGAGAAGATGAGATCTCTGCTTTTTCGCAATGCAAGGGTGAATAAATAATTGGTGTTTGAATAGTACAGCGTTTTCTTTACTCAAACACTATGTCAGTAAAGGATAATGTTTTTGTGTGTTTGAAGAGTGGAGAAGAATTAGTTATTTGCTGTCTATATATGTTTTAAATATCCTGTGCATTATGTGCATAAGCGCTTAATTTGAGATTTTGGCCAAGTGTATTAAACAACAAGAAAAAACTAAGCGCCCATATAGCTACAATCAAAGTTATATAACCTGTAAAAGTTGATGAAAGCATAATGCACTTAATGCACTTATGCACTGCATAACAGTTACAGCCGTTCTAACGACAGACAAAACACTCCATCTCCGTCATTCTCTGGTCAAAAACATTATTAACTCCATTTGAGCTTGATTTTCATATAATGTTAAGTGCAGGTGTCTGATACAATACCAACGCTAACGACGCAGTGTTGTTAAATTATTTAATTTTTTGCACTTTCCCCAAAAAAGTCTATATATTTGGCAGATGTAAAGCATACATGTGTATGTTTTTTGTGTTAGTCCATTTTTATTTTATTTTATTATTATTATAACAGCTCAGGGATGTTCAAGGAGCAACATGTTTGTGCACTTTCTAAAGATTTTAGTTCTGTTTTTGAATAAAGGGTTGGAAATGAATGCTTTTTTTTTTTTTTTAAATCCGATTCATCGATTAATCGAAAAAATAATCGACAGATTAATCGATTATTAAAATAATCGTTAGTTGCAGCCCTAGTGAGATTTATATTTAATGCTTTTTCTTTGGCTATCTGAGGCGCATTCGGACGGGATTAGTTTTCTCAGAGGATCACTGAGTTTGCTGAAAAACAGTAGGTAATTTGCTCTGGAATTATTACAGAGGTTGTGTGAGAAAAACACAGACATCGCAGATTCGGACGGGATTAAAATCACCAAGTACGTCTGTGAAACACACATTTCTCTAACGACCCCCTGTAAAACTAGTCCCGTCCGAATAGGGCTTTAGACAGATTTGTGAACAATATTTGAGAGAAATAGGCCTTTTTTGTACATAGAAAAAGTCTTAGATCTTTGAGTTCAGCTCATGAAAAATGGGGGCAAAAACAAAAGTGTTGTGTTTATAATTTTGTTCAGTGTATATTTTTTCCTCCTACATCAAAATGTAACCTATGTTCGCTGTAGGTTTTTTGTTACAGTTTGATACAACGGTATTATGAAATGCCTTTATCTGAAAATTGAGTGTTTAATCTTATCATTAAACATTACTGACACTCTGTCCTCCAATTTGATACTGTTAAGTGCTTTGACACAATCTGTATTTTTAAAAGCACTATATAAATATTAAGATATGAATCTGTTTTTATTATTATTATTATTATTTTAATAAAATTGTTTTCAATTCACTTATCTTTTGAGGCTGAATATTTGTAACCTATGGTATCGATTTAGTATAGATACCGAGGTATTATATTTTGGTATCGTACCGAAGCCAAAATTATGGTATTGAGCCATCCCTAAAATGTACCTTTTGAAGTATTGTGAAAAGTATTTGTCTAATCTACATTATTTTACAGCTGTATACAGGGAACCTGCCGGTATCAGCGCTTCAATTTGAATACTTTTTAAAGGAATCAAGAACTGCATTTTTTATTATAATGTTTCCTGAGGTGCACCTATAATGTTTTTCCATCAAAATATAATGTTTCTTGAGGTGCACATTTATAATGTCTTTACATAGAAATAAATTATGATTTTAGCATCTGATTTGAACGCACTGTTTGAAGGGGCGTGTCTGTTGTGAGACTTCAATGAAAATGCCCACTGCTATGACTGGCTAACACCTTTACATAGGAAGAGTATTTGAGACTGCTCCACATGTAATACTTCCTATGTTTTTACCATTACAGCTGTTGAGATTATCTTATCATGTAAAGTGTTAATTATAGCATTATATATTTAGATCTACTCTCATCACATGAAAGGATGCAGCAGTGAGCACGGAGCAGATGACAGTCTGTTTGATCTCATCATTACATACATTTCTTTTTCTGCACTCTCACAAAATGCTTTCATCATAACTAACAGCAAATATGATGTAAACACTTTAAAAGGTTCATTGTGTTGTGTAAGAGAACCATTGATTATAATGAGAGTTTTAAGTGGGTGCTGTGTGATTGATAGCTCCGTCAAACAGGGATCGTTCTTTGATCACTTTCTGTGATTTGACGATATAAATAACAGATTATGGTCATGCTATTAGGAGAAATTATGTTTAGTTTGGTCAATGGCTTGATTTACACACCAACAACAAACACTGAACAATTTTGAGACAAATAAAATCTGACTGAACTTGAATTACTTAATACTTAATTACACATCAAAAATCACTGATTACAGATCAGACATTTGAATAAACAAGTTTACTGCCATGTTGTAACAGTGCTGTCAGGTTTATCTAAAAGTAAAAGTCTGTTTGCAAACCTGCTACAAAACTGTTACTGAATTACAGTGAAATGTACCGAACAAGCAAATAATGCTCTACTGAGACATTCACAAGCTTGAAAACCACAGTCCTATGACTTTAGTTAAAATGTGGATTCTACTAGAGTAAAAACAAATTCAACACAGTTTTATGATTCCAAAAAGCAAAAATTAAGCAAAAATAAAGTCTAATAATTAAATCTCATTGTCAGTTCAGTCATATTTCCATAAGAACTTTGAAACATGGATTTAAGACATTTTAATGACAGTTAAGGTCTTATTTTTACATAAAAGAGCTGTGGATGGATGCACCACAAACAGTCATTAAAGATGAATGAAAAATAAACACCAACCTCCTTGTTCCTCGTGTTTTATTCTCCAGGGTTCTGGTTCACTCGTGTCCTCCTCTCTCTCCTCTTTAACAAACACCATCTTCACAGCAGATCTCAGTTCAGATGATACTCCTCCAGATATTCCTGCTTAATTCAAAACTTACTCACGACTATGAGGATGAGAATATTACAGGTATTTATTGACCTGATTAAAGTATTTTTATTAATTTATTAACAGAACCCTTACAAAAAAATCCTGCAGGAATCCTGCAGGAAAAATCCTGCAGGACCTACACACCACATACCTGCACATTCCTACAGGATCCCACAGGATTTTCGTGACCATTTTCCTGTAGGACTCCTGCAGGAATCCTACAGAAACCTACAGGAAACATGCAGGACTTCCTGCAGGAAACCTACAGGAAACATGCAGGAAACCTACAGGAAACATGCAGGACTCCTGCAGGAAACCTACAGGAAATCTAATTTGCATTAGTGTTCAATTCCTATAGGACATCTGCAGAAATCCTAATGAACTATTATGTATATTCATCATGTTGGATTGCTGAAGGGATATTCAGAACCTCCTGTATAACAACACACTTTTAAAAGCAATGTTGTGTCTCAAATTTAAATATCACCAAAAATAAAAAGACTTCAGAAAATGTTAATTGTGAATTATTTATTAGTCAAAAGAGCTTAAAGATAAAATGAGATAAGTGTGACGAAAATGAACACTCTGAACAGAACGTGGCCCATCATTCTTCAGAAACCAATAACTCTGGACTCTGGAAAAAAGAGAGAAACATTTTTGCCTTAACTTTTAATAAGTTAATAAAATATGCATAAATATAATTACATGCATATGTAACAGTGAATTTGCCCTCACCTCTTATGTGCTTCACCACTCAGTGTTGCAGCGTAACAGTGTCCTTCTTATGATGCCTGAGAAATATGAGTATACACTACATATATAAATACTGAAATATAAGGTACTGTAATTATAAGAACTGTAAATGATTATCTTTCAGATTAGTTGACATGTGAAACAAAATATTTAATGAATAACACTTAAAATATTACAAATATATTAGAAAGTAAAACCTGCTAAGGAGTTTATGTTCATCATTCAATTTTTCCCGTAAAGCAGCCGAAGAAACTTTCGTGGAGTTTCTGGAAATTTCTTCGAAACAGTGTCTGAAAGAGAAATGTATATAAAGTTCAGTGTCAGATATTTGTTATGAGAGCATATATACTTAAAACCTTTAACACCTTTATACCTATAATAAGTTCCACTTTTGTGGGGTCCAGAGGGGCTTGGCTTGTGATTCCTTGTTGGCATTTCCAATTTTTCCAGAAAGGCTGTGGGTAGCTAACATGCTCCTTCCAAAAACAGCCACGGCTAAATCCTTAATCATGGCTGACCATGATGTGCCCCCTCTACCACATGCTTGGAATGTATCCTTTGCCATGTTTAGTTTTTTGTGGATTTCAACCTGTGCAATACACATTAAATAATAAATTGAATTGGCCACATTTTTTTAATCTGCGTTTTACAAAATCCTTATGCTTTCCTAAATCTCACACACAAATAATAGACTTATTATATGGTGTGAAAAAAATAAAATAAAAATAGTATTCTCACATGGTCCAGTCCAGAAGAGCTAAGATGTGAAGAGTTGGCTGGTTGAAGGGCAGCGCTGCAAGCTGCACTTGTTAGGGAGGTTTGCACAGCATGCTTGTTTGCACTTCTGTTTGGCAGCAACTCCAAATCTGTTAATAATCTCTAAATAAAAAAAGCAATGTTTAAATGAACTCATTCATTCATATAGCAAAAAAAAAATCTATAACCATGTATATCAATAGCCTACCATTTTGCAGTTTAAAGTTCAGGGCCTTTAGTTGCTGATTCTCTGCTCTCAAGGCCTTTATTTCATTTCTCAGGTCATTTAATGTGTAATTTTCTTTGTTTTTTTCTTCTATTTTTTTTAGCAACAGTGTGTCATTTTGTGTTTTTTCCACCTAAGTTGAGAGACAAAATTAAAGTCACAGAACAACAAAAAGACATGCATTGTCACTTAACTCTTATACGGTCTTCGGGGTGTTTTTGACCCGCAAATGGCATTTGCTACAATTTTTAAAAATGTTCTCTTTGTCCAAATGTCATGAGACTTTGTAAAATGGTCAACACTTTCTAGATCTACAAATAATAAAAAAAAAAAATTGGAATGATATCTTGATTTTATGTTAGTGTGAAAAAAAAAAAAGTAACACTCATGGTCTTTGGGGTCTCTAGAGACAAAATTGAATTTTGTTACAAAATAATAGTTTTTTTTTTAAAAATGCAAATTTCCTGTTTATTAATGTTTTTACTCATTTGTGCAGTTTTCTGAGGATTTATGATATTTTTTATTTATTTATATAAATTAATAAATAAATATGTTTTGGAAAATTTTGGCTTGCAAAATAAATGTGCCACTCACAAATTGCAGAAACTCATAGACTGTATGAGATTTATATAAATTTAAAAAATATCATAAATGCTCCGAAAACTGGAGTAAAAACTGGAGTAAAAACATTAATAAACAGGATTTTTTTTTTTAACTATTATTTTGTTACAAAATTCAATTTTGTCTCTAGAGACCCCAAAGACCATGAATGTATATCTCAAAACGAAGACCGCATTAAACAATGTTGATATAATTTATCAGGAAGTTAGATTTTACTTTTTACTTTTTAAATCTCTTGATCTGGACTTGATGATGGGGTGTTTTCTGGACTGAATATTATTTTCCTTTTATTGCTCTCTTTTCAGGCAGCTTGCACTCCTCTTTTGCCTTCGCTCTGACTCCATCCGATTTAGACGCTTCAGTAGCTTGTCCTTATTTTCTGTACAGGAAAGGAAATTCATTATTTCAAATGAATAGTTCAACCAGAATTTTTTTTTAAATATGCATGCATTCACTCATTCACCAATCTCACCATTCATCTTGAGAATAAGTGCAGGAGAGCTTTCATCTTCATACTTTACATCAACAACATCCCCCTCATGAACTACAGATTGAAGAATGTCTTTTCTCTTTACAATGTCCAGAGAGGCTTCAATTTCTGTCCATTCAATTAATGCCCACATTTTGTCTATAATGGAAAAAAAGGACTACAATTTAAAACAGATAGATAGATAGATAGATAGATAGATAGATAGATAGATATTCAAAGAGATTTAATCATTTCAATAGCAACTCAAAACCGTTTTAACTTCATTGTTGCTATATGTTTCCATGGTAACATATTACACTTAGTTAACTGTGTTAAGAAATCTTGTGGTTTGTCAGCATTTTATCGTTGTGTTCACTACACCATTGTTCTAAGGTGTCTTTTTTACTTTCAAGTATTTTAATTAATGAAAAATTAAGTTTTACTTACCCGATTCACCAGTAGACGGCGCAGCTGCTCGAATTCACAGCGTATGACGCGTTTCCTCGAGTGTGTGCGCGAGCAACAAAATAACGGAAATGTAGCGACAAAGTAACTGCGCTTTAAGACCAGCAACACAACTGACTTTTTACTGTAAGTACAACGCTTATTTATTTATCTTTTATTTTAATGAAAATATCTATATTTAAAGGTGTTATAGCCTATTTTTACTGTTACATTACCATTCAAAACAAATAAGCAAGAAAACATGGTTGCTATGGCAACCACACATTAACCGAGGTTGTGCTACAGTAATTATGGTTTTTGTTAAAACCAGATTAACACTATTGAAATTCAGACTCTTATTGGATTCTTCATTTTAAAAGTGACACATTTCATGCCTGGTTTATAAAGTAAGAAAAACACATTACTTAGCCTACTGTGCAAACACATTACTTTATATACCAACCTAATGTAAGTTAGCATACACCTTTAAATCAAGATCATAAGAATCATTATAGTAACCCTAAAGTCTTAACTTTGTATTTCTTATCTTTGTTACTTTTCGATCCGATGCAGTGTCTTAATTTTGCACTGTATTTTTACCTTGCAGTCAGTAACTCTATAAAGACAATGGAGTATAAGTTGTACTTGCAAAGCAAGAGTACAATTCCAAGTAGCACTAAAAGAAGATGGAGTGATTGCCATAAAGGTACTGGCTTGTGGACATTGGATTGTATTTCATTTGAGATGGAACTGAGGATTCTTTTCTGTTGCTTTAAGGTTTTAGGAAAAAGCAATATAAAGCATGGTTGCAAGATCCAGTTCGTCAAGTAAGTACAAAGTTTAAATGCAGCTTATGTCTCATACCATTATAAGATGTTACATTACTATTATGATACAGTAGGGCTATTCAAATCTGGTCCTGAAGGGTCACTGCACTGCAGGGTTTAGCTCCAAAACACACCTGAGCAAGCTAATCAAGGTCTTCAGGATCACTAAATCACAGGTAGATAAGTTTGATCAGGGTTGGAGCTAAACTCTGCAGGGCAATAGCTGTCCAGGATCAGATTTGAAGAGCCCTGTAATACAGTATATCATGACTAAAATGATCACCGCATAAATTATTATTTTTTAATTTGAGCAACAAAGTCACATTTGTATGTGTTTCTGATTACAAGGATGACACATCTAACAGTGAAGATGAGAACAGTTCCTCATGCTATAAGACCGAAACAGCACCACATCATACCTCAGTAGGTTGTTGTAATTTCAGCTGTTCTTCTATATACTGTATTGTAATGTGGGCTATCTGTTGACTACTTTTCCATGTTTCTGATTACAAGGATGACACATCTAACAGTGAAGATGAAAACAGTTCCCCATGCTATGAGACTGACACAGAATCATATCATACCACAGTAGGTTGCTATTACAATATTTCAGTTATTCCTACTAATGTGGGCTATCTGTATCTTTGTTTGCTTTCATTTAAATGTGCCAGATTCATTTAATATATTGTCTTTGCTATGTCAGTATAGTGCACTGCACTGGTTTGACTTCAATGGGACAAATACAATGTAAGGTCTATGAACAGCTTCTGTGATGTTGATTACCAGTGAAAATCATTTTGACTCATTCATTCATTTGAAAAAAAGAGAGATCTGAAGAGCTGTATTTTGTACTAAAATGTATATACTTTTCCATAACAGACTACCAGTCAAAAGTTTTTGGACAGTAAGATTCTCTTCTGCTCACCAAGCCTGCATTTATTTGATCCAAAATATAGAAAAAGCAGTAATGTTGTGAAATATTTTTCTATTTTAAGTGACAATGCAATATATTTTAAGATGTAATTTATTCCTGTGTGCAAATCTAAATTTTCAGCATCATTACTCCAGTCTTCAGTGTTACATGATCCTTCAGAAATCATCCTAATATGCTGATTTGCTGTTCAACTGAATTTATTAATAAACATGTATTATTATTATTATTTCAATATTTAAAACAGTTGAGTACATTTTTATCAGGATTATTTGATGAACTGAAAGATCCAAAAATCAGCATTTATCTGAAAAAAAGAGATTATACATACTTCAAAAGCTTTTTTGGGGGGGGGTAAAGACATTTATAATGTTACAAAAGATTTATATTTCATATAAATGCTGTTCTTCTGAACTTTCAATTTATTGAAGAAACCTGAAAAAATCTACTCAGCTGTTTTCAACATAACAATAACAACTACAATAATAATAATAATAATAATAATACTAAATTGAGCAGCAAAACAGAATAATATGATATTATAATATGATTTATGAAGGATCATGTAATGATGCTAAAATTTCAGCTTTGAAATCACAGGAGTACATTGCATCTTAAAATATATTCAAATAGAAAACAGTTTAATTTTAAATAGTAAAAATATTTCAAACTTTTTGTTGTACTTTGAATCAAATAAATGCAGGCTTGGTGAGCAGAAGCGACTTCTTTAAAAAACAAAAACATTGAAATTCCAAAACTTTTGTCTGGTAGTGCACTTTTAGGGCATAGTATATGTAGGCAAATTAGGATGCAGCCTGTGGTGTTAGATTATATTTGAGCTATACTATTGAAGGCTATAGTGTACATGTACAGAATAAGGTATCATGTTTAAATAGAAACAATTTTGTGTTCCTTTCAGATGGATGCTGAAGCATATGACAACACACAGAATTATGATGGAGAGAACCCCAAAACAACACAAGACAAGATCTATCCCACTGCTAAGATTAGTAATGAAGAATCACAACTGGCAATTTTATGCTATGCTCTTAGGCACACCACAACAAAATCCGCTCTTGGTGACTTATTAGACCTAATTAATCTACATTGCCCAGAAGGAACCAACGGAGCACCAAATAGTCTTTACACGTTCTTGAAGGAATTTGATTATAATTCATTTGAAATAGTGTACATCTGCCCCACATGTCATCAATACTTTGGTAATGAAATCCCAGCAAATTGTGATTCATGTGGTTTTGAACCAGGGGATAAGAACTCTCTTATTAAATCTGGTGACGTTTTCATGAAATTGTCCATAAGAAAACAATTGGAAGACAAAATGTCAGATTCTACATTTACAGCAGCACTGAATTACAAGTGGACCAGAGTCAAAAGCAGTCCAGACAGTGTTCAAGACATATTTGATGGTGAAATGTATAAATCAGTAGGTCCCTGAATGATTCAAATCAATTCAACCTTTCACTTACATGGAATGTTGATGGTGTCCCTATTTTTAAGTCCTCTCCTTTTCACATTTGGCCAATCCAAGTAGTAATTAATGAACTTCCCCCAGATATGAGAAGTAGGCATGTGCTCCTGGCTGGTTTGTGGTTTGGTGCTTCTAAACCTAAAATGAATTCCTTTTGCAGTCATTTGTTGATGAGTGCGTTCAGTTAGAGCAGGAAGGTCTAACAGTGCAGCACAGAGGACAAAGTACACAGATGTATGTGTTCAATCTTGTCTGTGTATGTGATTCGGTTGCTCGCTGCTCTGTCCAAAACACTAAGCAATTTAATGGTGAATATGGATGCAACTGGTGTTATCAGAAGGAGAAATAGTTGCTAAAGGAAATGGTTTCACTAGGGTGTATGTGTCGCAAACAAGAGATGCAAGACCACGCACCCACAGCCAGCATTTTGATGATGCTAAAACAGCAGTCGAAACAGGCACATGTGTTAAGGGAGTCAAAGGGCCATCCCTTTAATGCTTTTAACATTTTTCAATATAATTCTGGGATTTGCTTATGACTACATGCATGGCATTTTGCTGGGTGTCAGTCGGCAATTAACAACTTTATGGTTTGACTCAAAATATCATGGAGAGAGATGGTATTTGGGAAGAGAAATAATCAACATTGACAAGCGACTACTTGAAATCAAGCCACCAGTTAATATTACAAGACCTCCACGCTCTGTGAGGTTGCGCAAATATTGGAAGGCCTCAGAGTACAGGAATTTTCTTTTGTTTTACAGTCTTCCATGCTTGAGTGGCATTTTATCATGTGATTACCTAGAGCACCTACTACTCCTTGTCCAAGCAACATACTGTCTATTAAAAGATGACATGTGTTCTCATGACATAGATGTAGCAGAAAACCTGTTAAAAACTTTTGTGAGCCGATTTGAGAGATTGTATGGCAAATGTCATGTTAGTTTTAATGTGCACATTTTACAGCATGCAGCACAGTCAGTACGAAACTGGGGTCCACTATGGTGCCAAAGTGCATTTATTTTTGAAAGCCACAATGGTAACTTACAAAAGCTCTTCCATGGCACCCAGGCAGTTTCAGAACAAATAGCCAATAGCTTTTCTCTTTTTCAAAGTATCCCGCGACTTTTATCTACTGTTTACCACAACAGTGTAAAAACAACAAGCAAGGATTTTGTTGACCGTATGTTACGTGGGTACAGACTTGCCACAAACTGTGTGAAAAAGACAAACATGATCTTTCTGGGCTCACCTACAGTAAGAATGCCAACACCTAGGGAGGCATTTCTATTCAGAGAACAGGACATTGATGTCCACCAATGTGCATTTTATTCAAGAGCTATAATTAATGGAAACAGGATTCATTCAAAGGCAAGCACAACACTGTCAAGAAGAATTAACCATGCAGTTGTAACAGAACAAGGCACAATGGCACTGGTGAGATCGTTTGTTGATGTGGGTCTTGATAGAGGCTATGCCTTTATTGATCCAGTTATTACAGCCAAGTTTAACCTGGTTAAAGATAAACAAACAGGAACTGCTTTCTCTGGGATAGTTAGGAAAATTATATTTCAACTGATGTTAAATTAATCAAGTGCGATGTAATTAGAACAACTTGTGTTTACTTAAGAGATGTGGGACTTGTACACAATTTACTTTGCATTCAACCCAACAAATGGGAAGCTGACTGATTATTATTCTACTGTACTTTGAACATTCTTAAACATCTGCAGTTAATACATGTACAGTAATAAATAGCTCTGTTTTATATACACTGATCTCTGTTTTAAATATATGTACAATGATAAATAGCTCTGTTTTATATATGTACTCTGATCTGTTTTATATATTTAGCTATATACACAATGATAAATAGCTGTTTTAAATATATGTACAATGATAAATAGCTCTGTTTATACACTGATCTCTGTTTTATATATTTAGATATATATACAATGATAAATATGTACAATGATAAATAGCTCTGTTTTTAATATATGTACAATGATATTTAGCTCTATTTTATATAAATGTACAGTGATAAATGGGATCCTTATGGCCTTCTTATGAGTACAGTAGCCTATATTGCAGACTGAACCTGGTTGTATTATAACACTTTTTTTTATATAGTTTGTTAGTATGCATTTTGGAATTTGGAAAATGTATTTGGGCCAGTTGAATGCATAAATATTTTCTACAATATGCTCCACTGCTTATATCATTATTTGAAAAATCCTTTGTAATGTAACAACTGCATGAAGTTCCTGATATCTGTCCAAAAAAAAAAAAAAAAATTAACACTCCAGCAAAACCATAAATTTTACATCCTGCAGGAATCTTATCATTTCTGTAGGATGTTACACAATCCTACAGGATGTCAGTGGACATACCTGAAGGAATCATAGAAGTACATAAGAAATCCAGCAGGAGTGTTACATTCCTGCAGGACATAACACAGTTATACAGGAACAATCCTACAGGACTCCTGCAGGAATGAGCCCTGTCCTGTAGGATTTTTATTCAGTCCTACAGGATCCCTGCACATAAAACCAAAATCCTACAGGACTCCTGCACATAAAACCAAAATCCTACAGGACTCCTGCACATAAAACCAAAATCCTACAGGACTCCTGCAGGATTTTTTTGTAAGGAAATTACATTTCTAACAGTTTGTATTAAAACAGCAGAGAACGCGATGAAACTAATCTTCTTCCTCTGAGGTTTAATGGTGTTTGAGAACGTATTTTAGCGCCACCCGCTGGACTGGAGTGTGAAGCGGCGAAAGGAGGGAAGTAATACGGGGGAAATTACTTAGTGCGTCTATTGATAGTTTTCAGTCACGTGACCGGCTCGAAGACTTGGAGGGCAAAACATCCATAGAACTGCAGCACAAGCGTGCAAATTTTTCATCTGTTTCCCAGCCGCGAATATTTAGATCACCTCTCAAAAGAATAAAACAAAGGTATTTCTGAACAAAATGCAAGTTTTGTCCATTTGCAATCCATATTAAGCACCTGCGGCAATATTTCAATCATAAACAGTGCGACAAAACGTTGTAAAAACAATTAAAGTGCCTTAATATATTTAAAACAGTAATATTAAAAGATCAAATTCAGTAATCACTACATTAATGATGCATAGTTTACACACCCTTACAAAAATAACCTACAGGAATCCTGTAGGATTTTCATTTTTTCTGCAGGATACCTGCTGGTATCCTATAGGAACTATGAAATCCTGCAGGACAAATTAACAATATGTGCAGGCAAGTCCTATAGGTTTTAGAATCATGCAGGATGATCCAGCACTCTTTACTGGAATCCTGCAGGATTTTAATTTTTTTTGCTGCAGGATACCTGTGTCCTGCAGGAATTATAAAATCCTGCAGGACACATTGACAATATGTGCTGGAAATTCCTACAGGTTTTACAATGGACCCAGAAACATCCAGCAAACACAAGTGAAAAATCCTGCAGGATTTTATAATTTCTGCAGGACTGCTGATCACCTCCACCTCATGTGGACATATACATATATATATATATAACAAAAAGGAAAGTAGTTTTCTTGCAGGAGTTATTTCTTGTAATTGGAAAGAAATAAAGAAAAAAAAACAAGAAGAAAGAAATGCCTACCTACCTAAATACCTTTTGGAATCTACAGGATTAGGGTATATAGAGAATAAAACTCTGATAGTTGCTGTAATTTTATACTATATTTTTATTTAGATTCAAGTAATGTACATTTCATGGAACTATTTTTGATCAGGCACTGGCTGTTGGCAGCAATAAAAAAAATTGTCCTAACAAAAAATCAATACAACAAACAAACAAACAAACAAACAAAAAATAAATAAATAAAAGTATACTTATGAATAGATTATAGGCAATTATATATATATATATATATATATATATAAACATTACCCTAAACCATTCAAAATTATGCATTTATGCAAACATTCAATAAGTTTCAATATTCAAGAGATATGAAACTGTAACACTTTTATGTTTTATTTCTATACATTCATTAAAATGCCAATCTAGCTATCTATTTTTAATCCAACTCCCATCTGTTTGGCTGGATGCAAAAAAAACTATCTGCAAGACCTGGTAGGTCCTTGAGGTAGACACAGGTTGAATGTATGTCTGTGCATTTGATGAGTTCAACTGAATCTAGCCCTTTTTCTTTTAAAATGTTTGTTGCTGTTATCCCTGATTCACTGTCTTTGCTGATGTTGTTACATGTTGTTTTTATTACATCAATGAAGGCATGTCCCTCTCCTTGCCCACTACCTACATCTATAAATGATCGTATTAATGCTACAGACCCATGTTTGGTTTGAACTGCATGGTTGATTCTTTTAGTTAGAGATTTTGTTCCTTTTGCATGAATTCGCTTGCCATTAACCACAGCCCTAGAATAAAAACTGAAGGCTTTATTTGCACTGAAACCTGACTCTTGAAGGAGATAAGACTCTCTTGGGGTCGGCTGTCGTACATGTGGGCATCCAAGAAACATCATGCTAGACCTACCAATGCACTTTGTCACAATCTTGCTGCCTCCCAACATTTTTTTCAACGAAGCTTTTGCTTTGTTGTGTTTCTTCATCCTTGAATACAGCAGCTATGTGTCGTGGAACATGCTGGTAAAGGTTAAACATGTTAACAATTTGTTCTGCTACAGCTTGTGTGCCATGAAAGAGTTTCTGTAGGTGTCCATTCTGAGTCTCATATAAGAATGCACTGTGACTCCATAAAGGACCCCAATTTTTTACAGATGCTGCTGCATGTACAAGTATGTGGACATTAAAAGACACATGGCACTTAGCATACAGAGACTCAAAACGGCCCACAAATGCTTTTATAAGGGCATCAGCTGTGTCAATGTTTTGGGGGGGAAATTGAATCTAGAAGGAGAATGTATGTGGCCTGCACTAGAAGTAGTAAATAGTCAAGATATTTTTGGGGCAAAATTCCAAACAAACAGGGAAGGCTGTAAAATAGGAGGAAGTGTCTGTATTCAGAAGCTTTCCAATATTTACGCAAAGAAATTGAACGGGGTGGTCTTGTTATACTTGCAGGTGGTTGAATGGCAAGCAACCTTCTTTCAATTTGCTCGATTTCTCTCCCAATGTACCAAGGCTCTGTATGGTATTTGAAATCAAACCATAGGGTAGTCAGTTGGCGACAAACACCTAATAATATGCCATGCATGTAATCATATGCAAACCCAGAAACCATGTTAAAAAATGTCAGCAGCATTAGAGGAGATGGGCCTTTTACTCCATGTATGCATGTTCCAGAATCAACAGCTTGGTGAGCATCTTTAGTGTGTTTTTCATGTGTCCTCACCTCTGGCTCCACTGACTGCAAAGGATACACCCTTGTAAACCCATTACCCTTTTCTACAACTTCACCCTTTTGATAACACAAGTTACAACCATGCTCTCCATTAAACTGCTTGACATTCTGTACAGCACAACGAGCCACAGAGTCACAAATGCAAAGCAAACTGTAAACACGGACTACTGATTTTTCTCCCTTCCACTGACAAGACAACCCATGGTTTTCGAGACTTTGCAGCTCATTTACAAATGATTGCAAAAATGAGTTAATTTCTGGCTTTCTAGGCCCAAACCACAATCCACCAAGAATGACATGTTTTGCCCTCAGATTAGGGGGGAGCTCGTTGATTGTGACTTGAAGTGGCCAGATGTGAAAAGGAGAAGATTTGAAAATTGGAACACCATCAACATTCCATGACACTGAAATATTTGCCAGTTTTGGGTCATTTAGTGCACTGATCGATTTGTACATAGCGCCATCAAATATGTCTTCAACATTTTGTGAGTTGCACTTGGTCCTTGACCATTTGTAATTCAAAGACTGAAAACTTGATCAGTTACGAGGTAAATTTCAGAATGCTGATTTTTGTCAATGTCCCCTGGGGTACCATCACATGAAGCGCAATGGGTGGGGATTTGATTACCAAAGAAATACTGGCAGGACGGGCAAATATACTGGACTTCAAAAGTGTCACAGTGAAAGGATTTGATGAACTTGTATAAACTGTCTGGAACACCATTGGTTGAATCAAGACATTGATAAGCTCTAACAAGTCACTCAAAGCCACTTTGGATGTTGTATGTCTGAGGCTGTAGGCAAGTATACACAGTAGAGATTCTTCATTGGTGATTTTGGCATTTGGATATATTTTTTCCTTACTGGCACACAACTCCTCTCTTTCTTCTGTGCTTTCCTCACAAACTGCACTGTAGTTTCTGAGCATCTAAGAAAGTAGATATTGCACTAATTACATGCTGACACATAATGAAGTGTACTTTAAAAGAAGCATGAGACTAGATAATCTAGATAAATATTCTGTACTGTATTCTAACTCACATGAGTCTCTGGAAAGTTCTCATAAGCTGTGCTGAAAACATCACTCTCCTCATCAGCAGAAAAGCTTTCCTGTCGGACAAGGTGCATTTATTGCACAGTAAAAAACAAATGCACATATTTACAAATGCATGCATAAAAAATAGCAAGGTTTTTAAAAACACAGCATTTGGGATTTAAAGAAAGGTCAAAAATTAATTCTCACATCAGCATCTGAAAAGTTCCCATCAGCATCACTGACAAATTCATTGTCATCGTTAGTAGAAAGGTTTCCCTGTGAGACATGTACAGGTATTTTGACCTCTGGTTTTATACATAATATTTTCAATTTTTAATTGTTATATGTACTGGCTGAAAAAGGAACAAAGAATTGCCATACTTATTTATATGTGCATGATGATAAAGAAGCACCACTTTAAGAAGAATAATTAGGGGGACTATTCTCACATGAGCATCAGGAGAGTTCCTATTTGATTTGCTGAAACTGTCATCACTATCATCAATGGAAATGTTTTCCTGTATGAAATAATAAAGATAAAGTGGCATTTAACTTCTTGACTACATGGGCATGGATTTGTAACTGAAAATGTTTTTAGGCCAACATCAAAACATAAATTACTTCAACTACCTCTGGAATAAGCCATGTCTTGTATGATCTTCTCTTTTTTGAACCTGAAGTAGAAAGAGCAGAATTCTTGCTTATTTGATTAATATAAGTTGAGATGTAACTGTAAAATATGAAACAAATTGCCTAAATTAGAATTAATTGCAGATTATTCTGAATTCAGCAACCTATTTTATTCTGTGTCCATCGTCTTTTTGTGGCAGCTGGAACTGGTGCCTCTTCATTTAAGTACACTTTGTACTCCATTTTTATCCTTTAAAAAGATACAATTTAGTGTTATATGTAAACATAATATATTTTCTGCAATATTACAGGGTCCTGTGATCCAAACTGTAATATCATAACATTTTATGAAGAAAAAAAAAAAGATTACATTTTAAATAAAACTAAAACTAAAAATTCTATTAAAAACTATTACTGTCAATAACGTCTGTGTATTTGACAAAATTGACTTGAGTAGGAACATTAAAATAAACACTCTATATTCTAAGCAGACTTTTTTTCTTCTGTTTTTTTTAAGAAAATAAAAGTTTTGGTCGTGGAATACTCTTCTTTAATTCAAAGAGCATTTCACACATAAAAAGACGTTTGTTTTCGCCACCTGCTGGTGTAACAATAATTTACATTAAGCACCGGTAAATGAATAATTTAGAGAAAAGATTCGATTCACTGAGATGACGTGCTTTTGCGTCCTGTCGTATTCGCTTCACTTCGCCGATTCGAATGCACGTCAGTCAACTGTCACCAACCGTCTTCAGAAGGTAAAGTCCTACTTTTATTAAATTATTTTATCGTTATAGTGCTCTAAATTACTGTTCTTTTTTAAATCATTAAATTGCTGTGTATTTCTAACACTAAAACAAATGAAAATGTTATTTTGTTTTCTTTTTTTGCTGTCGAGGATACATTATAGCAAGACCAGTACAAGGCCTACCACTTATATCAAAACTTATTTTAAGAAATAAAATGAGCTTTTTGCATTGTTAACAAAATGGTCTTTTGTTTTGTATTTTCACTGCTTATAATTGATGGCATTGTACTTTTTTGTTACCTCAGAAATCATTTTGATCAGCACCGGACAAGACCGTGAGAGCGCAGCTGAGCTGAAGGCAACAGATGAATGATTGATATGTATATTTGTGTGTGTGTGTGTGTGTGTGTGTGTGTGTTTATTTATCTCTCTATCTATCTATCTTAGAATATGAGCAAAACATGGGTTCTGGTTGAATGGAGGGAGGAGCCACCCACCTATGACATTGTCCCTAAAAAGGACATACTGAAAAAAAAGTTTGAACTTGGGGATGTTGTGGATGTTGCCTACGAGGATGAAAGTTCACCAGCCACAATTATAGACATTGATGGTAAAAAGTACTGCAAACAACTAGACTCAGTCATGATAGAAGATATGTATTTCCTACTTTATATTTTTGTCCCTTTAGAGAACAAAGAAACCCTCAGGAGGAGGATGTTCGGGCTAGAGGGAAAAAGAAGAAAACAGCCATGTGTGCCAAATGTAGAAAAAAGAGTGGCAAAGAAAATTTACACTCCAACTCAGTCCCCATCATCTGATGCAGAGCCTCCATTGAAACAACAAGTAATTGCTACATTACTGCTTTTCATTATTTATTTTATTTTATCACAAATAGTAATGACACCAAGGTGCCAATATTGTGTTTTCATCTTTAGGTCATTCACAGAAAGAATATTATATTAATGCAAGAGATAAACAGCATGGACAGTCAGGCTGAAGAGTCAAGCAGGGAAACTCAGCTACAGCAAGAAATTCTTCGATTACAGAAAGAAAATGAAAATCTACATGCCCTGAATATATCTCTGCAACAAAGTATTATTTTTTATATCTGTATTTCTCTGTCTATCCATCTATTTATCAATTTATCCATCAGTGTGGTTGTCTGCTAGTAATCACTTTTAATTTTATTATTATTATTATTATTATTTTTTAAAGAAATTCTTCCAGTGCTAGAATCCATGAGCCAGAACATTACACTTGGAACAGACACTCTCAACAACCAAAAATCAAGAGAAACAAGAGAATTCAAGCCGCAAAAATCCCCCTGAAAAGGTGAATAATAAAATATTTCTTTGTTCATATATATATTCATGTGCAGTGCTGTGCAGAAGTCGTAGAAGGCATGTTAACTTCATGTACAATTTATTTTTGTAACTGAATCCAAATTTGGTATGAACAACCCTTTGTCTTTAAAAAAAATTAGCACACTAAAGAAAAAGATGTAACTTTTTGAATGAAGAATCTAACAGGCCATAGCACTTATAGCATATATGTAGTCTATGTTACATGCTTTTAATTTTAGTGTCCTTAACTTTTTTTTTATTTTATTTTATTTTTTTGCAGACACAGGGGCTAGGAATTAGTCCTACTGTCCCGGCAAGTTGTGGACGGGGTGGCACATCATGTTCTGCCATGGTTAAAGATCTGGCAGTGGCAGTGTTTGGGCGAGAGACGCTGGCTACTCATGGGCTGTCTGGAAGAGCTAGCAATGCAAACTAAGACACTACAGCAAAGCTAGTTCTTGATCAAGACAAAGTTATTCTTATCTTGGGTGAGTTAAATGTCCTTTTTTTTTTTTTTTTTTGCACAAACATTATGTTACAGTGCAAAATTGTAATGATTGATAAGTGAAATTGCATTTACAGACACGGTAAAGAAGAAATTTCCAAATGTTCCAACAAAGTTTATCAGGGCAGCACTCAGAGAAAAATTAAATGATGAGCACAAGTTACGAATAAGGTAATAATTTGTGGCATACACACACACATACACTTGTATTGGTTGTTTACGGGGACTCTCCATAGGCGTAATGGTTTTTATACTGTACAAACTGTATACTGTACAAAATGTGTGTGTTTTTTAAGCTTTCTGAACTATGGGGACCTAGGCAGTGTCCTCATAAACCTTCACATTTTAATACCTCTGTCATACCCATGTCAAAATTGTGTCCCCATAAACCACCCAAACCAGAGCGCACACACACACACACACGTTGGATTTTCATGTTTTATGGGCGCATTCCATAGACGCAAGGTTTTATAATGTACATACAAGCTTGTTTCCTCATTGGGACCAAAAAAAAGACATAACGTTGGGAATACCAGGACCACACACACACCATATTTTAAAACATCAATGCATCTTTTCTTTTTGCAGGAAAATGGAGTAGATGCCACCTTCTGGCTGTGAATTGGACTCTCCTTCGCTCTGCTTTAACAATTTCAATAAATTAAATTGTGAAAATACATTATTTCCTTATGAAGTTATTTCTCCTGCAGGTATCTTGCAGAAGACAATTTGTAACTCCTGCATAACATCATATAGTTCCTGCAGGATTATTGTGCAGGATAGATATGTTTCCAATGTCACTGTTTTAAAACATTAAGTCACATTAAGCGTTTTAGAATGTCCCAAAACCGTGCTTCGACATAAACACTGACTGTATTACTTTGAGTGCAAGTTCAAAATAAAACTCTATGAACCGCTCCATTGTGAACATACGAGCTGTAACCACGGCAAGCTGCAAAGTAAACAGGAAGCGTTTGTCCGAACTCAAATGGTTTTGCGAGAGAACGCAAAAGTTTTGTGAGAGAACGCAAATATCTTTGCGAGAGAACGCAAAAGTTTTGCGAGAGAACGCAATACATTTGAATTTTTTTTTTCCTCCCACCCTGAATTTTTTCCATTCACCCCGAATTTTTCCCACCACAATGTCCTGTAAAGGGCTCCGTATGTCCCTACGGTATCTGTGACTGGACAAACGACCCAACTGAATGGCCAGAGGAGTTGTTTCCCGATTCTTTTTGTTACCTGAATGAGTCTCCAGGCAAGAGACAGCTTACTACAAGCTTACTACTACGTAACGGCTCGTAAACATTTGTCGTTTCGTTTTGCTTAATCTTAATAAAGTGATAAAGACTAGAGTAAAAGCCTGTCATAATTTTTAATATATCAATAAAAAAAGTATTTTAACATTGACAAAACATGGGTAACATTCTCTTGGGTCTACTACTTAAAGTGCCTTGAAATGCACTGCATTATGTGGTGTGTGCTAAACATATAGCCTAATCATTTTTCATTAATCAAAAAGATATAAAATAACATGAAAATATCCCTTACGAAAATTAACCGTGGTACAACCAAAAAAAACTTGGTTATTATAGGTAAACCATGGTAAAAACAAATTAAACATGTTTTGCTACACTAACCATAGTTTAACCCTGGTATTTGTAGTAAAACTGTGCTTATAGGCTACAACTGGTAATAAAAACGCCCAAAAAACACGGTTAGCCTACTATAGCCTACATTTACTATAGTAATACCATTGTTAATTTTCGTAAGGGATTTTATATAATCATATGAAATAAATGTTCAATAGATTATGACATTTACATTACAAAATATCAGGGAGTGACATTTATTTGGTGTGAAGGAGGGTTACTGTAAGCCCCATCAGAACTGGGTTGCGGTGCAGGGCGACGGGACTAATGACAGGTCATTGAAGGGTAAGTCTAGCCTATCTGGAGTGCATATAAATATGAATATTAAGCTTGATTTGTTTCATACGTTGTATATCCATAACTGCTGTCGGAGTTCTGATGTTGTGTGCTACCCGCTCAGATTGTGCTACCTCCGTCTGTTTATTCGTCAGTAGGCTATACAAATCTTCAGATCGCCACACAGCAAATTTTCGGCATTGCACCAAGCAAAAATCAGTCGAAATCATAACAAAAAGTAAAGATCAAGCGTCTAACAAGATCTCCGTACATTAATTCGAACAGTTTGTTTCCCCCCACAGCATAAACGGATATGACGTTTTTGTGGGCGTTCCCAGCAATGCCGACCAAGTCTATAAGGTGCGCTGATTTGTTTTCCTTTGAAAAAGCCGATCTGCACAAATAAATGATAAATAAACAACAGACTCGCATAGTATTTGATCAACACCAACAGTCTTCGTGAGTAAGGATTGGTAGGGAAAAATGAGAGAAATCAAATATTTCAGTGAAAAGCACACGAGGTTCCCTAATGGTTAAGGGCCATTCCACCGAATAGTTGCTATTTGCTTCCAAAACTCTTTGTTTTTAATCTTTTTTTTTTTTTTTAAAGGGCACCTATTATGCAAAATCCACTTTTACATGGTGTTTGGACATAAATGTGTGTCGACAGTGTGTGAACACAACCACCCTACAATGATAAAAATCCACCCACTTTAATCACCTATAAACCAAATTAGTCTCACTAGGCCTGCCGTTTTGATTCTCTAATTCTCTAATATGACATCACATTGCTTATAGGCCATAAGGTGAACTAGGAAAAAAATGTCTAGAAAGTGATTTTCGTTCCCACACCTGGGCACTACTTTTTCAATGCATTTTTGCATAGACAATACCCTTTTGGACTTTAGGTTAAAAGAAAAAAAATATCCTGCAGTTTTTTTTGTCGCAATCCATAAATGCATATATTTGTGCATTGAAACGCTCCAACCCCCGAAAATCTTATGCTGCTGGTTTTGCTTGTAACTTTATTTATATTCATTTTAGCAATGCAAAATATCTCTCAAACTGACATTAATGCATGTACCTAAATATCTGAGACCAGTATTGGTGCATTAGTATACTCAAGTGTAAATGCAGACCATGAAATATGGAAAATTCGTAGAAAAAACACAGAATGTCACCAAGCATAATTAATGATACACATTGTAAATTTAACAAAACTGTGATGTTTTATACATAAAAATTTTCATTAGGTACTGTGTAATCACAGAAAGATAAAAAAGAAGTACAATTTGGCCCAAGTTGGCTGAAATTACTCAAAATGCTACCCCGCCCCCTTTAATTTTCAATAATGCCAAAAATGGACAACTCTACAATAGATTCATTACAGCTCAAAATCATCCTAAAATATGACACAGTGCATCTTTACTCATCAGTATCATCCCTATCACTCTCATCAAAGCCTCATCCTATGTATGTCTTTCCTCTGTTTTCTTGGAAACATTTGCACAGTATTGGCACTGACATTAAGGTGACCAGACGTGCCACTTCTCTAGGATATGTACTTTGATGTTATACAACGATCATTCTGCGCAGCGCAAACAACCAACACCTGGTTATTTTAGGCAATTTAGAAATCCTGTGCAGAACGCGTCCCTGGGAAGTAGCACATCTGGTCACCTTAAAGGGTTAGTTCACCCAAAAATGAAAATTAGCCTGTTACTTACTCACACTCAAGCCATCCTAGGTGTCTATGGCTTTCTTCTTTCAGACGAATCCAATCTGAGTTATATTAAAAAATTGTCCTGGCACTTCTAGCTCTATGATTGCAGTGGGTGGGTGCTTCTGTTACTCAGTCCAAAACACGTCAAATAAAGTGTGCGCATCCATAATACATCTTGAGGAGACTGGTTTTCCTTTGCTAAAGTAAGGAAACTTTGCTTCCTTTGCTCCTGTAAACAAACTTGTGAGACTAGCATATCTCAGAGGCGCACAATGCATACGTCCTACATCATCCGCCGGAACGGCTTCCATGTACGACAGATACCGGAAGTGAGAGAAATGTGTTTATTATGTTTGAAATATGGATATTTTTCTTACAAAAACGCATGGATTTGGGCATAAATGTGCTACAGGAGGCCTTTATTCACCTCCCGGAGCTGTGTCAGACACGATTTATTATGGATGTGTGCATTTTATTTACCGTGTTTTGGACTGTTACATAGGACCACTGCAATGATAACGCTTGGAATAGCCAGGACAATTTTTAATATAACTCAGATTGGATTCGTCTGAAAGAAGAAAGTAATATACACCTAGGATGCCTTGAGGGTGAGTAAAACAGGCTAATTGTCTCCCCAAAACCTTCATTTTAAGCCTCTCATAAAAAAAAAACACAACTTGACCCCAAAGATCTAGTTAATTATTTAGAACCCAAGATGGCGGCGCGAGTACATCGCGAGGCTCTGGGTCTCTCCAGATTTTGCAATTTTGCGGTATTTTTCTTACTCATCTCGGGCCTGTTCGTGCAGAACAGTTGTGCCTTTACATCGTACACCCGTTGTGAGCTTTTGGATATCGGTTTGCGAATTTCCGACACTTTTACGGACAATCTTCGACTCCTTCCTGAGATCGCTAGGACACCCGAGGCTATGCACCCTACCCAGCCGGGCGGAAGTGCTCGCAGGCGGCGTCGAGATCGTAAACAAAGGCGGGGGAAGCGCGGAAGACTAAGAGCTAAGCTAAGGCTAACAACACACCGGCTCTCTTTACCCAGCATTTTCCTTGCCAATGTACGGTCGCTAGTGAACAAAATGGAGGAGATTCGACTCAGCATCACACACAGCAAGAAACTTTTGAACTGTAACGTCCTAATCTTCACGGAAACCTGGTTAAACAGCGGAATACCGGACACCGCTATTGAGCTAGCGGACGCCACACACTCGGGCGGATAGAACATTAGATGGCTCCGGTAAGACCAGAGGTGGTGGATTGTGCATTTACATTAACAAAGCTTGGTGCACAAACTCTGCTATTGTTGGGAGTCATTGTTCAGCTAACCTTGAGTTTCTAATGGTTAAATGTAGACCGTTTTATCTACCGCGGAGTTCACTTCCACCATTATAACTGCAGCCTATATTCCCCGGATGCTGATGCCAAGCTTGCTATGAAAGAACTTCACGCAGCCATCAGTAAACAACAGACTGATCACCCGAAGCGGCTTTTATTGTTGCAGGTGACTTTAATCACTCAAACTTAAAGTCAGTGCTACCCAAGTTTCACCAGCATGTTTCCTGTCACACCAGAGGAAACAAAACCTTAGACCATGTTTACACAAACATGGCTGGAGCTTACGTTGCGACACCCCTCCCCACCTGGGACAGTCAGATCACCTTTCTTTGTTCCTCACCCCAAATATGCACCCCTCATCAACCGTGTGAAGCCATCAGTGAAGACCATCAAGGTGTGGCCTCCGGGGCAGATTCCACACTCCAGGAAAGGTTTCTACACACAGACTGGAGTATGTTTGCTTCTCAAGCCACCAGTGGCGCTCACACAGACATTGACTCTTACACCTCCTCTGTATTGGATCATATCAATATCACCATTGACAGTGTTACAACCCAGAAACAGATCACCACATATCCAAATCAGAAGCCTTGGATGAACAAGGAAGTGCGACTCCTGTTGAAGTCACGCAACACTGCCTTCAGATCAGGAGATGCACAAGCCTACAGCACATCCAGAGCAAACCTGAAGAGGGGCATCAAAAAGGCCAAGCACTGCTACAAGCTAAAGATAGAGGGACACTTTTCCAACTCTGACCCTCGACGCATGTGGCAGGGCATTCAGGCCATCAGTGACTACAAACCCACCCACTCCACCCCCGCAGCCACTGATGTCAACTTCCTGAACGAGCTAAATTACTTTTATGCTCGCTTTGAAAGAGACAACAGAGAAACTGCCACCAAGCTCAATCCCTCAGCTGACCACCCACCAATCATACTCTCCTCCACAGATGTCTGCAAGGCACTGAGCCGGATCAGCGCACAAGGCTGCTGGACCAGACAACATCCCTGGTCGTGTTCTCAGGGCATGTGCGGAGCAGCTCGCTGGGGTTTTACAGACATTTTCAACCTGTCTCTTGCCCAAGCAGCCGTACCAACATGCTTTAAATGCACTTCCATTGTGCCAGTGCCAAAACACTCTAGTCCGAGGTGCCCTAATGACTACCGCCCTGTAGCACTCACACCCATCGTCATGAAGTGCTTTGAGCGGCTGGTCCTGGAACACCTAAAAGACTCTCTACCATCCACATTGGACTCACACCAGTTTGCCTACCGTAGCAATAGGAGCACAGAGGACGCAGTTTCCATGGCACTGCACTCTGTGCTCACTCACCTGGACAATAAGGACACTTATGCACTTATGCTGTTTGTTGACTTCAGCTCAGCATTCAACACTGTCATCCCAACCAAGTTAATAGCCAAACTTGGAGACCTGGGCATCAATACCTCAATGTGTAACTGGATTTTGGACTTCCTGACCAACAGACCCCAGAATGTTCGATCAGGATTCACCTGCTCCACATCCATCACACTTAACACTGGTGTACCACAGGGCTGTGTGCTAAGCCCGTTTCTCTACTCCCTCTTCACCTCCGACTGCAAGCCTGTGTATGGATCTAATTCCATCGTCAAGTTTGCAGACGACACCACGGTGATTGGCCTCATCAGTAACAACGATGAGACTGCCAATAGGGAGGAGATCCAGCACCTGGCCACATGGTGCACTGAAAATAACCTGCTCCTCAACACCACCAAAACGAAGGAGCTCATCGTGGACTTCAGGAAGGAGTCAAGAGGCACACGACACCATCCACATCAATGGAATGGCTGTTGAGCGTGTCTCCAGTTTCAAGTTCCTGGGGATCCACATCTCGGCGGACATGTTGTGGAAAACCAACACCTCCAGCCTGGTCAAGAAGGCTCACCAGCGCCTCTTCTTTCTGAGGACACTGAGGAAGAATCAGCTCTCCTCTGCTATCCTGGTGAACTTCTATCGCTGCGCAATAGAAAGCATCCTGACCAACTGTGTCACAGTATGGTATGGGAGCTGCTCTGTTGCGGAGCGCAAGGCACTGCAGCCAGTGGTGAAAACTGCCCAGCGCATCACAGGGACTCCACTACCTGCCATCGAACACATCCAGAGGAAACGCTGTCTGCATCGAGCTCGCAGCATCCTTAAGGACTCCTCTCACCCAGCCCACAGACTGTTTTCTCTCCTGCCCTCCGGCAGGCGTTTCAGGTGCCTCCGGACCAGGACCAGCAGACTAAAGAACAGTTTCTTCCCCAGAGCTGTCTCTTTACTGAACTCTACCCCCCGTTGATCCACTTCCTCATATATTATTAACTCTTCTCTCCTACCTCACATCTGCCTTATTTGCACTACTGAATGTAAATTTTTATTACAGTAACAACTGTTTACTTTTGTATCTTGCACTACCATACCTAAATTGGACTATGCTCATTTGCACTGCCGACTGTTGTTACATTATCAATGCTTACATTAACATTTTGCACCGTATGTCTAATTGTAATACACAATCACTTCCACTGCACTTTTACACCTTGTTTATAGTAATAGTCATCTGTATATATATTATATTGATAGTACATATCACCTGTAAATTCTGCTTATAGTAATAGCCATCTGTATATTTATTCACTATACATATTCACCTGTAAATTCTGTATATTTATTCACTATACATATTCACCTGTAAATTTCTGTATATTTATTCACTATACATATTCACCTGTAAATTCTGTTTATATTAATAACCATCTTTCTATATATATTTATACATATATTCAGTACATATCCTTGTCCTGCACTTATTCAACCATTGTATATACTGCACTTGCTACTATTGCACTTCTGGTTAGACCTAAACTGCATTTCGTTGCCCTGTACCTGTACTTGTGTAATGACAATGAAGTTGAATCTAATCTAATCTTAATTACAGACTGATCTCGAATCTCTATTTTCTGTCAAAGATACTAGAAAAGGTAGTATCCTCACAATTATATTCCTTCTTAGAGAAAAAAAGGTATCTGTGAGGATTTCCAGTCAGGATTTAGACCATATCATAGCACTGAGACTGCTCTCATAAGAGTTACAAATGACCTGCTCTTATCATCTGATCGTGGTTGTATCTCTCTATTAGTGCTACTGGATCTTAGCACTGCATTCGACACTATCGACCACAACATTCTTTTGAATAGACTAGAAAACTTTGTTGGCATTAGTGGAAGTGCATTAGCATGGTTCAAATCGTACTTATCTGACCGCCATCAATTCATAGCAGTGAATGAAGTGGCATCATATCGATCACAAGTGCAGTATGGAGTACCTCAAAGCTCAGTACCAGGGCCGTTACTTTTCACGCTTTACATGTTACCCTTGGGAGATATTATAAGGGATCACGGTGTTAGCTTTCACTGTTATTGTCACGAATCTGGTCTGCACTCTCGGTCATTCACCACTAGAGGTCACCACATGGACTTTCACACCACACATCACATGGACTGCATTTCCCATCAGCCATCTCACCAATCACACGCACACAGCTGTCACCAATCACTCATTCCACTAATCACACGCACACCTGATCACACAGCATCACTATCACACACACTATTTCTACTCTGGACATTCTCTCCCTCGTGGCCGAGTATTGTACGCATTATTGCTGCCCTACAGAGCCCTATTAGTTTTCCTAGCCTTGCCTTGCCTAGCCTTTGTCGGATTGTGTTTTCCCCTGCCTGGACTATCGCTTACGTTGTTGGATTACCTCTCCTGTCTCGCCCCTCTGGATACTGTTCGCTGATCGTCGACCCACGCTTGCCCTAAGTTTTACTCTTTGTCTTGTCCCTGCCATACCTGTTTGCCATTGTTTGACCCTGCCTGTTATGACCACGTCTCTGCCTAATAAAAGCCTGCACATGGATCCGCACGCCTCTCGTCTCGTCAGCCCCGTAACAGAATACTCGGCCACGCAAGGATCCAGCGGCTTTTCAGATGGACACTGGCCAGGTATGGATACTGCAAGACTGTTATTGACCCTCAAGCAGGGCTTGCGATCGCTCGAGGAATATGTACAAGAGTACTTAGATATAGCCTATTTTTCTGATCTGCCGGACTGTGTACTGATAGACTTTTTTTGTGAGGGCATTAACCAGCCGCTCAAATCAGTATTAACCCTTGAATGTCCGCGTTCGTCTTTAATGGAGTTTATGGATTATGCTCTATTGACTGTGGGTTCATCGTTCACTGTGGATGTCGCGGAGGAACGCGACACCGCACTCAATTGTATGATCACAACCGCGCAGGAGCACGCTCACAAAATGGCGGTGCCAGCGGAACCCGTTTACAAAATGGCGGCCACAACAACACCCCGTCATGTTCTTGCTGCCAGTAATGAGCCAGGTCAAGTCACCGTTGATTTTCATGAATCCAATCAAGCTACCGCTGATCGTCATGAGTCAGGCCAATTCACAGCTTCTCTTCATGAATCAAGCCAAGACACAGCTGATCTTCACAAGCTAAGTCAAGTCACCGTTGATCATCATGAATCAAGCCAGGTCAAAGCTGATCTTCACGAGTCAAGCCAAGTCAAAGCTGATCTTCACCAGTCGAGACAAGTCACAGCTGATCTTCACAAGCTAAGTCAAGTCGCCATTGATCGTCACGAATCAAGCCAAGTCAAAGCTGATCTTCACGAATCAAATCAAGTCAAAGCTGATCTTCACGAGTCAAACCAAGTCAAAGCTGATCTTCACAAGCTAAGTCAAGTCACTGTTGATCTTCACGAATCAAGCCAAGTCAAAGCTAATCTTCACAAGTCGAGTCAAGTCACCGTTGATCGTCACGAATCAAGCCAAGTCAAAGCTAATCTTCATGAGTCAAGCCAAGTCAGAGCTCATCTCCAAGAGCCCAGTCAAGTCACAGTTGCTGTTAAAGAGCCCAGTCAAGTCACAGTTGGTCGTCATCAACCGAGTCACGTCTCAACTGATCTCCCAGAATCTTGCCCCGTCACAGCTGCTCGTCCAGAGCCACAGCAGCACGTCACAGCTGCTCGTCCAGAGTCACAGCAGCACGTCACAGCTGCTCGTCCAGAGTCACAGCAGCACGTCACAGCTGCCCGTCCAGAGTCACAGCACTTCACAGCCGATCTCCTAAAGTCAAGTCACGTCTCCGCTGCTCGTCCAGAGTCACAGCGTCACGTCTCCGCTACTCGTCCAGAGTCACAGCACTTCACAGCCGATCTCCTAAAGTCAAGTCACGTCTCCGCTGCTCGTCCAGAGTCACAGCGTCACGTCTCCGCTGCTCGTCCAGAGTCACAGCACTTCACAGCCGATCTCCTAAAGTCAAGTCACGTCTCCGCTGCTCGTCCAGAGTCACAGCACTTCACAGCCGATCTCCTAAAGTCAAGTCACGTCTCCGCTGCTCGTCCAGAGTCACAGCGTCACGTCTCCACTGCTCGTCCAGAGTCACAGCATCACGTCTCCGCTGACCTTCCAGAGTCGGGTCACGTCCGGGCTGACACACTCAGATCACCAAGGTCAGTCTTTCATTATCCCAGTCTGATAGCCAGTGTGAGGGATTCACCGCTGGTGTCTGCACGCACAGCTGTTATCTGCACGCACAGCTGTTATCCCCAAACCCACTCACTCTAGCCCTCCTGTTCCTGAACTGATTCCCCTGTCTGAAACGCTTCCCCTGATGGGGATCGCATTTTGGTGTGTTTGGGCTGCATACACCACCACAGAACTCCCAGAGGTGGTGGCGTCCACTATGGTGTCTCTAGAGGTGGCGGCTGATGCTGCAGAACCTCCTGAGGTAGTGGCGCTCACTGCTGTGTTCCCTGAAGTGATGGTGCCCGCTGCAGTGTCTCCAGAGGTGGCGGTACATGCTGCAGAACCTCCCGACGCGGCGGTGCTCACTTCAGCTCCTCGTATGGTGGTGGCGTCCAGCAATGAACTCTCCCTGTGTCCTGTGTTTACCACTGCAGAACCTCCAGAGGTATCTGTCAATGAACACTCATTCTGTTGTGTTACGGTCGAAGAGACCATTACTGAACTCTCCCTGTGTCCTGTGTTTACCACTGTAGAACCTCCAGAGGTGTCAGCGGTATCTGTCAATGAACACTCATTCTGTTGTGTTACGGTCAAAGAGACCATTACTGAACTCTCCCTGTGTCCTGTGTTTACCACTGTAGAACCTCCAGAGGTGTCAGCGGTATCTGTCAATGAACACTCATTCTGTTGTGTTACGGTCAAAGAGACCATTACTGAGCTCTCCCTGTGTCCTGTGTTTACCACTGTAGAACCTCCAGAGGTGTCAGCGGTATCTGTCAATGAACACTCATTCTGTTGTGTTACGGTCAAAGAGACCATTACTGAACTCTCCCTGTGTCCTGTGTTTACCACTGTAGAACCTCCAGAGGTGGCGGTACATGCTGCAGAACCTCCAGAGGTGTCAGCGGTATCTGTCAATGAACACTCATTCTGTTGTGTTACGGTCAAAGAGACCATTACTGAACTCTCCCTGTGTCCTGTGTTTACCACTGCAGAACCTCAGAGGTGTCGGCGGTATCAGTCAATGAACTCTCGTTCTGTCCTGTCACGGCTATGGAGGCTATGCCGCCTGCTCCGCCCTGGTGGGCTCGTGTTCTGTCGGCTCCGCCCTGGTGGGCTCCAGTCCCGTCCACTCTGCCCTGGCTTCCTGCTCTGCCGGCTCTACCTCGGTCCCAGATCACTCCCCTGCCACAAGGACCTGGCCCTCCATCCCTCCCACTGTTCCGCCTCCGCTCCACCTCCCTCCTGGATTATAGACTGTGTGGAGCGTCTGGAAGCCGCTCTTTGGGGGGTGGCTCTGTCACGAATCTGGTCTGCCCTCTCGGTCATTCACCACTAGAGGTCACCACATGGACTTTCACACCACACATCACATGGACTGCATTTCCCATCAGCCATCTCACCAATCACACGCACACAGCTGTCACCAATCACTCATTCCACTAATCACACGCACACCTGATCACACTGCATCACTATCACACACACTATTTCTACTCTGGACATTCTCTCCCTCGTGGCCGAGTATTGTACGCATTATTGCTGCCCTACAGAGCACTATTAGTTTTCCTAGCCTTGCCTTGCCTAGCCTTTGTCGGATTGTGTTTTCCCCTGCCTGGACTATCGCTTACGTTGTTGGATTACCTCTCCTGTCTCGCCCCTCTGGATACTGTTCGCTGATCGTCGACCCACGCTTGCCCTAAGTTTTACTCTTTGTCTTGTCCCTGCCATACCTGTTTGCCATTGTTTGACCCTGCCTGTTATGACCACGTCTCTGCCTAATAAAAGCCTGCACATGGATCCGCACGCCTCTCGTCTCGTCAGCCCCGTAACAGTTATGCTGGTGATACTCCGCTCTATATTTCTTTGCGGCCCAACGAAACTTACCAATTTGAAAAACTAACGGAATGCATAGTTGACATAAACTGGATGACGAGTAATTTCTTAATGCTAAATTCTGAAAAAAAAGAGGCAGTGTTTCCCATACATTGATTTATTTGTGGCGGCCTGCCACAATATCAAAACTGACCGCCACAAATAGATTTTCCAAAAAGCTTTGACTTCGTTGAATAAATGAGCGCTGCATTCATTCATAAATCAGTACAACACACTCTTGGAGACATACAGGAACATCTTTCAGTATAACATTTTAGAATACTGTTTCTTACTGCATAATTAATAAGGAATTATTGAAGAACTAACAGGCACTTAACTCACTGCTGTTAACTACTAAGGAAGATGTGTTAACTAATCAGTATGTAATACAATTTTATGATTGTGTTAAGTAACAGTTAGCTAATCAATAACTAGTGTATTCTGTCATACCTCCTGAAGAACTATTAATTATCTACTAGTTAACTACTAATGAACAGTCATACACAATTACATTGAGTTGTGACCCTTTCATATAGTATTAGCAGCAGTAGTATGTATGAATGTATGATTCAATGATTGGTCACACTTTATATTAGGTGACCTTAACTACTATGTACTTACAAAAAAAAATAAGTACAATTGTTACGGGGCTGACGAGACGAGAGACGTGCGGATCCATATGCAGACTTTTATTGAAGAGAGACGTGGTCATAACAGGCAGGGTCGAACAATGGCAGACAGGTATAACATGGGCGAGACAAAGAGTAAACTAAGACAAGCGTGGGTCGATGATCGGCGAACAGTATCCAAAGGGACAAGACAGGAGAGGTAGTCCAAAACGTCAGCGATAGTCCAGGCAGGGGAAAACACAATCCAACAAAGGCGAGGCGAGACTAGGAAAACTAACGGGGCTCTGTAGGGCAGCGATAATGCATACAATACTCGGCGACGAGGGAGAGAAAGTCCGTGGCTTAAATACTGTGTGCAAATGGGAATCAGCTGTGTGTGATCAGTGCAAGGAGCTGTGTGTGTCGTTAGTACAATGAATGATGGGAAATGGAGTCCATGTGATGTGTGGTGTGAAAGTCCATGTGGTGAGCGGGTGACCTCTAGTGGTGAATGAACGGGAATGCAGACCAGATTCGTGACAGAGCCCCCCCCCCAAAGAGCGGCTTCCAGACGCTCCACACAGTCTATAATCAGGAGGGAGGTGGAGCGGAGGCGGAACAGGGGGAGGGATGGAGGGCCAGGTCCTTGTGGAAGCGGAGTGATCTGGGACCGAGGTAGAGCTGGCAGAGCAGGAAGCCAGGGCAGAGTGGACGGGACTGGAACCCACCAGGGCAGAGCAGGCGGGACTGGGGCCCACCAGGTCTGAGCCAACGGAACACGAGCCCACCAGGGCGGACCAGAAGATCTCCACGGCGGTGCAGAAGACCACCAGAGCCAGACAGCAGACCACCACGGCGGCACAGATAGAGCAGGAGCCCACCGAGGCAGCGCAGAAGACCACCAGAGCCAGATAGTGGACCACCACAGCGGAGCGGGTGGAACAGTTGGAGCAGAAGACCACCAGAGCGGAGCAGACGGACCTGAAGACCACCACGGTGGAGCAGATAGAGCAGGAGCCCACCACGACGGATCAGGAAACCACAGCAGAGCCTGGGAACTAGGGAGAACGGAGACACAAGGAAAAGACAGAACATGCACAGACCCAAGGATAGAGGCAGGGAAAGCTCATAATAGGTCTCCATAGCTGTGACAGGACAGAACGAGAGTTCATTGACGGCCTCCCTAGCCATGACAGGACAGAACGAGAGTTCATTGGCGGCCTCCCTAGCCGTGACAGGACAGAACGAGAGTTCATTGGCGGCCTCCATAGCCGTGACAGGACAGAACGAGAGTTCATTGACGGCCTCCATAGCCGTGACAAGACAGAACGAGAGTTCATTGACGGCCTCCATAGCCGTGACAGGACAGAACGAGAGTTCATTGACTGATACCGCTGACACCTCTGGAGGTTCTGCGGCGGTTGCCGCCACCTCTGGAGGTTCTACAGTGGTAAACACAGGACACAGGGAGTTCAGTAATGGTCTCTTCGACCGCAACACAACAGGCTGAGAGTTCATTGCTGGGCGCCACCACCATAGAAGGGGCCGACGTGAGCCCCGCCGCTTCTGGAGGTTCTGCAGCGTGGGCCGCTACCTCTGGAGAAGCTACAGCGGGCGTCGCCACCTCGGGCAGTTCTGCGGTGGTGTAAGCAGCCCAAACACAACACAAAGCGATTCCCATCAGGGGAAGTGCCTCAGACAGGGGAATCAGTTCAGGAACAGGAGGGCTAGAGTGAGTGGGTTTGGGGATACCAGCTGTGCGTGCAGACACCAGCGGTGAATCCCTCACACTGGATATCAGACTGGGATAATGAAAGACTGACCTTGATGATCTGGGTATGTCAGCCCGGACGCGACCCGACTCTGGACGGTCAGCGGAGACGTGACGTGACTTTAGGTGATCAGCTGAGACGTGCTGCTGTGACTCTGGACGGACAGCTGAGACGTGCTGCTGTGACTCTGGACGGACAGCTGAGACGTGCTGCTGTGACTCTGGACGGACAGCTGAGACGTGACGTGACTCTGGACGAACAGCTGAGACGTGACGTGACTCTGGACGAACAGCTGAGACGTAACTCGGTTGATGACGACCAACTGTGACTTGACTGGGCTCCTTAACAGCAACTGTGACCTGACTGGGCTCTTTAACAGCAACTGTGACTTGACTTAGCTCATGAAGATCAGCTCTGACTTGGCTTGGCTCATGAAGATCAGCTCTGACTTGGCTTGATTCGTGAAGAGAAGCTGTGACTTGGCTTGATTCGTGAAGAGAAGCTGTGACTTGGCTTGATTCGTGAAGAGAAGCTGTGACTTGGCTTGATTCGTGAAGAGAAGCTGTGACTTGGCTTGATTCGTGAAGAGAAGCTGTGACTTGGCCTGATTCGTGAAGAGAAGCTGTGACTTGGCCTGACTCACGAAGAGAAGCTGTGACTTGGCCTGACTCACGAAGAGAAGCTGTGACTTGGCCTGACTCACGAAGAGAAGCTGTGACTTGGCCTGACTCACGAAGAAGCTGTGACTTGGCCTGACTCACGAAGAGAAGCTGTGACTTGGCCTGACTCACGAGAGAAGCTGTGACTTGGCCTGACTCACGAAGAGAAGCTGTGACTTGGCCTGACTCACGAGAGAAGCTGTGACTTGGCCTGACTCACGAAGAAGCTGTGACTTGGCCTGACTCACGAAGCTGTGACTTGGCCTGACTCACGAAGAGAAGCTGTGACTTGGCCTGACTCACGAGAGAAGCTGTGACTTGGCCTGACTCACGAGAGAAGCTGTGACTTGGCCTGACTCACGAAGAGAAGCTGTGACTTGGCCTGACTCACGAAGAGAAGCTGTGACTTGGCCTGACTCACGAAGAGAAGCTGTGACTTGGCCTGACTCACGAAGAGAAGCTGTGACTTGGCCTGACTCACGAAGAGAAGCGGTAGCTTGACTGGATTCATGAAAATCAACGGTGACTTGACTGGGCTCTTTAAGATCGACTGTGACTTGACCTGGCTCATTACTGGCAGCAAGAACATGACGGGGTGTTGTTGTGGCCGCCATTTTGTGAACGGGTTCCGCTGGCACCGCCATTTTGTGAGCGTGCTCCTGCGTGGTTGTGATCATACAATTGAGTGCGGTGTCGCGTTCCTCCGCGACACCCACAGTGAACGATGAACCCACAGTCAATAGAGCATACTCCATAAAATCCATTAGAGACAAACGGGGACCTTCAAAGGTTAATACTGATTTGAGTGGCTGGTTAATGCCCTCACAAAAGAAATCAATGAGCACACAGTCCGGCAGATCAGAAAAGTATGCGAGCTCCAAGTACTCCTGTATATAATCCTTGAGCGATCGCAAGCCCTGCTCGAGGGTTAGTAACAGTCTCGCAGTGTCCATACCTGGCCAATGTCCACATGAAAAGCCGCTGGATCCTTGTGCGGCTGAGTATTCTGTTACGGGGCTGACGAGACGAGAGACGTGCGGATCCATATGCAGACTTTTATTGAAGAGAGACGTGGTCATAACAGGCAGGGTAGAACAATGGCAGACAGGTTTAACATGGGCGAGACAAAGAGTAAACTAAGACAAGCGTGGGTCGATGATCGGCGAACAGTATCCAAAGGGACGAGACAGGAGAGGTAGTCCAAAACGTCAGCGATAGTCCAGGCAGGGGAAAACACAATCCAACAGAGGCGAGGCGAGACTAGGAAAACTAACGGGGCTCTGTAGGGCAGCGAAAATGCATACAATACTCGGCGACGAGGGAGAGAAAGTCTGTGGCTTAAATACTGTGTGCAAATGGGAATCAGCTGTGTGTGATCAGTGCAAGGAGCTGTGTGTGTCGTTAGTACAATGAATGATGGGAAATGGAGTCCATGTGATGTGTGGTGTGAAAGTCCATGTGGTGAGCGGGTGACCTCTAGTGGTGAATGAACGGGAGTGCAGACCAGATTCGTGACAACAATGTACTTATTGTATTGCAAAACACTTTTACTGCTATTGAGGTGTGATACGGGTAAGGTTAGGGACAGGTTTGGTGGTATGGGTAGGTTTAAGGGTGGGTTAAGGTGTAAGGGATGGGTCAACAGAGTAATACAGGTATTTTTAAAAATATAAGTACAATGTAAAAACATGTATGTATACAATTAGAGCATTGTATCAAATGATTAATTTAAATGTAAGTACATAATAATTAAGGCCACCTAATATAAAGTTGGACCTCAATGTCAAATACATTTTTTTTTAATCAGTCACTTGTGTAATCAATAAATGTGTTATTTTAAGCGCCAAATTTCTTTCAAAATCTGATTTGCTCTATTTTAATTTGATTTATTTGAAACCAAGAAACTGCCACACTGACGAGCTGACATGTCCTTTTTTATTCACAATCTCCTTGTTGCCTGTAAGCACTGTACTCAGTTTCATGTGTTATCTGTAGTGTTTAATCTTAATATTATACATTACTCTATCTTTCAATTTGCTACTGTTAAGTGCTTTGACACAATCTGTATTGTTAAAAGCGCTATATAAATAAAGGTGACTTGACTTGACTTGTTATGTGTCATGTGTTATGTGTTATTTCCGTGTTATGATTTCACATGATTTTTGATCCAGGAATGGCGCACGAATAAGGGTTGTAAATACAACCAAACTTCGTGTCTGTTTACATTTTAGTGCATATAAGTGAAACTGTATTGACTTATATCGAACATTTTTTCTGTTGGTATCATTGAAGGCCGTTTTATCGCCCAGGCCCAATATGAAAACAGTAGGTAAGGTGTGCCTTATATGTTTGTGTTAACTTCTGTAGGCCAAGTGCAAAACTTCTCCAGAGTCAACTGAGCACCCAGTTGGAATCAAGTGAGCAATCAGATTCTTCAGAGGAGCTTCCACCCACTCCGCCAAACCAACTCCTTTGGCCAGCAAAGAAAGTGAGCGACTACTTTCAGAACCCCACTGACCAGCATGTTGCCAGCTATACTCCCCTACGTATCACCAGTCATGCTGCCCAACGAGGTGCCAGCCCCACAGCCCAACAAGCCAGCACCACAAACCGAGTTACCAGCCACACAGCCACAGTTACCAGCCACAGTTACCAGCCCCAGAGACCAAGGAGTAACCACCCCCAACAGGCACAGTTACCAGCCCCACAGCCCGAGGAGTTAGCAGCTCCATAGCCACAATTACCAGCCCTACTTGTGAAGCCATGTTCACTAAGCTTCTGACAATTTTAGAAGAAGTGAAGGAGACACAACGTGTTCATGGTAAGATGTTGAATGCCCTGCTGAAAAAGCAAGACGGATCTGTGGTCTTACCTCTGAAAACCCAGTCTGACCTTGAGGCTCTTGATCAGAAGTTGGGGGATCGTTTTGTCATGTCTGCTGTTGTAAGTTTACTTTATTTTATTATTACTAATATCTTTAAATTATTTATTTCTCCTCCTGGAACTCATTTAAGGTCAAAAAACTGATTTATTTAATCTTATTAACTTATTGTTTTTGCAGTTTATGTAAACCTTTGGTTTCTCCTTTTGGCTCTCATCCTTAGGTTACCATGGTGGCAGATGTAGGTGGCACAAGTGTAGATAATGCAACAAGAAGGATGATGAAATGCATCTTATCAAATGAGCTGGCACTGGAGTACAATTTGTTTGGTCGGGTATGGTAAGTATGACTTAAGTTGTTAATACCGTGATCTTAAATTTAATGGAAACACTTTACAGTAAGGTTCCATTGGTTAACATTAGTTAATGCATTAACTACCATTAGCTAACAATGAGCAATGCTTTTGTTACAGTTACAGTTGTTACAGTTGTAATATATTTATTACAAAATAAATTGGTACGTCAGAGTTATGTTATTATATTTAACGTTTTGTTTAGAATTGTTTTTTAAATAAATATGAGAAGTGCCCTTTTTCCCAATTGAGCCCCTGCCCCTCAAAATGTCTGTGCATGTCCCTGGTCTTAGCCTCAGACAACACGCACAGTACCTCGTTGTACAGTACGTATTTCACGCACAGTACTATGTTGGCTGAAAATATCGCACGCAAAATTGGAAACACTTTAGGAGCTTCAAAGTTGTCATCGGATTGGTTGAATTACACAGGATTTCCAGGAAACACGTGTGTCACATTCATTAACGTTCCGCCCGGAAACAAAAATGCCGTGATTTCCTGTTTCTGATTAGTTTTTTTGACTCTCAAAGTGATGGATCCCCTTCACTTCCATTCTATGAATCGCCAAGAACCATGGATTCAGTCATCTACACCTTAAGCCCGAGATACACTGCACGATTTTGTCAATACTATAAGATCACTGTGTATCACACTGCGCGACATGGATCTAATAAACTTGGCTACGACGCGTGTGTAGACTGTACAATTGGACACCTGTTGAATCGCAGGCTGCGACTCACGTTAGCGCAGTCATCAGCATGCGCTAGTTGTAAACAAATACATTAAGATGAATCGCTCTTTGGCAGTTATGGTTTTCATGTGCGCTGAAAAAAAGAAGAGGTGCTAGCGGAAGAGGGCAATATGGACCCAGTAATGGCTAGGGAAAAGAGGCCAACTTGGGATGCCAGTGTTGCACAGGGAGCTTGAGGTAAGTATAGTTTACATAAATGTAAGCCTAGCTTGTGTGTACAGTTAAACTGAATATTCGTGGTACTGCAATGTTAAGCACAGCATTGTCTTCACAAACAGTTCACACAATAAAACGTTTGTTTTTTGTACTGTTTAGATGGACAATTAAAGTGGATTTCGAGAATTTGTTCCGCATGGATGTGGAAGACTTTAATCATCTGCTCGAACTTATGACTCCATACATCACGAAGCAAAGTACCCAACTGAGACAGCCAATCAGTGCCAGAGATAGACTGTCCATAGCACTGAGATACTTAGCCACTGGTAAAAAAATAAAATAAAAAAATCCTAATTGAGCTTAAACATAAATTCATGCACATATTGTACAATATTTTTCCATGTTGACAGGAGAGTCCTTCTCTTCATTGAGCTTCCAGTACTATGTTGAAAGAAGTACTGTTGGGGTTATAGTTAAGGAGACATATGCAAGACGTTGCATCATGTCCTAAAGAATGATTACTTGAAGGTGAGTTTTGTTTTGAACATTACAAAAAATAATCTTCTTTTCCATTTGAATTACAAATCAAGTGAACTGAAGTCAAGTCACCCTTATCTATATAGCACTTTTTACAATACAGATTGTTTCAAAGCAGCTTGTGGTAACAGGAAAATTATTCATTATGGCAATATTGTCATTGTTTCAGCTAAAGTCAGTTGATTTACTTGCAAACATCACTTATTTAGTTCGTTTCATCTATACAGCAGCTCTGGAGAAAATGTTGATTTCATCATCCAGCACAGTTCCGTTCTCATTTAATAGTGTAAATACAGTCAGATCAATAACGCTGTTGAATATTAAGTGCCCCCAACTAAACATGCCAGAGGCAACAGTGGCAAGGAAACCAAACTGCATCAGGTGACAATTATTGTTCTTACCCTATTGGCAGATACTTTGTCTTGCTTTACAGCCAAAAAAAAAAACTAACTGAAAACATAATTTTGATTTCTTTTGTGTAATTTCCAGAAAACAAAACTTAATACCTTACATAATTTCAGTTGTCTTGTAAATGAATCTTGATTTTTTAGCATTTCTTAGAGTGAAGCAGCTACAGTACAATGCAACATGTCATTACAAGACACACTTAAAGATCACATAATGTGACACTGTTCTGATGCAGTCTGTTGTTGTTTTTTGTAGACTCCGACTACATTGGCTGAGTGGAGAAAGGTGGCCAGCGGTTATCAGGAAAGATGGCAATTTCCCCACTGTCTTGGTGCGTTAGATGGTAAGCACATCACCATCCTTCCACTAAGCAACAGTGGGAGCACCTTCAGAAATTATAAGTCTCGCTTTGTAGTCCTGATGGCTCTTGTATGCCAAGTACCATTTTCTGTATGCACACACTGGTACCCAGGGCAGAGTATCTGATGGAGGTGTTTATGCCCACTGTGATCTGAAAGAGGCAATGGACAACGACATCTTAAATGTTCCTTTAGCCCAACGTTTACCAGGCACAGACATGGTCATGCCCTTCATATTCGTTGCAGATGAGGCATTTCCACTTCAAAAACACTTAATGAAACCATATCCCTTCAGACATCTTGACCATGACCAGCGTGTCTGCAATTACAGGCTATCAAGAGCTAGACGTGTTGTTGAGAATGCGTTTGGCGTACTTGCCAACAGATGGCAAGTCTTTCTTACCACAATTCCTCTACACCCAGAAGCAGTGTCCATGGTAACCCTGGCTGCTCTGTCTCTGCGAGTACATGCCACATGCCCGTTGCATTAGTAGACACAGAGGATGAAGACCACCATATCATTCCTGGAAGCTGGCGCAGTGATGCCACCCTTACATCAGTGTCTGCTGGCAGAGATGGAAATGGGAGCAGAACAGCAAAGGAGCAGCGTGACAAACTGAAAGACTATTTTGTTTCAGCAGCAGGGTCTGTGTGTTGGCAGGAATACATGCTGTAATGTACGAAGGCATGTGAAAACCCTGCTCCAGGGTCACTGAATCATTTTGAGCATCTGTACACAAACAATATGCAATAAATCTAAATAAATTTAAACTGTAAAATACGTTTCCATACATTTGTCTTTATCATTTCACTGAAATATTTCTTGTTTTATAAATACTGTCAGAGTCACAGTCACCGTCATCAACTGCAATCACCAGATCACAGTCACCTGACTTCTAATCACCTGCACCTGCGTACCCTCATCAGCACTCCCATAAAGCACCCACACTCTCTGACATTCATCGTCCGGTCTACGGTTCACATACGGAACAGTAACCTGACTCTCCTCAATTCTAACCTGTGTGTTTACTCTCCAGTTGCTGCGCAGTGTTTCTCCCCAGTCTCTCCACGATTCCCTGCGGCGGATTACAAAGCTCCCTGGTTCTCTATTGGAAACTCATCTGTTATCGGCAAACCAAGCTCATCCCCTTGACGGACTACACGAACTCTCACTCATCCACTGACGCACGTTATTATCCTGATTCCACTTTCTGTTAATAAACTTCACTGTTGATCACTCACTCTTGGTTCGCGTCTCTGTGTGTGACAGATACAATGTTTTGTGGCAAATTCTGAAATATGTTCACATTTATCTCAACAGAAACAAGATATAGGAACCTACTGTTTATTGATTCTTAAGCAAGTGACAAATCAAATCAATGCTTGAAAATAAATTTGAAAATTAATAAATTAATAATAAATAAAAACCAACAACTTTTGGCTCCATAGCATGTTTTAAGAATTTCAGAATGGTAGTTATTTTTTGTCTATCTGAAGATTGCAGTCATAAACATAGAAACACAACATTTTAGTACAGCCAATTGTACTGAGACTTCACAACCAAAACAAAAGCAAAACATTTTTACAAACTCTCTTCACCCTGCTGCTCTGAAGTGAGCATTCCTAAGAATGTACCAGGAGGTTGCTGACCAGTGGAAGTGACAGGAGACAGGTGGTAAAGAGGAAGGGTTCGATGATGTGGTGTAGCAAGTGATGATAAGGTGTGGTACATTGGTTGTGATGCAGGATAGGTTTAGGTTGACATCTGCTGGGTGTTTGACATGCTTCTGTCTTGAGCATCATACAGAATCCTCATGATGGACCTCCTTGCTTGTATTTTCACAACTGGATCTTTTATGACTTGCATCTCACTTGCCACTTGCTTACCGAATATAGCATCAGGATTGTCATTGCTGAAGGAGTTATTAGCTGCTACCTGCTTGAGGATCTCAATTTTCTCTCTTTCAAGGTTAAGCTCCTCTTTCTCCCTGTTATTGTTCTTTTTTGGCCCCTTTGTCTGCACCTTTTTTCCTGAGTATCTTCAGTCTCTGGTGGGGGTGATGACTGTGTAGTTGGTGTGTCCATGCCTGAGGATGCTGAAGGCAAACCATCGAGGTCATCTACCTGCTGTCAACTGTCTGGTAACCAACATTCTTCAAAATATATTTTCCTGTGTCCAAAACCGCAAAGAAATTAATGCCGGTTTAGAACAACATAAGCGTTAGTAAATAAATGACAAATTTTTCATTTTTGGGTGAACTATTTCTTTAGTAAATGAAATCCAATAACCACACAATAGAATAGTGAACATGTGAAAGAATCAACTTTTGAAAAAATGTATACATACAGACCTCCAAAGTGCTGAAAGTCTGACGAGGCAAAACATGACACTTCAAAAAGTCGAGATGCTTAATTATCCAGTTCTGACGCGGGGTGACTTCCTTTGCTCCGCTCCCACTCGGTTTAGGATGCAGTAACTTCCCGAACTGAGTACGGAGGGATGTTGCCCATGTTATAACTTCTCCAACTGTTAAGTGTTAAGCGAACATACAAAGTTTCAGTATCAAAGAACAAACTCTGTCTGCTAATAAGGACTGCATTTGTACAGCTCCTCCGCTATCTCCTTCCATGCAACATCCTTTTTGATGCCGTGATGATAACAGCTAGAGGACACATCGTACAAGCAGTACAAGCAGTTTGAGTACCCAGAAAAGCTCTATATAAAAAAGTTAATGAATTATTATTATTATTATTAATTTTTTATTTTTATTTATTTATTTTTAACTACATACTACAAACAGATGCTAACATGGAGCAGCTAGAGGAAATAATATCAATGATGACTTTAATCAGATAAATCAAGTTCTGACAGTTTGTCATGACAGCCTCTACTCTGAGAATGATTGTCGCACAAATGCAACAGCAAAGACACTTGTTGCAGCACTTTTACAGAGCAACCGGTGATAAGCTGCATTTGAACTCAGGATAATGATGAACCGCAGAGCAGCTGCAGCTCAACGACAGACTTCAGCACTTTACTTAGCAGTCCTAATTTCTTTACAATGACAATCTAATTTTATAAAAAATGACTTTGTATGGGTTATTTAATGGAAATTGCATAAAAACATAGTTAAACACTCCTTTGATGTGCTCTATACACAGTACACTGAAGGTAGTAATGATGACGGCTTGCTAACCACAAACGTCTTTACACTGACCGCCTGATCTTGCAAACTTCAATCACACTAACTGCAACATCTTTCAACTACAGTACTTACTGTTTTTCGTTTTGTTGGTTTACTCAATGTGTCTGTCTTTCTTCTGTCTTCCTCCTGTGTCTCGACTGCATTAACAATAATCACAGATGTATTAAAATGACAGTTTCATTATTAATGGAAAGTAGCTTTCTTAAAATTTTAAATATTTGTACATATTAATTGCTTCCTCCCCTGACCTGTTTTTCTACATTTCTTGCAGATGCAGCAGAACACGACTGCAGCTACAATCAACAGCGATCCAGCCGAGATCATCACCATGTACAGTAAAGGTAGGCCCTGATCTGTAATAGACAAAATGAGACAGTGTGACTGTGATTGTGACTTGAAACATGAGCTCTTAACAGTAAATCAACATTGATCCTGCAGATGCAGATGCATTGATCCGTACCTGCAGATGTGTGACAGAGTTGAGTGATGTTGAGTTGTCTGGTCTGGTTGCTGATGGGGTTGTTGAGCACACAGCTGTAGGTGTTTTTATCCTGATATTCCACTTCCAGAGGTAGAGAGAGACTGATGCTGAAATCACTCACACTGATGCTGGACAATAAACTGTTTCCTTTGAACCAGGAGAGAGTCACATCACTCACATTCACAACTGAACACACCAATGAACAATTTGATGAAGAAGAACACTGTGAAGAGTTACTGCTGATGACAGGAACAGGCAGAACACCATAGACAGTGAGACTGAAATTCTTGATCACACGTTTTATGTCTAGTTTATAACGTCCAGTATGTTCAGTTCTTGTGTTTATAATGGTCAGAGATCCAGTTTGACTGTCCAACTTCAGTCTGTCTCTGAATCTCCCATCAAGAACATCATCATATACAGTCATGCTATCAGCCATTACATCAATCTCAGCTATTAAAGTGTTTTCAGGTCCAAACCTCCACAGAATCAGATCATCATCCAACATTTCAGTAAGATCAGAGTTTAGAGTGACTGAATCTCCCTCCATCACTGACTGAATTCCATTTGTTTCAGCAGGAAACACACCTGAAGGACATGAACAGGAACACTGAGACCATGTTGACGTTATCATGTGATTTATGACATTATAACAAACGCAAACACAAACTTAAAAGATATGAGCGACAGGTTTAATTCGTCTATCTGTAAATTTTGATGTTGATGAAATTTGCTCATTTTTGGTCTTGTTGAAGAAACAGCTGCCCTTATGATTGTAGTAGGCTATCCAATAAATTTGGGGTTGATTTAAGTTTTTATATTTTTAACTACTAATATAGCCTAACCCACAGTTTAATCCTTAAATATATTATTTTTTTATTAAAAATAAATTATAAATCGTTATCTCTTGAATATGTACTCTGGAGGCGTGCATGTGTTTACTGGAGCTCCCCTGTTTGCTATACATAATGAGACGTGTTTTTAGAGCAAAATCACAAATATACTGTAACATTACTGTCTAGCGTCTTTACACCTTAAGCAAATCAACAGTTTACTGTACAGTAGCTCAACAAATGTGATTTTAACACAGGAAACCGTGTTTTTGGTTTGTAATACTCACATTTGTAAACAGCCTCGTCGCTGTTCTCCATCACGTTCGAAGATGACGTATTGATCTCCCGTGGGCTTTTGGGATTGAAAAGTATCCATCGATGAGCACTCAAGAATCTGGGCTAAAGTAGTAGGACATCCGGGAACTTCTCGACTACTCTTCTATGAATACTGAGGTTTCGGACATACACTGTAAGAGGCAACTGTTCTGAGTGCCAAGGGGAGTGAGTTCCAAAGTTTGGGTGCCGTGAAAGAAAAGGACCTGCCGACCATTGAAGATAAGCAGAACCTAGGCACACAAAGAAGTTCTGAACTAGAAGACCGGAGTGAGCGAGAAAGAATATAGGAAGAGAGTAGGTCAGAAAGATAGGAGGGAGCAAGATCATTGAGTGCCTTAAAGGTGAGCAGAAGAATTTTGTATTGCACACAAAATGATACAGGCAACCAGTGAAAATTAAATAGAATAGGGGTGATATGAGCAGATTTTTTTGTGGAAGTTAATAGTCTGGTGGCAGAATTTTGATTGAATTGTCATCAGCGTAACAGTGGTAGTTAAAACCATGGCGACTAATTATTTGGCCAAGAGGCTGAATGTAGATGATGAATAATAATGGTCCGAGAATTTAACACACTGTTTGAGGGAGACAGTGGGAAATTTGTAATTGTGCAGTGAGATGTAGTATTGCTTATCTGTGAGATATGAGGAGAACCAGGATAATGCAGAGCCTGAAATGCCAAACTCTTTAAGGAGAGAGTAATATCTTATGACAAACAGTATCGAAAGACGAGCTGAGGTCAAGTAATAAAAGAAGTGTGAGGAACATTTTAAAATCTAAAGAACCTTTTGTGCAATGTATATTAAAGGTTCCTCCTGGAACCATCAATGCCTATTAAAAACCTTTATTTTTAATAGCGCAATGCCTATTACACCATTTAGGCGTAGCGCACATCAGAGATAAAATCTTGCACTTAGTCTAAAGCCAGGCTCACACTACAGGATGTTTGGCTGGATTTTGCTGTCGCGGACAGATTTCCACAGTCTGCAACAAAACCCCCGGATCATGACCAAAGCGGTGCTTTTTTATGCCGAAGCTCGTTAAGTATGAGCAGGTCAGCAACGTGATCCAAACCGAATCTCGAGCTATCACAGACGCTACAACATTTTCAAATCTGTTTGATATTATTGCCATTGATCTCGTAATGTGAGCGATACAATGACAAGTTGGAACAAATCCAGCCAATTACAGTGCAGATGGTATAAACAGTCTCATCATGCATGTTTATGAACAGAAACGAAAAGCCACAAATTAATCAAATCAACTAACTAGAGATAAATTTAACAAATGCATATATTGTGTATATAATACCACGTTTCATTGTACTGTTTAATTACCTCCAACTCTTTCTGCAGTACTGACAGTCCTTTCCACGACTTCCAAACCATTGTTTCTATATATTCTCTTTTGTCGTAGTTCCTTCTTTCTTCGGATAAAAACTTCACAGACCAATTGAAGGACCAGTTGATTGTCCATGCTTGAAGATGTGGCATATAATCGCTGTAATTTCCCGAGAAAATTTATATGAGAAAACGTATTTTTGCTGATGGTCGGGAATGCCTCTTCACTTAATGTTAAACAAAATAATCTTCTGCCTCTAATTAAGACTTTAACTGTTTTAATAGTGAAAAAAATCTTTTTTATCATTTAGCATTGATAATGTAGTTGAATTAATGCCTTAAAAAAAAAAAAAAAAACGTATTGATTTCAAAATGGTTTTATAATTCAACTGAAATATGCATGGCCTATATCAACTGTGTTAAAGGGGTCATTGGATGCAAAATTCACTTTACAAGTTGTTTGAACAAATGTGTGTTGGTAGTGTGTGTACATCCATCCTATAATGATAAAAATCCACGCAGAGTTTTTTTTTATTTTTTTTAATCTATTTTAAAATGCCTTTCTCAAATCAGGCTGTTCTGAAGTTCCTGTCAGAATGACGTAGTTCTGCACAGGCTGCTCCAACGATAGTTGATTGACTTAGACCAGCCCTGAGTGAGCTGACCTCTGTCTACCATTGTGCCAACTCCGGTGCAGGGGAAGACAAGAATGTCTCTGATTAAGTGATTGAGGTGCTTTGTTTTTGGATGTAATAATGAATATAGCAGTCGTAATTTACTCCCGACATCTGAGCCGCTGAAGACGCAGAGGATTAACGTTACTTTCGTTTTGTGATCAACTTTTTATTGTCTTTTATACATAACACAACATCATAACTTCCATTCAAAACACAACACAACAAAAAAAAAAAAACAACAACAACAGACATATAATCAATAATTTCAAGAATCCCGTCAAAGAAGAGAGAGAAAGGGGAGGGGGGAGAAAAAAAAAATCTTTTATATATGTTCAAGGAAAAACATTGCCTAGCATCAAGAGTACTAGGTTTGGCCTTATTAATTCGTGCTGTTGTACACTCACAAGTTACTATTTTAAGGAGGCTATGGATCCAATATGTTTTCCCACACATGTGCGGTGTAAACCAGTTTTGTATTATTGTCTTCTGACGTTACTTTCGCTTTGAATGGAATGTGCCGATCCCCGATCTGCCTAAATGGGTCTATGTTCGCACGAATCATTGGTGATCCAGCTTCACCTACAGAAGAAGTGAGTATAAGGGTTTTATTTTGAATCTTTGCAAATCGCCTTTCCTAATAACGTGCTAGTTAGCCAGCTTCACGGCTAAAGTAAACAGTACTACTCGTCACCCCACGGAAGAGAAGGGCGGGGTCAGCAGAGCTCATTTGCATTTAAAGCAACATGGACTAGAATGGCTTGCTAAAAACAGAGCTGATTTTGACGGCAAAAAAAGGTGTTTTTTTACACTACCCTTGAGAAATTTTAACCAAAGTATGTTATAGACTTTTCATTAAGACCCTAAAGAATCATATCAACTTGTGGAAAATGGGCATCCGATGACACCTTTAAAGGATAAACAAAACAGAGGAGTTAAAATCGTCTACCATTTCATATTGCTAGTGTTATTCTAGATCAGGGGTCTCCAACCTTTTTTCATTCGAGAGCTACTTTTTAAAAATGAAAGTGGCTGAGTGCTACCCATGTTACACAATACTTAAATCTCTTAAATAATATATCAGTCAAAACTGTTATACATGGTGTAATACATGTTAAAATGTGCTGGAAATGTTAAAAAAGTACTGATACACACACTAAAATCATTTCACCAAGTTTTATGTCGAAAATCCACAAAAGTAGCAGCACTATGCACTTTTTGTTTGCATAAACATTGAAATAAAAACATTAAAACGATGGCCAGATTTTAAAGTAACAAAAAAATAAAAAAAATCATAGCATGTTATCTACTGACATGTACAACATGTTCAAATAAAGTTGACCAAAACAAACAAAAAAGTTTTATAAAATGATAAACCTGACATTTTAGCCTTTAAATCATTTTTATATATAAAAGGATGATTCAGGATGATAAGGGCCTTAAGCACTGTTTTATTAAGCATTGCATGGTGGGAAGATGAAAAGCAAATGTCATTGAAACTTTTCTGAAGACAGCTGGTTCCTCCTTATGCATTCATGCAATTAATTCAATCCTACATTCTTTCATATAATTTCTCTCAGCAGTCTACCTTCCATAATATTTCCACATGAAATGAAACTCTCAAATTGCGAAAATCAAATACGGTTTTAATAATAATTAAAATACTAAACGGGATAGTTAAAGTAACCTCACGGCCGACATGTCAAAACAAATAATTTATTTGAATTGGACACTGGTGGGACACCTGTCTATATTAGCTCACTCTGTTTGAATGAAAAGTATGCCTTGGCAAGCTACCTTGCTCCAGTCAGGCCACAAGCTACCGGTAGCTTGCAAGAGATGTGTTGAAGACCCTGCTCTAGAAGCTCATCTGAGTCAAACTGAAACCTTCTGCGGACAGTTTTCTTCAGAAATGTGGTTTGATGTGCTGGGTGGACAAAGATCTCGTATGTGGCCATTTGTCTGACCTGTGTTCAGTTTGTAGATGAAGAGTTTCTTGCTGTCCTGGTTTTCAGACATATTCACAAGTCTCTGAGGTCCAAGTCCAAGTCACGTCTCAAGTCTTTGTTCTATTTATTAACAACAGTTCTTTCAGCTAGTAATTGAGGCTAAATCCGTTTTGAAATACTGATTTCATATGATTTTCTCAGAAAAAAATTTAACAAAATTTAAGACAAATTAGAAATTAAAAGGTGTCAATTTATTGTCAGACAAAATGCTGCACATTTTTTTGTAAAACTGAAATGTGTCAAACAACAAAACTAAATTGAAATTTTAAAACAAACCCCAATCAATCAAATGAATAACACAAATAAAAGAAATCTCATATAAACAAACTAAGGCTTTGTCTGTGCTCTTTTTCAATTTAAAATTAGAAGCAACCAATTTATTTTAAACACAACACAATCCAAACAAAGAGGCCGAATACATGCAGCATGAGCAGTTTTTAATCTAAATTGGATTGCATCACTTCGAAATTTGAAGCAAAAACAAAATGGTCTGACTTTAGTTTTGTGAAACTATTCTACATAAAACATCTGCACGAAACAAAACAGCAGACGGGCTGAATTAGAAAGCAAATTCACTTTCTGCCAGCAGGTGGCGCTTGAACATCAATTTAACATTGTTTCCTTGGTTGCCGCTGTAAAAGCTGCGCTTGCAGTTATGATAGCTACTTTAATATGCATTATACAGAGGCAAGATGAGAAGAAAATACCATCTAAACTTTTCTAAAGTCAAAGATAAGGCCCTTTCGCACCGCAGGAACCTTTTCATAGTACCCAAACTAATTGTGGAACTACCCACTTTTTGGCGTGTTCGCACCGCGGGAACTAGGAACTGTTTTAGTTCCCGGAACTCCGTTTGGAGGAACTAATTAGCTCCTACTTCAGAGTAGGGTCTAAAACAGTTCCATAGGAATGGAGAACAGCGATAGATGGATGGACGCTGAAGTGCAGGCACTTTTGAACATTTTGAACTTGTTCTTCTTTGTTTTCGTTGTTGAACGCCGTGCACAAATGACGTCGCTGTCGACCGGCTTACGTCACCCACTGTCGGTGCGAATGCAACCCTTTAAATGGTACTGGGAAATAGTTCGCGCAAAATCGTCCCAGTACTTTAGTACTGTACTTTTAGTTCTGGAACTAAAGCGGTGCGAAAGGGGCTATACATTCATATAAACTCCCAAACCAAAAGTTTTTTACGAGTCTCACGAGTCACGAGTCCAAGTCAAGTCTCGAGTCAGCTGTTCATGAGTCCAAGTCAAGTCCTAAGTCTTTATTTATGCGACTTAAGTGCGACTCGAGTCCAAGTCCCAGGCTCGAGTTTCCATCTCAGCTGGTTTTAATGAACCTCACACTCTGACTTCCTGTCTAGATAAAACTGCTTTACAGTTAAATAAAGTACTGAATCAATCCATTAAAAGAGTCAACTGTCAGTTCTGGTCATTTTTTTTTTAACAATATTTGTTAAAAATGTTAGAAGAATATTTCTAAAACCTGAAAGATAGTCTGCTCACTGCAGAGCCAGTGAATGAAGCTAGAGGGTCTGACTACACCCTAACCCTACCGCTAAACATACGTCCGCCCTTTAGGTTCACAGAGGTGGAGTTGGAGTTGGTCAAGCTTAACTCATTACATCCAGAGAGGGGAGACTGAATGTCACTCGGCTCTGCAATGAGCACCAACAAAAAAAATAAAAGTTCATATTACAGTGAAAAAGGTAAAGATTATACACAAAGACTGTGTCCAAAATCCCATACTCTGAGTACATTTTCAAACAAGTAATTACTTTGTGACCTCTAAAAAAGGTATATTTAATATAGTATGAATGTAATATGGACCTACTACACCATGTTGTTATTCTGCCAGCCATTCACAAATCCTCTCCTGTGGCCTCATGGGATAGTAAAGTGTCCATCATATGCACACTTCAGAAGTAGTAGATTATCCTGGTATCCTATTTTATTTGTATTGGGAATTCGACTTTTGTCACATTTTGTTTTTTGCTTAATATAGTTCCTCTTATTCCTGAACAACAAGGTTTTAAAAAAATGACAGAAGCTATTTGCTCTAAGTGAAAAATGGAAATAGATTATATTTACAGTGTAAAAGTTCTTTGCGATAAGTGCAAATAGAAGTTTGATGCTATTTATACTTATAAATTCAGTAATCAGTATTGTTGTACATCAACAGGATGCAATAATAACAGAGTGTAAATTATTATATTAATTAAAATTATTAAATGGATGCTGCTGTCCTGACATTTCATTCTACCCATCAGATTGTCCTACTAGGGCTTACTGTGTATACGCACATCGATATTGTGTCATTTTTCTCACACTGAACAACACGCCCATAGTTTTTTACTACGTGCACCTGAACTGTAATCAAGTCCTCAACTACACAATAATGATATTGTCACGACTGCCTACGGAGAGGAGCAAGGAACGCAGAGACGAAGGATAAATACGAACAACAGTCTTTAATAGTCCAAACAGGGGTGACACAGGGCAGGCAGGAACACACACGTAGCACAACATTGACGTTCAACACCGGACAAGGAAACATGGGGCAGACAACACTTTAAATACAGGGCTTAACGAGGGGTGATTACAAGACACGGGTGCATCAAATAAGGCAATCACACATGGGAGAAAATCAACAAAACAGGTCCATATTCCTCATATATTGCCCCCCTCCCGGAAGACCCGTCCTCGCGCCATAGAAACAACAGAGGGAGGGACGGGTGGGAACTTGGGAGGAGGCTCGGGAGGAGGACGGGTACCCGGGAGGGGGCCAGCAGACAGAGTCCAGGGAGGTGATGATGGAGGGAAGAGCCAGGGTGGACCAGATGGAGAGAGGAGGGGCTTGGAGCAGGCGGTGCCAGGTGGGACCCAGGCCACAGCCGTAATGTCGACCCACGGTGGAGGCGACGGAGGGAGGAGTCATGGGGGAGGAAGGGCTGACAACGCCAGGGGGCCGACCAACGGCAGCGGAGCATGTGGTGGAGGAGCCCGAGGTGGAGACAGAGTCGATGAGCCAGAGTGATTTTTGAGCCTCCGGGCTCGCAGGGCTGCACTCCGGAACAGAGAGTCTCTTTAGAGCTGGACTTGGAAACAGGAGCCCTCTCTGGGCCAGACGCGGGAACAGCAGCCCTCTCTGGGCTTGACTTGGGATCTGAGGCCCTCCCTGGGCCGGACGTGGGAACAACAGCCCTCTCTGGGCTGAACGTCGGGACAGGGGCCCTCTCTGGGCTAGACACGGGAATAGAAGCCCTCTCTGCGCTGAACTCGGGGAAAAAAAGCCCTCTCTGGGATGGGTTTGATGGCGGTGCGGCCGGCGGGCATGAGAGTGGAGCTCTCCAGACACCGGAGGAACCTTCCCTCCAGCATAGTCCAGTGGTGTCTGGGAGGTCGACGGGGTGATGGTAATTGGCCTCGATCCAGAACAAAAAATTCAGTGTGGAGTCGTCCAATGCCGTCAAACCGGCAAGCCCACTGAATTCCCTGGCGAACTCCACCAACGGAAAGTCCCTACGGGCTAGGGTTGACGTTCAACACCAGACAAGGAAACATGGGGCAGACAACACTTTAAATACAGGGCTTAACGAGGGGTGATTACAAGACACTCAAATGCTGGAAGGTCTGAGAAATTAGATGTTAAGTGCCCGCACATAGTTTAGGTCTATTAAAATTGTTAAGATTTAATGTCTAATAGTAATTCAATCTACAATATAAATCTGTATTGCATACATTCATGTGATCATTCAGTTTTATACAATGATGTGCAAGTTTCTTCATTCTATTTTTTACAAGCACAGTATACACGAGCAGTCACATCATTGATGAAATCATGGCATTTTTATACTACACATTGTACTTCTGTTGAAATTATTCAATTCTTGCTTTTGTCCTTCTGTTGGAGTGTTTTAATTGTTTAAATTTGTACTTCTGTTAAAGGGTTAGTTCACCCCAAAATGAAAATTCTGTCATTAATTACTCACCCTCATGTTGTTCCAAACCCGTAAGACCTTCGTTTATCTTTGGAACACAAATTAAGATGTTTTTGATGAAATCGGAGAGCTATCTGACACTTCATAGACAGCAACACAACTGAAATGTTCCTGTAGCATCGCAAAACTGAAGTTTAGCCACTGATGTCACATGGACTGTTTTACCGATGTATTTACTACGTTTCTGGACCTGGGAACATTTCAGTTGTGTTTCTGTCTATGGAGTGTCAGATAGCTCTCTGATTCCATCAAAAACATCTTAATTTGTGTTCCGAAGATGAACGAATGTCTTACGGGTTTGGAACGACATGAGGGTGAGTAATTAATGACAGAATTTTCATTTTGGGGTGAACTAACCCTTTAATAATTAATTAATTAATTAATTGATTCATTTAACAGAATAATAATATTTGCTTTAATAATTCTTCAAATTTAAGTTTCTGTTGAAGTGTTTTAATTCAATAAATGTTAAGTGTTTATGAGTTCACAATCAGTAACACAATCCAGTATGTCTATTTTATAAAGTTATTCTTTTAAATTCTGAAGATTTTCTGTTGCAAAAGATTATTTGTACAATGTCCTGATATAGAAAATTGAAGAAAATTAATTATTTATAAATATTTGGATCAGCTAATAGAATTAACTTAATGCAGCAGAATTAATATTACAATAAATTAATCTGTTAGTCCAGTAAACACTGAATCTTAATAGTTTATTAATTCTAAGAAATTAATAACTTTGTTACTGTACAGTACTACTCAGAGCATGTAGCCAAAATCTGCATCGTTAGGGACTCCAGTTAAGAGCAAAACAAAAAACAACCTTGAGTGTGATTCAAACGAGACTTTATTAAGTACATTAAACACTTAATCTATTCTACCACACACACACACATGCATACAGTTTATCAATAGAAAGAGAGCTGAAGCAGAGTACAGGAAAGCAAGAAGTTATGACATTGTTTGAAATTCAGCAGAACAACAGCCTTGAGCAAACCATCAGTTTCTCAGTTCTAACATTCACTTCTTTAAAGGAGAAGGGATGCTTAAATATATAATTTGATGCTTGCATGTCTCACCTATTTGAATAAAACTGTGCTGAAGCTTGTTGAGGCTCCAGCTGATCTTGGCTGATGTTGTCTTGATGAGAGAGAAGCACTTGGAGTCAGAGGACCTTTGGTGAATGGAAAGACAAGGCGCAGTCTGGCACAAACGTAGGGCTTAACAAAGCATTAACAGTTGACAAACGCCCCTTACCCCATATGGAGGACCTGCTGAGTGAGTTGAGGGGTGCAGCAATATTCTCAACCATTGATTTATCATGTACGTACCAGCATAAGTCGAGCCACTGCATGCTCTTGTGAGAAATGCAATTTGTTTGAATGGACTGCAGAAGCGACAAATGTTTTAATAGAGTGAAAGCAGTGCTGGTGGAGAGCCCAGTTCCCGCTCTCTTTAAACCTTCTCTTCCAACTGTCGTGTCTACTGATGCATGGACTATGGTCTTGGCAGGGATTTGACAACACGTTGTAGATGGTGCTTTACGTATGCTCACTGCGGCTGAAAGAAAATTCTCCACAGTGGACAAAGAATCATTAGCCTGTGTGTTAACTGTAGCAAAATGGAGACATCACTTGGCATCATGTGGGGGCACCACTTTTTGCTATAAATGGACCACAAAGCATTAAAGGGGTTATCTGATGCTATTTTTAAAGATCATTATTCTGTTTTCTACAAAGCCCCATCCTTCCGATAAGCACAGTCTGCTCTGATTGGAAACAGCTGACGTGCTATGATTTCTGACGGGCTGTACACTCCGTTTTGATGTGACCCTGTTCCCCTAACACACACAAACACAATGCGTTACTCTACACTGCACAAAACTGTACATTTGAACAGTCAATAGCAAATACTTAATACTAATAACAAAACATACTTGCAGTCACTGATTGAGTCAGAACTGAACCTTTTTTTTTTTCTTTTTTTTTTTTAGAAATAGCCTTTGTGCACAGCCAGCCTTGTACTCTCCTAGGTTCACGAAACTGTCATCCATAAAATGTGTTGCACAAATTCGAACATTTGGGTTGTGCTATTCTGTTGTAAACAAATCTTAACCAGTGATTCCTAATTGTATCTACTTTCAGAAGGCCAAATAAAGTGCTTTTGTTTCGCATAGAAACGCACAGTGTCTCCCATGGCAAGGCTGCATCAACACTACTGCGGTTACTGAAACCACGCCTTCTTTCTTTGCGTGCACATTTGGGCGACATTATGCAAATATTTCCACATCGTGACGTAGACATGTGGGTGCGTGTTTTAATGAGGCGTTTTAGCCCGGTCTGGATCAGACTTCTCTTTTGGATAGAATAAATCCTTTTGTGGGAGACTTTGAGCTTTGTAACTCTGCAGATCTTATACATGCACAAACACCTACATAACACACTAAAGAAAAGGAAAACAAGAAATCACATCATATAACCCCTTTAACCACATTGCTGGGTACGAAAGAAACTGAACATGCTGAAATGAGAGTGGAGAGGTGGTCAGCTGTGTTTTTCTTAAGACGGTGTGTACCACCCTGGAGCTCAGAACCCAACTGTGGATTGCTTATCAAGAATGCCCTTACCAGTAATGGTTGAGGACTTTGAGAAACCTGAAATGGTTACTGCAGTCTTCCCAAGATCACTTACTCTGTCCATGGAGGACTTCTCAACAGCTTCTGAATCCTGTCCTGAGCTGAGTTTGCTTAGAACACAAATACTGAAGGAATGGACACTAGGGCACATTTACTACACAGAGCCGTATAGTTCACTGACAAGCTACGCAATATCGCATTCATTATCGGCGATGTATTGCCTGTGATTATGAGCGCGATATTGCATAGCTTGTCAGTGAACAATGGATCTGTGTAGAAAATGCCATTCCATCTGAAAGCACGTGATGGAGATTTACTACTAAACACAGAACTGGCTTTACTGACGAGATGCGCATGACCATTGCATTTGATTATTTACACAGCCCTAACAGACACACAACAGGAAAGATGGTCAGCATTCTTCTTAAGTGCACGATGGACTGATAATGTGAGGTGAGCATCATTTTGTTAAACCTGCTTTTCTCCGTTCAACTCAAGAAATCCACCAACGACTGGTCAGGACAAAACCACCTGGGTGGATGAAGGATTTCAAAGTAGTGAATCAAAAAACAGCATGAATCGGAAGATTAAAGTTAAGATTACGGGTAACACTTTATAATAACTGCACTCTACGAATCATTAGGTAAGAATTAGTGAATCGTCAGTTCATCCTTTATAAAGCATTGTCCCAACATTAATAGTAATTAGTAAGCAGTTTACATATACAGCTATAAATGCCTTGTTCTTGATTTATAAGCATATCTATTACAAAGGAAATTTAAAGGCTCAGTTATCTTCCTAACAGAAAAAATAAACAAACACAACACAGAGGTAGTGTTGTCAAATGACCCGGTACCAAGTTGGAACTAAAAAATTAAAACGTCACGGTACCAGGTTTTTTTAAGTACCGGTGGAACCGAGTACCCGGTCAATCCGGTCAACCCAGTTCTTGATGCGATCTGAAAGGTGCGCAGATGCACTCTCTTCATAAAAGCACTGAGACAGGGCAACATCAAGAGGAAACACATCAAACTAAACACTTTAAAGACCGACACCCGGATCAAACGAAAGAGTTCAAGCAGGTAAGTTTCAATTTAATATTTAGATCTTCTGTTATGAATATTGTTCCATATTTTAATTTGAATGTCGGATTGAAATAAACATTGCCGTTATTAGCAGAGTTAATGTTAGCATGAGCACAGCTAACGCTAATATAATGAGCATTAGAATGAAGTTTCTTTATTAACTATTTAATGCGTCTATAACTTTTATTAGGGTAAAAAACAACAACAGGAGGACACACCAGAGGCTTTTAAATGAATTGTGAATCTAAAATATGCGTGTTAGAGAATGTACAAATGGTTAACAGTGTTTATGTCATATCAGTCCGTCAGAAAAGCAGTTCTGGGCTTTTTTATTTTATTTATTTTTTTAGCTAGTTAGTTAGTTGTTATTCTTGGCTGGATAACTAGCAGGTTTTAAAAGCCCTTTAAAATTAAATATGTACAGTTTGGATTAAATGAAAGTACAGTCAAATTTTATCTCCTGTATAGACTTTACAATAATACCATTCATTAACATGACTTCATGTTATTATCTAACATCATCTTACAGTGAGTGAACAATATATATACTGTATATTTTTTACAACATTAATTAATGTTTGTGAATGGCATTTAATACAAACACTTGATCATTCATGTTTGGTCATTGTGCATTAAATAATTTTAATAGGTTGAACCTTTGATTTTATGTATTAGTACATTTTGAAATTAACCCTAAGAAGAGTAATTGCTATATAACTTGTATTGATAGGTCATGCTATCTAACAAATGGAATCTTATTGTAAAGTGTTTTTAATACTACAGTTTCCATCTATTTGATATACAGTTAAAATATATGTAGTCTTATCTAAATTTATTATAAAAGCTAAGGTTTGTTATTTACTGAAAAGTTATATTTTAGCTGTTGTCAATGATCTAATGATGCATTTGGTCAGACTCAGCCCATTGCTTTACTTAAATATATTCTATTTTCCTTTTACAGCTGCAGGCTGAGGAAGATCATGAAACACACCAGCAAACCCTAAAACAAGACAACAGTTTACAGTTATTTTTCAGCGGCAGCAGAAATATGACAAAAACTTTTGGGTGAAACTTGTTTACTTTTTTTTTCATACCTTTATTACTTGTGGAAAAACTTGAAACAATTTTAAATAAGCATAAAGTATGGCATTGATTTTTGTACATTTATTTTTGTTTAACTTTATTAATAAAAATAATGTTTTTTTTAATTCGCATGGTTTTTGTGCATTGCTTTGGTACCGAAATTGGTACCGAGAACCATGGATTTTCACTGGTATTGGTACCGAATACAGAAATTTTGGTACTGTGACAACACTACACAGAGGGATAGAGAACTCAGAAATATTTATTTCAAGATGCTAAAAAAATGAAACTGTACACTTAAATTTTTTTTTTCTATGAAATTACAGAGGTTTATTTTTCATTTTTTATCAAGTTGTACAGTTTCATTTTTTGCATCTTGAAAAAATAATTCTGTGTTCTGTATCCCTCTGTGTTGTGTTTGTTTAACTTTTCTGTTTGGAAGATAAATGAGCCTTTAACTCTCCCTTGTAAATGCTTTACAAGATATAAATAGTCCTCACTTCAGATAAACTCACAAAAATAGATGGCTGGCAACAACTAAATATTTTATAACTACCTGACTTAATCATGAATTACAGCAGGAATGTGTGTTAATAAAGCATTTATTAACACACAGAGCAATTATTATCATGTGTCTAAATAATAAGATTTATAAATGTACTTTTAAATAGTTTATTAATCATTTACTTACACTTTCTAAATGATCTTATGAACCACTGACAACTCCTAAATAACTGGTTTGTAAATAACGTAATTATTTAGAAGTGATAAACTGATCGTTAATAAAGTATAAAAATACAATTATTAAACATTGTAGATATGCTCAAGAACAAAACATTTATAGCTGTATTTATAAACTGCTTACTAATGCCTATTAATGTTGGAATAATGATTTATAAAGGATGAATTGACTATTTAATAATGCTTAACTAATAATTCAAATTGTGCAATTATTATAAAGTGTTACCAGATTATGTTTAATAAAAATGTGCATATGTTTGTTTCACTGTGACTTAATGTATATCTTTTCACAGGATTGCATTTCTAATGTCGGGTTCAGACTACACAATATTTTTGTTGATTACGATAGTCACTATGTCAGATTATGTGATTTTAACTCCTAAAATCTTGATGTGACGTGGACAAAAACATATCAGACTACACGCTGCTAGCTGACCCTTTATCGCTTGCCGTCTTTAACAATGTGCATGCTGTCTTCAAGAAGACGGGACTGTCCACTGACAGAAGGTACCGTGAGTGTAACCAGACAATGGCTACTTAATGGAGTGTTTTGCTCTGGCTGCCTTGTCGTCAGAAAAGCCCAAAAAAGAAAGAAAGCCTGACACATACAGTGCTGTAAAAAGGTTTTTGCCCCCTTCCTGTTTTTTACTCAAAATAATGCAAGTAAATACAAAATGCAATTTTTAAATGATGATTTCCTTTATTAAGGGAAAAAAGCTGTCAAAACCTACCTGGCCCAACGTGAAAAATTAGTTGCCCCCTCCTGTTAAATCTTGAAAGAACTGTGATTAACCACATTATTTTAGAAAGCTGAGTTAAATTTCAAACTGAAGCCTGATACTGCCAGACCCGTTGAATCAAGAAATCACTTAAATAGAACCTGTCTGACAAAGTCAAGCATGTTTAAAGAGCAACACATCATGCCGCAATCTAAAGAAATTCAAGAACAGATAAGAAACAAAATAGTTGACATGTATCGGTCTGGAAAGGGTTATAAATCCATTTCTAAGGCTTTGGGACTCCAGCGAACCACGGCCAGAGCCATTATCCACAAATGGAGAAAACTTGGAACAGTGGTGAACCTTCCCAGGAGTGGACGGTCTACCAAAATTACTCCAAGAGTGCAATGACGGCTCATCCAGGAGGTCATAAAAGAACCCAGAACAACATCTAAAGAACTACAGGCCTCACTTGCCTCAATTAAGGTCAGTGTTCATGATTCAACAATAAGAAAGAGACCGGGCAAAAACGGCATCCATGGGAGAGTTCCGAGGCAAAAGCCACTGCTGACGAAAAATAACACAAAGGCTCGTCTCACATTTGCCAAAAAATATCTTGATTATCCCCAAGGCAAATATTCTGTGGACTGATGAAACAAAAGTTGAACTTTTTGGAAGGTGCGTGTCCTGTTACATCTGACATAAAACCAGCATTTCATAAAAAGAACATCATACCAACAATCAAACATAGTGGTAGTGTGATGGTCTGAGGCTGCTTTGCAGCTTCAGGACCTAGATGACTTGCCATAATTGATGGAACCATGAATTCTGCACTCTACCAGAAAATCCTGAAGGAGAATGTCCGCCTGTCAGTTTGTGACCTCAAGCTCAAGCGCACTTAGGTTATGCAGAAGAACAGTAGCTACGTTTACATGGACACTTTTTGCATCCATCGGAATGAATTCATTCTGATTGACGAATCCGAACGTTGTGTTTACATGAACACTAAATAAAGTAATCGGGTTGATGTGAGCGTTTATATGTCACAAGCTTTTGACATGCACACACTGCATGAATATTCAGAGTTTCCCGCTGTTGTCGTGTATTGTTTTAAAAAGCACACTTGATATTTATTTACTTCAGGTCCTAATTAGCCGACAACCAGCACATTAACTATTGTGCAGTGCTGCTTACTTTAGAAAGCAGTAAAAGTGCCTCTTCCCATGCCCAAAACCAGTCTTCTGTGGATGAGAGTCTTAAACAAGGACTGGTGGGACGTTGTCCTGCTCCACTTCACATATGCTGAGTAAAAGCAGCGTTTTAGAATATGACACTTTTATTCACCAGGAAGAACAGCTCGTTCTGCACGTCATACGTCATTACGCTATTTTTACGTCACTGCACATGCGCAGTACTTTCCAGTTTCGGTTTTCAATCTGATCAAGTGTTTATATGTCCTCTCGTTCGGATTACAAAAGGAGTAAACCACCCCTTACAATCCGATCAAAATTTTAATCAGATCTGGCCAATTCAATCCGATTGGCATGTTTACATGTGACTTTTTTATTCCGATTGTGCTTCTAGTCCTATTATGATCGGATTATTAGGGTCCATGTAAACGCAGCTAGTGATCCCAAACACACCAGCAAGTCCACCTCTGAATGGCTAAAAACAAAATCAAGGTTTTGGAGTGGCCAAGTCAAAGTCCGGACTTAAATCCGATTGAGATGCTGTGGCATGACCTTAAAAGGTCCGTTCATGCTCGAAAACCCTCCAATGTGGCTGAATTAAAACAATTCTGCAAAGAAGAGTGGGCCAAAATTCCTCTACAGCGATGTGAAAGATTCATTGCCAGTTATCGCAAACGCTTGATTGCAGTTGTTGCTGCAAAGGGTGGCACAACCAGTTATTAGATTTAGGGGGCAATTATTTTTCACGTAGGGCCAGGCAGGTTTGGACAGCTTTTTTCCCTTTAATAAATGAAATCATTATTTCAAAACTGCATTTTGTGGGTTATCTTTATATAATATTAAAATCAGTTTGATGATCTGAATCATTAAAGTGTGACAAATATGCAAAAAAAATAAAATAAAAAGGAAGGGGCAAAAACTTTTTCACACCACTGTATTGCATGAAGAGAACAGTATGGACTGTCAATCTTCTAAAAATATTGTTTTTATTTTACCTTTATTCACTCTGTTGCAGTAGTCCCTCAGGGAAACATAAATGCAGGAGTATTGTTGCCATAGCTCTACTAACATTACCTCTATTGTAGGCACTGGGCATGCCTACATCCTGTCGCCATCCTGGTCACTGTCACTCATGTCTAGCTCTGAAATAAATGGGATCGTGTCGCTTTGTTGCTGTGTGTCGCTTGCAGTGTGAATGAGCGTTACCTTGCTACTACTACCTTGCTATAACTTTGCTGTGTTTGATTCATTTTTCAGCATGTTTTTTCCACAATTAAATAGAATTAAAATCGCCAGCAAATAAAAAATGATCTTTTATGGGACAAAATTTACTTGGCCCTAGGTGCAAGCAATTTGGGCCCCACATGGATGTGTGCACCAGTTGATTTCAATGGTAGGTAAAAGTACATTATTGTACACAGAAAAAGAATATGCACATTAGAATTTATACAGTACATTTATTTGTGTAGCAGTGTGTTACATGTAAACAGAACAATAAACTAATTGTTCAGAGAGCTTGAACATATTTCATAGTTTTATAGTTTTGAGAGAAAAAAAAAGTTATGAGAATTGAGCCAAAGGGACTGAGAGTTTTAGATTTTAAATAACAAAAAGAACCGATAAAAATACCAGATGGATCAGCAGTATCAGTAAGAGCAGTAATACCTTTAAAACCTTAACGATATCCATCCCTACACAGCACACAAGTTTTTCACACTTTTAAAACCCGTATAAATATCCTGCCACCAGGGGCAGACTGGGACAAAAATTCAGCCACTGTAGCCACACCGGCCCACATTACCACACCCACACAACCCCACCCACGGACACGCACATTCACTTCTTACATTTGTGTACAGATGGTGAAATATAAGCAGTACTGTATAAGTAACAGATATTGAAACATTTATTGTATGTGTCTGGCAAACAATGCTTACTACTTTTTAAAGAGCATGAGTTTATAACAAATTTACACAGAGTAAAGAGACTGTGTGTTGTCTGTTTATGCCATTTGTCTGCTGTTACTGTCATTCTCTACAGTATGTTGTTCTTTGTTGTTACTGTCTGTCTGTTGGGTTTTTCCTACCTCTACCACACTCCTCCCTGTCTCTGCTAGGCCTACCGTAGCATCCTTCCTCACAGCACTGGTATTGGCAGACCAGGAGTCTCTGGCTGCACTGATTCCAGCAACATCCTAGTTAATGAACACAGTATATGATGTAAACATTACAGCAAAATATTTTCTCACTGACTGCTCTCAACATTGTAATACACATGAATACAAACAAGTAATAATAGCACAAAAGAGAATAGAATACATAGCAAAACCTATAATTATAAATAAATAATATAAATAGTAGCAGCAGTAAATCCTTTTTGATATACAATTATTGAATTAAAGTATGCTGAAGTGTTGCTAGTATGTGCTGCATGTGCACATGTCTGTGAGACATACATGCACAGGTTCCTCCTATCCTAAGAGTCAATTAATAGTTAATTAGAGCCACATTATTAAGAAACTGGCAGCATCTGTGTCAGGGGCCTCATTTACACTGCAGGCCTTGATGCCCAATTCTGATTAGTTGCCTATATCTGATTTTTTGGGCTGTCCGTTTACACATTCTTTTAATTGTGACCCATATCCGATTCATGAGTTTACACTTGCCATACCATCTGAAACATCGCACATGCGTTGTTGTCGTTTACCGCCTCCACATGTGCTTCCTCCTGAGAATAATGTTAACTGTGCTGACCAAACGAGTCAAATTTTAAAAAGGAGTTATTTTTATTTTCCATTCTCCATTAAAAAACCTCCAAAATGATGTAAAAAATGACTGCGCTACACCCGTTTGAAGTCGATTGAGTCAGCAAAGTTAATTATGAGAAAGATTAAAGTTTTCCTCCAATTCTTTTCTTATTAATAATCACAATAGAGCTATTTTTATTTTATCTTTGCTATGTGCGTATTTACACTCATTTGGCCAGCACGGGTAACATATGACGTCATTAAACCGCAGAGAAGTACCAAATTGTCGCAGTTTTAATGACGTACAGAACGCAATGCCTCAGAAAATTCGATCCGCCTGTTTACATGACAGCCACATTGGCACATATCTGATTTATTTCCACATATGAATGAAGCCTGAAACTGATCTCGAAATATCCGAATGCATGCGTTTTTTTCATGTATACACTGTCATAGAACAGATCCGATCTGTGTCACATATGAGCAAAAAATCTGAATTGAGTCACATTTAACTGACAGTGTAAACGGAGCCAGGGTGTGTCTCTCTCATCGTGTCTTCCTACCTCCATGACCCTTGACTCTGCTGCAGTAGCTGAGCTGTGCACTGGGTCCAGCAACATTCTAGTTTTGAATAGATGAACACACAATTCAGACAAGGAAGAACATTAAGTAAGCCAATGGCTTATAATCCCTCATCTAACTATTGCATATGAGTGCCAGTAATAGAAGCCTATGTTCCACCCTATGGATCAATTGCATACTGTAAACTTATGTACTGTATGCATGTATTCAATGTTTTATTTTAATATATGGCTATCTACATATTCAAAGTAAAGTTCACTACAAATGTCTATCGTACTATGGCTATTGCTATAGTGTTTTGATGTGTTAGACTATATTGCAAGTAGCCTACATCAGTGTTTACCCTAAATCCCACCTTATCCGCTTATTTCAGTCATGCAATTCAGTAACAGGCTCGTTAACACTTGTAACCAATTATCACGAAGCAATAACATTTTAAAATATACAACTGTTTAATACAAATGTAGGCTATACTGTCAAAAAAAAAAAAAAAAAAATCTGTCCAGCCCCTCTGGCATTTGCCAGAATTGCCAGATGGCCAATCCACCCCTGCCTGCCACAAACAGGACAGACGTGAGGCTTTTAAAGTGTCATGAAACCCTAAAACACATTTTTTTTTTAGATGTTAACATATATGAACAGGTTGCACATAAGTGAAAACAACAATAGGACTCATTATGTCTATTATTAAGGGAAAGGTGTTTTTTATTTTATTTTTTGGAACAATTTCGTTCTTCCGGTTCAAAAAGAAAAGTTGAACCGACGTCACGAAAAGTGACGTATACACGTTAAATTTCCAGTGGTGATTGGCTGCCGTCAGTTCACCTCTGTAAACATGACCGTAACAATATTTAATGACAACACGTGGAGCGCTCATGAGAGAAGGGTTTCTGCGTGGAACGCCGCGATGAGTTTAACTGCATTCGTTGCGCAGATCATAGTTCATATCCAGACTGGAGCAAGCCTGTTTCAAGTTTTTATGAGTATATTTCATATTCCCTCGTGCTACTCCAAACATGAACCAGCACCATGTTCCCGTGCATATCATGTCTTCTTTCAATGAACGATGCGCAAATAAGGGTGCTGATACAGTGGTACATCTGATCATAAATGCGATGACACGACAGATTATTGTGATACACACCAAACAATGATATAGACCGAAAATTGAAAGAAGAGTAAACAAAAAGTAACTATGTCTTTATTGTTTCTGTTTTAAACAGATTTTAATATTCATTTGTCTGCGTAATGAGTGTGTTGCTGGTCTGTGTTTTATTGGTTGTTTTCTCCCCTCTTCCCACCCTGTTCACTCCCACTTTCCACAGTTTTAAACGCCCATTTCTGGAGTCTTTTTCAGATCTAAGGTGTTAAAGACCAGTGCTGAAACGGGGGTTTCATGACACTTTAATTTGTATGAATTGTCTGGTAAGGCATCTCTTTTAAACCCGGTACACACCAAGCCGACAGTCGGCGGTCGGGCAGTTTTTGTTCGTCGGCCGACTAAGTTTTTTCAGTGTGTTCCACGCTGTCGGCTATAGTTGGTCCTCGTCTGCTTTTTTTTGGCCAATTCTACATATTGAATCGCCGTCGGAGCTCATCAGTCAGTCGGGCCATCTAATCATCCTGCCGACGTGAGCCGACCCCGCAGTCTGCTTTCGTCGGCGTCGGCTTGGTGTGGGTTGGCTTTAGTGTAAATTCTCATGTGATGATTAAATCCTCATTTACATATCCATATTGGGAGCAGCTGAAAGGCTTTTACCCAGTATGAATTAACATGTGATTCTTAAGGTTTGTTTTACGTGTGAAAGACTTTCCACACTGAGAGCAGATGAAAGGCTTTTTTCCAGTATGAATTAACATGTGATTCTTAAGGTTTGTTTTACGTGTGAAAGTGATTCCACACTGAGAGCAGCTGAAAGGCTTTTCTGAAGAGTGAGTTACTAAATGATCATTAAGGTGTCCTTTCTGTGTAAAACTCTTTCCACACTGAGAGCAACTGAAAGGCTTTTCTGAAGTGTGAGTTAGCAAATGATTCTTAAGGCTTCCTTTATGTGTAAAAGTCTTTCCACACTCAGAGCAGCTGAAAGGCTTTTTCCCAGTATGAATTAACATGTGATTCCTCAGGATTCCTTTACATATGAAACTCTTCCCACACTGAGCGCAGGTGAAAGGCTTTATTCCACCATGAATTAACATGTGAGTCTTAAGATATCCTTTACGTGTGAAAGACTTTCCACACTGAGAGCAGCTGAAAGGCTTTTCTGAAGAGTGAGTTACCATATGATCCATAAGCTCTCCTTTCTGCATAAAACTATTTCCACACTGAGAGCAGCTGTAAGACTTTATCCCAGTATGAATTAGCATGTGATTCTTAAGGCTTGCTTTACGTGTGAAAGTGTTTCCACACTGAGAGCAGGTAAAAGGCTTTTCTGAAGTGTGAGTTAACAAATGATCCTGAAGTTGCCTTTTCTTTGTAAAACTCTTTCCACACTCAGAGCAGATAAAAGGCTTTATTCCAGCATGATTTAACATGTGATTCTTAAGGTTTTCATTACACGTGAAAGTGTTTCCGCATTGAGAGCAGCTGAAAGGCTTTTCCCCACTATGAATTCTCATGTGTTTCTTAAGATGTCCTTTCTGTTTGAAAGTGTTTCCACACTGAGAGCAGCTGAAAGGCTTTTTTGAAGTATGGCTAACCAAATGATCCTTAAGATGTCCTTTCAGTGTAAAACTCTTTCCACACTGAGGGCAGGTAAAAGGCTTTTCCTCACTGTGAATTCTCATATGATTCATAAGGCTTCCTTTATGTTTGAAAGTGTTTCCACACTGAGAGCAGCTGAAAGGCCTTTTGACGTCTGTTATTTGAATGCTGCAACTCACTGATTTTTCTCCACTGACATCATGATCTTTCTGATCCTGATGTTTCTCCTCCACCTCATTCAGGTCTTGTCTTTCTTCTTTTGCTTTCTTCAGGCCTAAAATGAAAACAGTAAAGTGATGAAAATCAATTGGGACATTTGGAAAATAAAAGGAAAATATTTGTCTACAGACGAAACTGTCAAAACTGTCCCTTTTCAGACAGATCCATGAAAACGACTAAAACGCGGCATTATGCTGACAGGCCAGTAGTTGGCGATGTCACTTTGTAAAGAAACACCACATCTATAGGCTGAACATGTAATACAAATGTGGATGATGTCACTGCTGTCTACAGGGAATCTGCAGGTATCAGCACCTCAAATTTAATACTTTTAAAGGGGTCATGACCTGCATTTATTATTATTATTATTTATAATGTTTCCTGCACCTATAATGTTTTTACATAGAAATAAATTATTTTAGTCTCTGATTTGAACGCTGTGAGACTTCAGTGTAACTGCCCACTGACAATGACAGGCTAACATCTTTGCATAGGAAGTATTACATGTGGAACAGTCACAAATACAGTCTCTATGTTTTTACAATAACAGCTGTCACGTAAAGTGTCAATTTAGCATTATATGTAGATCTACTCCCATCACATGAAAGGTTGCAGTGATGAGAACTGAGCAGATGACAGTCTGTTTGATCTCATCGTTACATCTCATTTTCTGTACTCATCATAACTAAGAGCAAACATGATGTAAATACTGTAAAAGGTTCATTGTGTTGTGTAAGAGAACCACTGATTATAATGAGAGTTTTAAGTGTCCAAGTTTGGTTTTAAGTGTTAAATTTGATCACTGACTTGATTTACTGTCAAACAAAAAACATTAAACGATTTTAAGACAGAAAATCTGATTGAATTTAAATAATTACAAAATAAATCACAGATCACGTTTATTTCTTTAAACAAAAATCTGTTTGCTGCTGCAAAACTGTAACTGATTTACCAGAGAATCCACAGTAAACGTTACTGAACAAGCAAACATTCACATGGTTGAAAATAACCACAGTCCAAGCGACTTGACTTCAAATAATGTTAAAAAAATAATAATAATTTGTATATTCAGTCTCACATGCTCTGAGTTCAACACAGTTTTACAATTCCAAAACAGCGAAAATAAAGTCAAATAATTTAATCTTCTTTGTGTCGGTTCAGTCACATTTCCATAAAAACTATGAAACATTGATTTAAGACAGTAGTACTGGCCATCGGGAGTACTGGGAGAATACCTGGTGGCCTGGCGACTGATTTGGCCCACTGCCCTGTTGTTTTTTTTTTTTTTTTTGTTATTATTATTAGGGCCCAAGCCAGTAAGGCGCAGGGCCCTCTTGTTTTCCTAAGGATTTTTTTTTTTTTTTCAACCTTACGGGGGTTTTTGGGGGCCTTAACGTGCTCAAAAACTCTTGAAAATTTGCACACACATTGGAATCCGCGGCCATTAGGACGCCACCCAGGCTGGGACCCGGGTGTGGCACAGGGGCTCTACGGCGCCCCCTAGAAAACAGTCAGAAATATTGATGTCTAGCTCACACATACTTGCACATATTAATATGAAACTCGGTACACATATAGATCTCATTGAGCCGAACAAATTTCGCGCTGCATGTCATAAGCTCCGCCCAACAGGAAGTCGGCTATTCAAGGCTGTTTGAAAAGCGTATGCTCTGGAATTTGATATACTCCTCTGAGGACTTCCATCCGATTGTCACCAAACTCGGTGAACTTGATCTCAAGACATTGGGAATGCTAAATTGCAGAGGGATTTTTGATATCTCGAACGGTTTGCCCGTGGCGAGGCGATGAATTATGGCGAAAAATGAGAGACAGGAAATGTCTAATAACATCCACATACATTGTCTGATTTTGATCAAACGTCAGGGGTTTGTTCGTTGTACGATGCCGATCGAATAGATGTGACTATTATGAGTAAAAGTTATAGCGCCACCAACTGGCACCAGGAAATGTGTCATTTTTGTAAATGCTTTGAATTCAGCATCTTATTTTTACCCGATTTGCTTCAAACTTCATCAGAATAATGACAAAACACGGCCGATGTAAAACTGTGCAGGGAATATTGATATCTAAAATATTGTTGCCATGGTAATATGTTAAAGTTTAATATTCTTTTCTGGTGATTTTGAGGCAGATAACATGCTTAGAATTCCATGAAACTCAATAGACATATCCGTATTAATGATAGTTAGACACCGGAAAAATCTCATAAATGGGCGTGGAAGAGGCACTTTATAGCGCCACCTTTTGTCAAAAGTGGGGGGGTTAGTTTTAGCTACAGACACCAAACTCGGTACATAAATTGTTCTTATTAAGCCGGACAACTTTCTAATTTACAGTCATTAGCTACGACCAACAAGAAGTCGGCTATTTTTATTTTAATGTTTGTTTTTTGAGAAAACAGGCTGTAAATAAATTCATACTCCTCCAAGCAGAAACAAGTAGTTCACACCAAACTTTGTCAACATGATGCCAATATACTGAAGATTTTAAATTTCGGACGGATTTAGGATATCTCGAACGGTGTGGCAATAGTGATTTATTAAAGTAATAGTAAAAAAAATAGCAGTAATTTTCTTATATCTTTAAAGTGCAGTTTCCAAACACTTCAAAACTTTTTACATAAATATAACAAGTCTTTCTGAGGAAACATGCTTAGTTTCAAAAATGTATCATGCTCAGGGGCCACAAAACAATTAAAAATATCACTGAAATTGGTTTAAAGGTGAAGAGTGTAATACCAAGGATGACCACCAAATGGAGGCATGACCTTAATTCTCATGAGCTGCCTGATATCTGCCTGTCTGTGTATCAGAATGAAAAATAATGCATAGTGTTGTGAACTTTTATCTTCTAAAGTTTAGGCAACTCAGAAGTGAAGACCATGGAGACTTCGGGTTGTATCTTCAGCAGGATTCTTTTATTGAGAACACAAGCTGTTGGTAGCTGTAGTCATCGCAAATCTCAATCTCAAGTAATTTTACATGGTATCATAAAGGCATTTTTGGAGGAGGGACTTTTGGAGGTGGAGACAAATTCAAACAAAGCATGCAAATGAGGGAGGATTTGATTCTATCAAGCAAAAACCGGTTTGGCAGGTTATCTGGCTTGCTCAAAAGAGAAAAACAGACCCAATCAGCATAACACTCGATTGCATTGATAATCCAATCAGTCTAACGATTCAACGTCTGGGCCAGGGGCTCCGAAAGCCATTTGCAGAACAAAAGATTTGAGTCTCAGTGATCTGACTCATTTAACTTACAATGGAGTGAACAGGAATTGCAACTTTGCTGAGCAGATCTAAATTAAACATTTAAATAAATTTGTAATCCCACAATTCCCCCTTTGAGAGTTCTAATAACTCTCACAAAATACAAATTTAACACTTAAAAGTTCATTCTTGTAACTTGTGATCATTACAGGCACATAGCACTTGTTCTGTGTTGATTGTCTGTAGTGACGAACAGCATGCTGACACAGAAACAAACATGCAGCTAGGGTCCGTGAGGTTCTTACGGGTAATAGTCTTTTCTGGTTGGAACTGTCATTTCCTCGTGATGGGCGTGAGTCATTTGTTGAATGAAACACTTGATAATGTGGACGCATAGATAGTACACCAGTAGGAAAAATAACATCAGAATTGCTATTTCCTTGATCCACAGCCAGGGTTTACCTAACAGGTTTCCGAACCATGAAAAATTATCTTCAGTCATCTGGTGTAATTTTGCTAAAAGATCAAGAATGTCTTGTTGGATTTTGTTTAAGTTCTCTGTTGGATCCATTAACCCGGTGCAGCACTCAGGGCCGATAATGGTGCAGGCTCCCCCTTGCGTTGCAAGAATGTAATCCAAGGCCACTCTGTTCTGTAAGATCATTATCTTGTGCGAAGTGAGAGTGTCCGTGATGTTACCCAGGGCCAAAACTGTATCATTGGCCAGTTTTTGTACATAATTCGATAAGCTTCTGACTTGATCAAGGGCCTGCATGACACCATAAGATGGGATTAATGCTCCAAGAGTTCTTGACCACCATGTTTGTGCACAAGTGAGTCCTGAAATGCAGCCATCTTCTTTGTTCGTGGTAGGAGCTGAATTATGTAGATGTGAAGAGCTTGGGGTGGAGTGTGTATTTTCTCTGATAGCCGGTAGAACATAAACCAGGGTGCACCTGCCGTTGAATTGGCTGGGTAGGGTGTTGTAGACAGAAGTTCCACATAACCAAAAGGTGCCAGTCGGTGGAGGAATCATACACCACTGATTTACTGCAAAGAGTTTCGGGAGAGATGGTGTCCTGTGGAGACACCCTTCTAAGTCCTTTTCCTCTCTCCCTGCTGATGGAGTAATGTCCACATGGGATTCTGTTCTCATTTCTACCACAAAGCTGCAACGTTCACGTGGAATTTCACCCAATGCACCAAGGAAAAATCATTGGCAAGAGTAGATCTGTCATGATGGGAGTAGCTGAAGTTAGGTTGCAGGATGGTAATCCAGGAATGCAACACGGAGAAGCTGGAGGAGTTGTGAAGTTGTGACATGTACTCTTGTTGTATATTCCACTGGTATGAACTCTAAATAAGGTGCACGTATCACAGTTGGAGATGGGGTGTGCCACCCATGGGATTCCTGCTCCTACTGAAGGCGGGTGTGGCATGCAAACGTTCTTTCCAGCAAACAAGGCATTTCTTGACATATTCATCAGCTCTAGGAATATGTTGTTTCTGGAGTCTACACTTTGTGCGATGTCCATGATGATTACTAGTACGGCAATCTTGATCATGTTGATGGATGATGAAGTTCTCGTATGCGATTCTCTGCGTTGTGTATTTTTTAATTTTTTTTATTTATTTGTTCTGTCTTCCGTGACAGTTGGCTCGGCAGTGGGTCAAGTCTTTTTGAGGTTGTGGCTTCATACGCAGGTGAGGAGGTCGGTGCGTATGGGTCCTGGGACAGCAATCAAGTGTTATCTGCACAGAGTAAGAAAGAAAACAAAAGACGACAGAGCAGTGTTTGTTGTAAAAGACTGCAAACACTAGGGTTGTATCCTCTGTTCGATCTGAATCTGCTATTGTTGTTCCTTCTTTCCCTATTTCTTAATTCTTGCGACACCTAAAGAACAGTGAGGAAAGGATGGACTATTGGATGGGGAAGGGCCTATGAGGGAGTCTTCACCGCAGGGTTGGCCCCCGAAGCATGTTGCGTTCGGTTCTTCCCTGGGCTCCTCACAGGTTCTGTGTCCTATCCTATCCCTGTAGGTGGAGGAACAACTTTACAGTGTGACACATGAGTCCAAGTTTTCCTTTGACCTGGGATGATAGTGTGTCCACCTTCTGGTGGAGTCTGCCAACACGACTCAACTCTCTCTCTGGCACTCTGTACTGCCTTTGTGAGGTTTTCAGAGTAAGCGATCAGGGCATCTGAAGCAATGTGAACATCAGCATTTCTAAGCTCAATCACACCTGGCATCTGCATTGGGCGCCCAGTAATAATCTCATGAGGGCTCAGTCCTACTGATCTGTTAGGTGATGCGCTCATACTACACAGTACTGCGGGCAGTGCTTCAACCCATGGTACTCCTTCCTGATGCATTTTGCTTAGCCTGGTTTTGATTGTTCTGTTTGATCGTTCAAACTGTCCTGATGCTTGTGGCCTATAGGGACAGTGAAGGTTCCACTTAATCTTCAACATTCTAGACACTTCCTTGACTAACTGTCCTGTGAAGTGGGTACCTTGATCTGAGTCAATGCAATCTGGTAATCCCCATCTGGGAAGACATTTAGCAGTATGTGCAGCTGTAGCACGCCCTGTTGGATAAGCTTCTACCCATCTTGAGAACTTGTCTATTACTACCAAAACGTCAGTTTTTCCTTTACAAGGGGGCAACGATATGTAATCAACTTGCAGGTGACGAAATGGCCCTGGTGGAGCTGGGGTATGTGCTGCTGGTGTGGTGGCTGCTGGTACATCATTATTTTTCTGACATGTAACACGTCTCTTGACTGTTTCAGTGGCTATGTTTCTGAATTTTGGATTCCACCATTGATTTGAGAACCTGTGATTCATCGTTGCTGGACCACTGTGACCCAAATTGTGTATTTGTTGAGCCAAATATGGCAACAGTGATTCGGGAGCAACATACTTTCCCCCTTTGGTCCAGCAGCCGGATGAATCCACAGTGGCTCCTTTGTCTAACCATGTCCATGCTTCATATAGAGGAACGTCTTTATACAGATCAATGATTGATTCAGGAGGTAGAATTGTCTTCTGTGCTGTACTACCTGAACACACTTGTACAGTTGCATAGAAACAAGCCTGTTTAGCCGCTACATCAGCAAGAGCATTACCTTTAGCTTCCGTAGTATTAGTTGCGAGGTGTGCTTTCACTTTGATCACCGCTAATTTCTTTGGGAGTTTCATGGCAAACATTAAATCTTTCACTAATCCAGCATGCTTAATGGGTGATCCAGCAGAAGTTAGAAATTGTCTGGTTTGCCAAATGACACCAAAATCATGAATTACCCCAAAAGCATACCTGGAATCTGTGTAGATATTTGCAACTGATCCTGAAGCTAGCGTGCATGCTCTTGTTAAGGCTACTAGTTCTGCAGCTTGAGCTGAAAAATGATCTGGAAGACGACCTGAAGCAACTACTTCAGTGGTGGAAGTTACTGCATATCCTGCTTGTCTGTTACCTTCAATAACTTGAGCTGAACCATCAACAAACAACTCCAATTCATGCGTTCTCTATGGGAGTTTCTGCTATTTCACTTGTCGCTGCATATGTAAGCGTAACACAATCATGAGTCATTTCACCTTCACCCTCTAACACAACTTCAGTCATTGCAGACATCATACATGAGGATGGGTTCGTGACTGGTGCACGCTGTATAACAATGTTCGGGCTGTGAGAGTTGCTACCCAATTTCCCCAACGGGAGGAGGTGACAGAAGTGACTTTTGCTTGATTCATTAGTGCGGACACTGCGTGAGGGCATTTTACATTTACATTCTGACCTAACACCATTCCTGATGAAGCCTGAAGCGCTAGATGAACTGCCTGTACTGCTCTGAGGCATGGGCCCATACCTTGAGCGACTATGTCAAGTTTACCAGAATAGTAATGAATTGGGCGTAAGCTGCCCCCATGATCTTGCATTAGACATGCAGTCATAAAGCCTAAGTGTTCATGGACATAAAGCACAAAGGGTCTATCAGATTGGGCAATTCCTAATGCTGGTGCTTGACATAGTGCTCTCTTCAAATCATTAAAAGCTTTGAGATGAAGTTCTTCCATACAAACAGTATCTGAATCTTTACCATGGCCTTTCAACAAATCATAGAGAGGCTGAGCAATCGAGGCATAATCTTCAATCCAAGGTCTACAGTAACCTGCTGTTCCTAAAAATGAGCGGAGTGTTTTAATGGTAGTAGGCAGAGGTATGGCTTTGACTGAAGCCGCTCGATCCTGTGTAATGGATCTATTTCCTGCACCAATTGTTTGACCCAGAAATGTGACTTGCTTTTTAGCAATTTGAGCTTTGTGAAAGCTGCATTTGTGTCCTTTTTTATGCAAATAGTCCAACAATGCTGCCAATTCAGTTTGATGTACCTCATGATCTGTTGAGGCAAGCAAAATATCATCGACATATTGAATAATATTGGACTGTTTGACTGGACATTCTGGGTCACACAAATCACGTCTGACAGCCTGATGGTATATGGTCGGCGAATTCTGAAATCCCTGTGGCAAACGTGTCCACTGGTATTGTTCATAGTCAACTGTGAAAGCTAACCATGTCTGGCTGTCAGAGTGCAACTGTACAGAAAAGAATCCATTAGACATATCAATTACTGAAAAAATCTTACAATCTAATGGTAAGCCATTACAAATTGTAGATGGATCTGCCACTAGGGGGGTGATTTTATCAATATGTTTATTGGCTACTCTGTAGTCTATTGTAAGTCTCCATGTCCCATTGGATTTCTTGATGGGCCATATGGGTGAATTACATGGACTGTTGGTTTTAACTAGCACTCCTTGCTTCAGCAACTTTTCTACAATAGGTTTGATTCCCTGTATAGCTTCCTTATTAATCGGATATTGTTTGGTGACCGGAGGTGGATTTCCCGTCAATTTAACTGGTTCTACACCTGTCAACAAACCACAATCATCCTTGTCTTTAGCCCAAATTAGATGATTCTGTAAGAAAGCATACTCGGTAGGGGTTGCATTATTGGTAGAAACTTGTGCTGAGGAAATTTTTATGCTAGCAGATTCTGAGGACATGTCTAACGTTAGATGTACTTGTCTCAGAAGATCCAAGCCTAAAATTGCACCTGTATTTAATGGAGCACATAGCAATTTTGTAGTCAGAGTTTTTGGGCCAAATTGTACCTCTATGGGCGGGGTTTCATACAAAACCGAATCTTCACCTATTACGCCAGTTAAACAAAGTTTGGTTTTCTTGTATGGGATGTTTAAAACTTGTGCCAATTTTGTAGGAATTACTGTACACTCTGCACCTGTATCAAGCAAAAAATCAATCTCTTTCCCTTTTTTTTTACGCTACTTTTCACAAAAATTCTTTGGTCATTGTGTTGGATTACAGGGGAAAGGTAGCTACTCACAGCCCCAACAATTAGTTTTTTTCCTGGTCTTATTGTCCTCTTTGAAGAGCCTGTACGAGCTGTCCTAAAGTTTCAGTGGTCACTGGCGGAACTACTTCAGGGTTGTAGGCAGGCTGAGAAGGAGCAGAATTATGCATAGCATTTCTTTTACTATCTTGCAACTTCTTCCTACACTCTTTCTCCCAATGTCCTAATTTTCCACAGTAGTTGCATTTGCCTTCTCTTTTAGACCATCTATTGTCTTGTTTTGTTGTGTTAAACGTAGCTGCTGCTACTCTCACTTTTGCCTTGACATCAGCATCTCTTTCCCATGTAGCTAACCTGTCTAGGTTACTTCTGAGAGTTCTGTTAGACCAAGTTAGATCTAAGAATGGTAAAGCTTTTCTGTATTCGGCTACAAGGCCATCTGACCAGATACGAACCAAGGGTCCCTTGTCATCTAGCACACTTTCAGGGTCATCAACGATTCCACTGTAAATTACAGCTGACTGACAAAATCTCTCAGTATATTCACTCACAGGTCTTTCCTTTGCACACAGGTAGTAATTCTAGACCAATCTATTTTGGGTCCTAAGATATTCTTTAGGACTTTCAAAATACCTTCTCTTAAATCACCTTTACTTGCATGTCGCAGTTCAGAAGTAATAGCAGATTCAAAACTGTTGAATTCAGATTCAGTTAGAATTTGTGACATCAGCTGCGTTACCTCCGTTAACGACATGTCGTAGAGACGCATTTTCCTGATCAATGCTCTTCTAAATTCAGAAAAATGTGTGCGTGCTGAGGGTAAGCTCTGAGACAGTCTCTCTATATCTTTAGGTCCTAGTGCTTTGGCAACAGTTTGTACTTGCACAACAGAAGAGTTGAGAGGAACACTTTCAGTTTCCTCAATTCCCTGAGATCTTCTCCTAGCACCACACACATTGACCGAACTTACAGGCACATCAATTACTGATTGGAGAGCTACATCTCTTTCAAAGAAAGCTTGTAAATCAGGATAATTGTTATCAGTCTGACTAACCTCTTCCACATCAGTTTTTGCTGAAGCTTTGTTGCGGTTCAATTTCTTAGTCAAAGAGGATACTCTAGCACAGAGCTCTTTGTTCTGTTCCTCTAGCTCTGAGTTACGCTGAGACTGTTGTGTAGCTAGCGCTAAACCAAATTCTCTGTGGCAGCAGATAATGCCTTTCACATTGTTCTTGCGAATACATGCTCCTAATACCTTTTTGCACTCATCTACAGACCAAGTCTTGTCTGGATGGATCTCATATTTCTGAGTTAGTTCTTGTCTAACTTTCTCAGTGACTATTAGGTTCATTTGCACTCCTAACAGTGATTTGAATTCACTATCTGACCACAAAGGAGTCGCGAGACCACCTTTTTCAGTTGTGGAGATCAGTCTAGCATTCTTTCTAAACATTTTGCGAGTTTCTTTGTTACCACACAATCAAAAACACTAAAACTTCTCTGATCAACAGAGGGTACGCTTGTTAACACAGATCAACTATTGTTAACCTTCCCTGGCAAAGCAGAGGATAACAAATATTAGCATGTGATGCTAATCTTCCCTGTCTGAACAGAGGATAACCAATTCTTCCCTGCCTGAACAGAGGATAACCAATTCTTCCCTGCCGAAACAGAGGATAACAAATATTAGCATGTGATGCTAATCTTCCCTGCCTGAACAGAGGATAACCAATTCTTCCCTGCCGAAACAGAGGGTAGCACACTATTAGCACGTGATGCTAATCTTCCCTGCCTGAACAGAGGATAACCTTCATCTCTAAAAGGACATTTTTAGAGGATAACTTAGTTAACCAAACCCTACAGCTGTCTGTTAACTCTTCTCTGACGGCGCAGAGGATAACAAATTTGTACTGGTCTTAGGTTCTTTTTGGATTAGAGACAGCACTCACCACAACCTTGGTTGAGAGAAAAATTCAGTCTGGAAATCTTTGTTCAGCTGGAAGTTTTCGCTGGATTCCAAAAAATGCAGTCTGGAAGCAGATCTTTGTTTGAGCTTGAAGTTTTCAATCTGGATTCTGGAGGAAGCTGGAACTCTATCCGGGTCACGGCACCATCTGTTGTGAACTTTTATCTTCTAAAGTTTAGGCAACTCAGAAGTGAAGACCATGGAGACTTCGGGTTGTATCTTCAGCAGGATTCTTTTATTGAGAACACAAGCTGTTGGTAGCTGTAGTCATCGAAAATCTCAATCTCAAGTAATTTTACATGGTATCTTAAAGGCATTTTTGGAGGAGGGACTTTTGGAGGTGGAGACAAATTCAAACAAAGCATGCAAATGAGGGAGGATTTGATTCTATCAAGCGAAAACCGGTTTGGCAGGTTATCTGGCTTGCTCAAAAGAGAAAAACAGACCCAATCAGCATAACACTTGATTGCATTGATTTGCAGAACAAAAGATTCGAGTCTCAGTGATCTGACTCATTTAACTTACAATGGAGTGAACAGGAATTGCAACTTTGCTGAGCAGATCTAAATTAAACATTTAAATAAATTTGTAATCCCACAATAGAATCAGCTGAAATGTTCTGTACTGTCAGTATTCTTTTACACACACACATATACAGTATATATATATATATATATATATATATATATATACATACACATAATATATATATATATATATATATATATATATATATATATATATATATATATACACATATATATATATATATATATATATATATATATATATATTATTTTTAATAGTTATAGAATATTAAAAGTATTGGTAACAATTTACATTAAGGTCTCTTTGGTTAACATAAGTTATTACATTAATTAACATGAACTAAAAAGGAACAATATATTTTAAAATCATTTATTAATCTTATTTAATGTTAGTTAATACTAACATTAAAAATATTAATTTATGTTAATTCACAGAACATAAAATAATGTTAAGATACAACTTTAAATTTTAATGATGTATTAATAAATTTTTAACTTAACATTAATAAATGTTATATAAATATTGTTCATGTTAACTAGTATAGTTCAATAACAGTTTTTAACATTAATTCAAAACTAACAAACTAAGTATGATCAACATATGTTTTACTATATTTCTTTGTGTTAGTAAAAAAAATCTTTATGTTAGTTCATGGTACAGTAACTGATGTACATTAACCAGAAATTTTAATTAATAATGTAGTAGTCAATTTTGAACATATCATTAACCAAGATTCATAAATGTGACCCTGGATCACAAAACCAGTCTTAAGTCGCTGAGGTATATTTGTAGCAATAGCCAAAACTACATTTTATAGGTCAAAATTATAGATTTTTCTTTTAAGCCAAAAATCATTAGGATATTAAGTAAAGATCATGTTCCATGAAGATATTTTGTAAATTTCTTACAGTAAATGTATCAAAACTTAATGTTTGATTAGTAATATGCATTGCTAAGAACTTCATTTGGACAACTTTAAAAGGCCATTTTTTACAATATTTAGATTTTTTTGCACTCTCAGATTCCAGATTTTCAAATAGTTGTATCTCAGCCAAATATTGTCCTATTCTAACAAACCATACATCAATGGAAAGCTTATTCAGCTCTCAGATGATGTATAAATATCAATTTTAAAAAATTGACACTTAAGACTGGTTTTTTCGTCCAGGGTCACAAATGCTATAAAACTATTGTTCATGTTAACTTATATAATGTTAAAAACTAAAAACTTGTTTAAAAGTGTTACAAAAGATTTACATATTGTTCTTTATGTGTGTGTGAGTGTGTGTGAGAGAGAGAGGATAGAGAAAGACTAACATTAATAAAAGCTATATAATTATTGTTCATATTAATTAATATAGTTAATTTAGTAACTGAAACCTTATTGAAAGTGTTACCAAAATTGTATATGTTGTTGTGTGTATGTGTTTGTGTGTGTGTGTGTGTGTGTGTGTGTGTGTGTGAGAGATAGAGGATAGAGAGAGACTAACATTAATAAAAGCTATATAATTATTGTTCATATTAATTAATATAGTTAATTTAGTAACTGAAACCTTATTGAAAGTGTTACCAAAATTTGATATATTGTTGTGTGTGTGTCTCTCACAGTCTTGATAGTTTGGATTAACCCTTTCATTGCTGTATCCCTCAAAACCAGACTGCCAGAGGGTTACTGTAATGCATGTGCCTGCTGGGCACAGTTTTCCTGATGCCACCGGGGTGGCGTTTGCACTGACGGCTTGGGCCCGCCATCGCTGCTTGCAGCTATATTTAACATTTTATATTTATAACTTCTCAATGTACCAAAGTGATCATTTCTGATTTTTTTTTTTATTCAACAATAAATTGATAAATCATAAATTGCTTAATCTCGCTGCACTATACAAATGAGCTCACGTCTGTTCCATCCTGCGCAGGACTCGATGAAAGCGAGAAAGCGGCCAGAAGAAGCAGTGAAATGTAGCAACATCACTGACCTGTTCAGGGCTTCAGGTGCAGGGGCCCGTTTCAGAAAGGAGGTTAAGTGAAAACTCTTGAGTATGTTAACCCTGAAATGAGGGAAACTCTGGGTTTTCCGTTTCAAAATGGGAGGTTTGTCAAACCCAAGAAAGCAGGGTAAGTCAAGCCCGTTTCGGTAACTTATACTCAGAATCAGTTACTGTGGTAACTTACTCTGTGAACCTAACCTGGTCGGGAGCAGGTTTTCTTCAGTAAACCCAGAGTTTCTTTCCATCTCCTCCTCCTTTTTAAAGTGTAAGTGATGTTTAAATACCCCTTTCATTCATTCATGCAGCAAAAATGTTTTTCTTACGGAGTATTTTTGTCTTATTTCAAGTACAAAAATCAAAATTCTTAAGTTAAAATGCATTTTCTATAGATAAAAAATTATATATTTAGTCTTGCTTCCTGGGGGAAATGCATTTAAATGCATTTTACGTAAAACATGCAAGACTGTCCACCATAGGGTAAGAAAAATAATCTTAAAATCTTAATGCAAACGGAAACAAGAATATTTTTAATTTCTCACCCCACTGGCAGATAATTAGCAAAATAAGAAAAATGCACTTTTTTTGTTGTTGTTGTCATTCACATGTATATTTATTCAGAGTGTCTATTTACACTAAGTGCATATAGCCCGCCTTGTTGGCAGAGGCCATTTACACTAACTCCGCCCACCAACGTGTGATTGGGATAGTCAACACTGAAAAACGACGCTCATTTAACATCAGTTTCAGTGGCGTAGATGGTAAGGCGCATGCTTTTTGCCAAACTTGTTTTCCTCCCTTTTCAAATCTCTTATCGCATCGGAAAGATGGTGCCCCCCCCCCGTGGCAGACGTCTTTGTTTGCACCTCTCGAGAATGTTCCCTTTTTATTATAGTTTTACTTATTATTTTAGTACTTTTACTTAAGAAAACCATCGGACACAGAACATACGACAGAGAGATTTTATTGAAGATTGGAATGAGAACACAAGAACTGCTTTTTAGTCTTCCAGATTTGGATTGCATTATACACCCGGCCTCAAGCGGAGGAGAGTGAAACGAGACAGGCTGCACGCTAGGCTAAAGGCTTGAGCAACCAGGCCACCCCTACCCAGCCTGTTACTCGCGAATGTTTGGTCGCTTCTAAACAAAATGGATGAGATCCACACCAGCGTTTCAATTCAAAGGGAGTACAGAGACTGTTGTGCCTTAATATTTACTGAAACGTGGCTAAATAAGGATATTTCAGTGTAACATCTGCTTATGATCCTTGATGGTCATTGGGACTTTATGTCTTAAGAGACCCTTTTAGCCTTTTGACATTTGCATATAATTCACAGCCTGGCCCCACATTCTACCGTTATATGGGTGCTAATTGCCAAGGGTTGTCCCCCCCACTGTCAAAAAGATGCTAAACAGATCGACTATCTTGTCTCTCCATCGGACTTCAAACAAATTCCAAGAGAACTAAATGACCCTCGGTACCAGGCCTGGCTGACCAGTGGACTACCCCCACGATTACAAGAAACATAACACACACATAGAGGCATTTTCTTTATTTAGACCATAATTAATCAGTTACAAATGTATCTGGCATATGCATGTGTTGTTTGTATGTTTCCTTAATATATTAGCCTAGTTACCGCTCATTATTCGTATTAGTAAGCTCTAAACACTCATATTCAGGTGAATACACTCATATGTATTTTTGAACTAAACCACTTGCGCTGCTATCGTTAGCCTGGCAACACTGGTGCTCTCCCCTCATCACACAATGATAGATGACCTTCCACGCTGCGATGACGGGAAGAAGTTGGGGTCAAACCTTATCAAACGATTAATCTGCGTTAAAAAAAATATTAACGCGTTAAATTTTTTTGATTAATCGCATGCATTAACGCGTTAACACCCCTAATATATATATATTGCATATTTAGCAACTTTCAGACCCTTTTAGCTGTGTTTTTCCATAGAATATACAAACTGACAAACCTAGCAACTTTTTGGATAAACCTTAGCTATGGTTCAGTTGGAAGATATCACCAGTGCTGCCCTGCAAGCGCAAGATCTGAATCTCCCGGCGCAGCGTCGCCTCTCTCAGCGTCTGTTCTGTGCAGTGAGCGGTATAGAAGCACCGCATTCTGCTGGCCGTACCGCCGCAGACTCGTCAGTAAATATGAGTACAATACAGCGTTTCCAAGCACCTGCCATTTGAAATTATAAATATGAGCATAGTTCGTCTGTTAATATTATGCACTTTTTTGTTTGTTGTTTTTTTTTTAGTTTGTTACGCAGGCAGTGCGCTGCATGAGACAAAAAAGTAATATAGCCAAAACCACCGCATAGCCGCTCTTTAGTGTAAGGTTAGATGCATGTTGATTTTATCAGACGATGTCGTGATTATAAATGAGAGTGACTCCTGGTTAACATGTAATAATGGGTAGTGTTTAGGTAGTGTTTAGTCACTATTTAGTGTGGAATTAAAGTCAATCTCCTGCAGTTTTTCCTCTCTCAATCAGTAGAAAATGTGGTTAACACCCAGTCATGCATGAAAAAAATAAATACCGTCATATACCGTGAAACCGGTATAATTTTGAAAAATACTGTGATATAAATTTTTGGTCATACCGCCCAGCAGTAGCTTTAACACAGACTTATTAGACTTAATTTATACAGTGAAGACTATTTATCAGTTCTAGGAAGATTACTTTCCTGGCCAAGGAACAATAGCCTTCCTACTTATACAGTGCTAGCAGTAGTTTAGCATGTAGCAAGGAGCAACATTCAGTGACTTTGAATTGTGAGCGGAACACAGAGACAATCAATTGTGAATATAAGGGATTTAATAAATGAAACTATAACTAACATACAAACAAACTAAGCAAAACATATATATATAGAATGAAGGAAAGTAAGGAAAAGAGAGAGAAGAGCAAAGAATGGCAGTATTTCACATCAATTAACCACAACCTAAAATGAGAATCAATAGAGACACAATTCACCTTAAGAGGGGTTCAAACTTAAACACGCATCTAATCAGTTGTAAATGGTTATTTGCATTGGTTTGTTGCTGAATAAGAGTCTTGATGCGGTAGACGAGGTTCTCGATGGTTTCTTTCTGCGAGTTGAAGAAGTCCACAGCAAATCCACAAAGTTACTTGAAGGTAAACACTGCCAGAAGGTTAAACTCAAGAGGAGTTCTGGAGTGTGTTTGTCTCAAGAAGAAGAGTTTTGAGCGATGATTAGTCTGCGTTCGGAACTTTTAATAGTTCATTGCCGCACCCATTTTGTGGGTGGAGTGGCCAATCAGAGGCATGCATTTTGAGCGGGAAAGACATCCTTCGTCTCCGTTTATGGCCCATTCTCATTTTATTGCTGATCTGGACCGCTAGTGCAGCTTTTAATTCAAAACATAGTAAGAATTGTTCGATGCATTTCACGATCACATAGTGTACATTATTGTGTGAGAAATAAAGAGAAGATCATTTTGATACCAAGAAGGTAACCTCCAGACGATATTAAAGCAGAGATGCACTCATACACTTGAATACAGGCATTTAACGTTTAACTAATACAAGTAAAGGGTTTTAACTAAGTTAATATAATAGGGGAATATAAATACAACACATGCATATAGCAGATACATTTATAACTGCTTACTATGGCCTAAATACAGAAAATGTCTTTAGGTGTGTGTGTGTGACGTGTATTGGAAGTTGTGGAGACAGACAACTGCTCTGGTGCCTGGCACGGGGGTCACCCCCCCTTCTGTGGAATGTGTTTGAAGCTTGATGGAGACACCCCAGAGGCGACCTGTTTTAGCATCCTTTTGATAGTGATAAAGACCATCTGCAATTTAGTACCCATATAAATGTAAACGCTGAGGCCAGGTCTGTAATTATATGCAAATGTCAAAAGGCTAAAAGGGTTTTTTAAAACAAAGTGTAATCAGCCATCACTGATCCTACACAGACGTTACAAATGTAACCACTGACATCTTCAATCTTTCCCTCTCAATGGTTACAGTCCCTGTCTGTTTCAAGTCCACAAATCATCCCTGTCCCAAAAAAAGCCACCGTTTCTAGTCTGAATGACTACAGACCTGTGGCTCTCACACCAGTTCTCATGAAGTGTTTTGAGAGTCTCATCCAGAAACACATTCAAAGCATTGTACCAGCCACCCTGGCCCCATTTCAGTTTGAGTACAGGACTAATAGATCAACAGAGGATGCCACTTCATTTGCCCTTCACAAAATCCTAACTCACCTGCAAAATAAAGACAGCTATGCCAGACTGCTTTTCATTGATTACAGTTCGGCATTCAACACTATCATCCCCTCCAAACTCATAAACAAGCTGTATAACCTGGGCCTGGACAGAAAACACAGTGAAACTAGTTAGCAAGGCCAATCAAAGAATGTACTTCCTGAGGAGGCTAAGGAAGTTTGGCATGTCATCACACACTCCATAACTTCTATAGAAGCACTGTGGAGAGTGTGCTAACTTGCTGCATTGCTGTGTGGTTTGGCAACAGCACAACACATGACAGAGAGGCTTTACAGAGGGTGATAAAGCTGGCCCGGAAAATCACAGGGACAGATCTCCCCTCACTGCCGGACATCTACAACAAAAGGATCTGCAAATGGGCTTTCAACAAAACAAATGGGCTTATCAAGGACACCACCCATCCCATCCACAATTTCTTCACCCTCATGAAGTCTGGCAAGCGGTACCAGAACACTGCGGCCAGAACATCCAGACTCCAGAACAGTTTATACCCCCAGGCCATTAGACTGATAAATAGTCAAAACCCACTGCCACTTCCACCTGTATCATCAAGATAAATTCAGCCTGTTCAATGGCACTCTGCACTTTACCAGCTGGACCATCATACACTCATCAGGCATTTGACAATCATGGGCAATTTTAAACACTAGTCATTTTAAACACTTTAAAATTGTCATTTTATTGCTACTTGCACTGCACATTTATACTGTGAAGAATTTTTTATTGACAGTTGTTTTTCTAATTAGCGTACGGGTTCTCTTCTTTTTCTTCATCACTTTCTTTTTTTATGCGGTTTTATTTATATTTTTGCTATACTTTACTGTAAATTCTATATGTTCTACATATTTTGTATTGTCCATGTAAGTTATGTTTGTTCCCTGTTGGATTACAAATTCATAAAATGTTAAATCTAGGTTCCAATGTAATAGTATATAAGCTGAAAAAGTTAGGTACATTGTATTTAGCATTTATGGTGAATTATAGTATTTAGCATTATGATCAGATGAACGATTCTGTTAAACAAAGTTTGTAGCAAGAGGTTCCTGCCAGTTCCTGTTCTCTTATTGTAAGTCCAATGAGCCATTCTCGGAGACTCTCACCTTTTGTTTGTAATAACTCTTGGTGCCCCGCCCCAATCTTTGGGCAGTTATGCTGATTGGATTAGGAGTGGTTAAATGGGGCAGGCTGCTATACCTGAATACTACATTTGCATGCTTTGTTTAAGGTCGTCACCCAGGTGATTTGTCTCCATTCCTAAGCACTGCCCCCTAAATGTATATAAACTACAATGTTTCACTGCTTTAGTTAGACTTGGATGACTGCAGCGACGCACAGCGAGTTCTCAATAAAGAGTAACTTCTGTATGAAAGGTATCCCAACGTCTCCTGGTCTCTGCTTCGACGAGGAAAACGTTTCCAACATCCCCTTCTACCCTGTCATTCTCGAGAGGTAAAAACAAAGTAAGAATTTCATTGTACTCTAGTACATATGACAATAAAGCTCTTGAATCCTTGAAAGGTATTTATTTTCAATAAAAATTAAGGAAATTATCAAAAAGTTGAAAATATAATATCGGTTAGGGTAGGTGTAGGAACGGCTTTATTGTCCCAATAAGGTGGCATCCATTTAATAATCTTAATTAAATCTATAATTTACACTCAATACGTTATTATTGCGTACTGTTTTAAAATGTACTACAATACTGAGGTGCAGATAATTGCCACTATTTGCAATAAGTAGTATAAATAGCAGAACATCTTGCTATTTTAACAGTGAAAGTAGAATATGAAGAGCTCTTTTCCAAAACGCTATAAATCCATTTTAATAGTTTTCATGAAAATGACATTTTACCTAGACCCATACATTGTTAATATTCAATTTATCCTGTTAAAATGATCTGTTAACTCAGTCTGAACATGTTAAACAATGATTGTTAAATGAAGCAACAATATTGTCGATTATAAATTCAAAGTTTGTTTTTTGTTTTTTTTTAAACGCTACAAATCCATCCTTTTTTTCATAAAAATGTTGGTTTATGTCTTTTTAAAAAAGGTTGTCCGGTGACAGCTTCTCGGCCTGACAGAAACCGGGCGCACCAGCCTTGTGTTGACATCCCACAGTGGGTATTAACAGTATTAACGCACCACCTGAGTGACAAACCTTCTTTTTTTGTTGTTTTTTGTGATTTTCTTTGTCCAGTCTGCGTTTTCTACCCCCAGGTGTAGGTCTCACTGGCTCAACCAGGCCATCAAAAGTGTTATTAGAGTTTAAAGCACTCATTTTGAAGACTGAGCACAAAAAAACGCTTCAAAGCGTCGCCATGTTGGATTGCATCGAACGAATTCTGATTGGTCGAGAGGACATATCGCATTTAGGCTTAAAACAGGTTCGGCGCTTATAGCGGTTTGGAAAGGAACTGTATCTTGCAGCACATTTAAAACAAGGAAATATAGCGATTTGGCATGAAACATTGATGGAGCAGTGAATAGGTTCAGTACACAGCAAAATGGCATGACGAACTCATTTTTTTTTTATTTGGCGTTTATCGTGTTTTGGAAAAGAGTTCTTCATATATAGCTATTTGCACTTAGTGTAAATAGAATCCATTGCTATTTTCACTTAGTGCAAATAGCATCTATCACATTGCATTGGAAGAATGCAATCTGAGATGCAGAGCACATTATAAGTCCGCTGTATGCAGACCGATAAGGAAAGTGTGCCTCGTGAAAAGTGAAATAGACACTGAATCTGACATTGACCACATTCTTTTTTCTTTTCTTTTTTTTGCCGTGGGATACCATGAAAATAAATATTAGTTCAATAATTTACTGTTTTCACCTCTGATATTATAACTGTGATTATGAATGAAAGTTACGTATTGACTCAGAAGTATGTACACTTGGCGGGAGCTGTTGCCATTGTGAATCATAATTTCGGAGCTCCATTGATCATGACTTCTCATACGCGCTAAACTTAGAGTCAACCTACTCAGAGTGCACTGAACTAACTCAGTTCAGTTGTTCAGAAACTGAAAACTCAGAGTTCAAGTTTCAACTCAGAGTTGGTTGAACCTCCTTATTGAAACAGGCCCCAGGTCAGTTTCATCTGTAAATATGCTAAAGAGTTTTGTCTTTATTAGTTGATTATTAAACTGCTAGCACCTGTTAGGCTATCAGTAGCACCCCATTACGATCATCATTCAGAATACTGTGCTAACGGACATCAATATCGATTGTAAAGTTACATCAATAAATTTAGCACAGACAGATATTCACATGGACTTATTGTACAGGGAGGGAGGGAGCTAGAGTAGACAGAAAAAAAAAAAAAAATTTTCAACGAATATATTGTACTAATTTTGACATTTAGGCACTTTAGAAAATGTGTTTTAATACACTACCAGTCAAACGTTTTTGATCATTGAGATTTTTAATGTGTGTTGTGTATTTAATTTTTTTTTTTAAAGAAGTCTCTTCTGCTCACGAAGCCTGCATTTATTTGATTCAAAATACAGCAAACACAGTAATATCATGAAATATTTTTATTATTTAAAATAACTGATTTCTATTTGAATATATATTAAAATGTATTTTATTCCTGGGATTTCAAAGCTGAATTTTCATTTCTCCAGTCTTCAGTGTTACATGATCCTTCAGAAGACATTCTAATATGCTGATTTGCTACTAAAAAAAAAAAAAAAAAAAAATTTATATAATTATTATTATTATTATTATTATGTTGAAAAGTTTTTTTCCAGGTTTCTCTGATGAATAGAAAGTTAAGAAGAACAGCATTTAACTTAAATAGAAGCGTTTTGTAGCATTATAAATACCTTTATTATCACTTTTGATCAATTTAAAGCATCATTGCTAAATAAAAGTCATAATAATGACAGTAATCAAAGATGAATGAAGATTAAACACCAACCTCCGTGTCCCTCGTGTTTTATTATCCAGGGTTCTGGTTCCTCCTGTTTTATTATCCAGGGTTCTGGTTCCTCGTGTTTTATTCTACAGGGTTCTGGTTCCTCCTGTTTTATTATCCAGGGTTCTGGTTCTTCGTGTTTTATTCTACAGGGTTCTGGTTCCTCCTGTTTTATTCCCCAGGGTTCTGGTTCACTCATCTCCTCCTCTCTCTCCTCTTTAACAAACACCATCTTCACAGCAGATCTCAGTTCAGCTGATACTCCTCCAGATATTCCTGCTTCAAAACTTAGTCACGACTGTTTGGATGAGAATGTTACAGGTATTTACTCACCTGATCCAAAAACGGTATTTTTCTATTTACAGAAATAACATTTCTAACCGTTTGTATTAAGCCAGCATCACTACAAAACAACAGATAGAGTGGTTAAGCTAATCGTCTTCCTCTGAGGTTTAATGGTGTTTGATAAACAAACGTATGTGTTTTAGCGCCACCCGCTGGACTGGAGTGTGAAGCGGCGCGAGGATGGAAATAATGCGTCTATAAGGTGAACTGATTTGTTTTCCTTTAAAAAAAGCCGATCTGCACAGATAAATGAAAATAAATTAAAATAGACTAAATAAATAGACTCGAATGGTATTCGATAAACACCAACAGTCTTCGTGAGTGAGGATTAGAAGAGAAAAACGAGAGAAGTCAAATATTTCAGTGAAAATCACACAAGGTTCCCTAATGGTTAAGGGACAGTCCACGGAATGGTTGCTATTTGCTTCCAAAACTCTCTTCCAAAAAAAAACAAAAAAAAAAACTGGATATTAATACACATATTTAACTATTCAAAATCTGTACAGGTCAATCTCAGGTTACTGTATTTAATTTTTTGCATGATTTGTAAGTGGAAGATGGATGTATTTTTCTCAATTAAAAAAGCATATTTCAAAATATGTCAAAAATTAATTAATTTTCCCCTCAAGCAGGTGTTTATTTTAAAGAAATTGTTGGTTTCATGGTAAAAAAAAATTATAATAATTATCATTTAAAAAAAAATCACTATTTATCTAGTTTTTTGGGGGCATCTAAGGTACACAAACCCATTTTTCATTTTAAAGGTGACTCAAACCTCAAGCTTATCAATTTTCAAAGGGTTGTGCCAACAGATGATAGTCCCAGCAAACAAAGAACGTTCCCCCAACATTAGTTTTTGGTTCCAGTTTGGTTGTTTTTTGTTTTTGTGTGTGTGTGTGTTTTTATTTTCGGGGAACCAAATACTAACATTGGGGGAACATTCTTTTTATGTTATATTTTTTTGTAACATAAAACAATGTTCCCAGAATGTTGCATGGTGGTTATTATTAAATAACCTAAAAAAAAAACCTTATAGATAAAGTTCCCTAATTGTTATTTTAGGTTATCTTTTTTGCAACCATAAAATAATGTTACCATAACAACCTAAAAATAACTTAAACAGAATGTCCCAGATAGCAAAATGACTCCGGAGTGGATCCGCCCTGGAGATACCACAAGCTCCAGAAAAGATAATTAAGGATTACGGATCCGGTCCGGACCCTAACCATATCCACTAATAAAGCGGTTCAAATCCGGTTCAGTCTGTTAATGAAGCCCCTCATCCGAACCGGATCCGATCTGGACCCATTCATTAAGTGGGTTATTACTATCTAAAATGGGTAATCTGGCCAAAACTAGCTAGGGAAATATATCAAATGGAGCTGACAATCATTATATAGACTAGACATCTCCGTGATGTACGGTATGTGTATTTTCCTCCTCTCGCTGCTTCATACTCCAGTCCAGCGGGTGGCGCTAAAACACATAAGCTTGTTTGTCAAACACCATTAAACCTCAGATGAAGAAGTTTAGTTTTACCGCGCTCTCTGCTGTTTTGTCGTGATGCTGTTTTAATACAAACTGTTAGATGTTGTTTCTGTAAATAGAAAAATACAGTTTTTGAATTAGGTCAATAAATAACTGTAATATTCTCATCCTCACAGTCATGACTAAGTTTTGAAGCAGGAATATCTGGAGGAGTATCAGCTAAACTGAGATCTGCTGTGAAGATGGTGTTTGTTAAAGAGGAGAGAGAGGAAGACATGAGTGAACCAGAAACCTGGAAAATAAAACACGAGAAACCAGAACCATGGGGAATAAAACAGGAGGAAACAGAACCCAGGAGAATAAAACAGGAGGAACCAGAAACCTGGAGAATAAAACAGGAGGAACCAGAAACCCGGAGAATAAAACAGGAGGAACCAGAAACCTGGAGAATAAAACTGAAGAATAAACATCAACCTCTTTGTTCCTCCTTTCATCTTTAATGACTGTTTGTGGTACACCCACAGATCCTTTATGTAAAAATAAGACCTTAACTGTCATTAAAATATCTTAAATCCATTTTCAATGTTTCTTATGGAAATGTGACTGAACTGACACCAAGGAGATTTAATTATTAGACTTTATTTTTGCTTTCTGGAATCATAAAACTGTTGAACTCGGAGCGTGTGAGACTGCGTGTGAATTTGTTTTCACACTAGTAGAAGCCACATTTTAAACTGTAATATATTTGAAATCAATTACAAATAACATGCATTTAGGTGGTCGAAAACATTACATTTAATTCACGCTTAAGTGTATTGTTAACTGACATAAAAGTATATTTTAGTTAACATTAATTGCTTGTCAGTAGTACACTTTAAACACATTTTAAAGACACTAGAAGCAATTATGAAAGTACATATGAAGATGTACTAAAAAGTCCCACTTCAGTGGTTTACAAAAATCACTCAAAAGTTCAACTAATTCAAGTCAAGTTGAGTTTTATTGTCATTCCGCTACATGCGGGGCATACAGTGGAACGAAATGTCGTGCCTCACAGGACCATGGTGCTACATAAATACAGGCATACAGCAATGAAGTAAAACAATATAAACCTATACACAACTATTCTACTGATAGATTTTGACTATAAATATACTATATATAAAATTTTTTTTACCTATACATAAACTAAAAAATACAAACTATACAAACTATACGAGTGCTTCAGATAAATACTGTACATGTGCGAAGAGAAACATTGAGTCAGCAGCTGGCTGGGGAACAGTGCAGGATGATTTGTAGTGCATGAGCATGTAAACATACATATATTACTGAGTCTTTTTGTGGGATTTGTATACACATAGCAGTGTGTGTGAAAAGTGACTAGTGCGCATAGAGGAGGAGAGTGTGCTACTACAGGTGGTTTGTACAGGCCCACTCACCTGTGTGTAGAACACTTCGATTGCACAAAAAAAGTTCCATAAGTTTCAGATGGTCCATGTTTCAGGAGGTAGGGGGTTTGTATGGGGGTTCAGAGAGGGGCGGGGTGATTTGAGTTCAGGGCTCTCACAGCCTGGGGGAAAAAGCTGTTGAGCAGTCTGGCAGATCGGGCTCTGATGCTTCGGTACCGTCTTCCTGATGGTAGGAGCTGGAAGAGACTGTGGGAGGGGTGTGTGGATTCCTTTACGATACTATTGGCTTTGCTGGAGCATCGTGTAAGTAAAATGTCTAGGATGGAGGGGAGAGGGGCACCGATGATCTTTGCAGCTGTGTTCACTGTCCGCTGCAGGGTCTTGCGGTCTGCTGCAGTACAGTTCCCGTACCAGACAGTGATGCAGCTGGTCAGCACACTCTCAATGGTGCCCCTGTAGAAAGTGGTGAGGATGGGTGGAGGGAGATTTGCTCTTTTCAGCCGGCGGAGAAAGTGTAGGCGCTGTTGTGCCTTCTTGGAGAGTGACATGGTGTTGGTGGTCCAGGTGAGATCCTCTGTGATGTGCACCCCCAGGAATTTAGTGCTGCTGACTCTCTCCACAGGCGAGCTGTCGATGGTCAGTGGGGGGTGATCACCGGAGTTTCTTCTGAAGTCCATCACAACCTCCTTTGTCTTACTCACATTGAGGGACAGGTTGTTAGTGCCACACCATTTCGCCAGCTGTGCCACTTCCTCTCTGTAGTGCGTTTCATCGTTGTTGCTGATGAGACCTACCACTGTTGTGTCATCAACGAACTTGATGATGTGGTTGGAGCTGGACTTCGCAGTGTAGTCGTGGGTCAGCAGCGTGAAGAGCAGCGGGCTGAGCACACAGCCTTGTGGGGCACCTGTGCTCAGTGTGGTAGCGCTCGAGGTGTTGTGGCCGACACGGACTGACTGAGGTCTTCCGGTTAGAAAGTCCAGAATCCAATTACAGAGGGAGTTGTTAAGGCCCAGCAGGTTTAGTTTATTTATGAGCTGTTGTGGGATTATTGTGTTGAATGCTGAGCTGAAGTCAATGAACAGCATTCTAACATAAGAGTCTTTGTTTTCTAGGTGGGTAAAAGCCAGGTGGAGGGTGGAGGAAATTGCATCGTCCGTAGAGCGGTTTGGACGGTATGCAAACTGGAGCGGATCGAGTGTGTTGGGGAGGCTGGTTTTGATGTTGTGCATGATGACTAACCTCTCAAAGCACTTCATCATGATTGGAGTCAGTGCTATTGGACGGTAGTCATTTAGACAGGACACAGGTGATATCTTTGGTACCGGTATGATTGTTGTGGATTTGAGACATGGGACGACTGCCTGGCTCAGCGAGGTGTTGAAGATATCTGTTAGGACATCTGTCAGCTGTACAGCACAGTCTTTCAGTACACGGCCAGGTATGTTGAATGCAGTAATTGCATTTAATATCACTTTAAAATGTGATACATTTGAAGTTAATTACAAATACAATGTATTTAAGCGTCTAAAATAGCATATTTAATTTGCACTTGTGTGTGTTCTTTTAAAGTATATTATTTCTGCAATAAGTACACTTTATAAAAGTATACTTAAGTGCACTTCTTTTTCACAAGGGAAGTTATTATGAGAGAGCATTTAAAGTACCTAACCCTAACTATTAAGTCATAATTACGAGAAAGCATTATTATTATGAGATATTAAAGGTGCTGTATGTAGGATTGACACCTAGCGGTTGAACTAGGTATTGCAGTCCAAATTCAAAATATTGGAGACGGTTTTCTTCACCCGGCCCCTCCTCCTCAGACTTGACTCACACGCAGGTTGCAAGATTAACGACACCAACAGGAACGATGAATGAAATGAAATTTGTTGTGTTTTCCGCCAACTGGCAACCCGGGGTGACGAAATACAATTGGGTAAACTGTAGGGGTGTCCCCGACTAAGGGTTTTCATAGTCGAATCGGAATTTTCGAATCATGCCGATAGTCGACTGATAGTCGCCAGCTGTGCCACTTCCTCTCTGTAGTGCGGCCCAGAGCCATAGAGAGACAGAGTTGCGACAACGGAAGTTCAAAACGCTCAATCGTCACGTGATTCACGTAGACCTCAATAGTTCCAGGAAGTTAATAGCGGGCAATTGGAATGCATTGAGTTAGAGAGACAGAACTGCGATTTTTGGTAATTAGCAGACAATAAAATACTTTATTTACATTATTTATAAAATAATGTATACGTAGTCTATGTAGCTGTATCAGTGTTGCTTTTAAAAGATAAAATCCGCTAATATTTGAGGATTAATGTGGTCAGCTATCCTTACCTGCCATGTTAACATATTTTAGGTTGATGTTATCATGGTAAAAGTCCATGTTTGCTATATAAACAACATCGTGGTCTTTTACCAATGTAACTTCAGCCTCTCTGTATAAATATAATTATGTGTGTGTGTGTGTTTTCTAACAACTTGTATGTTAGTCAAGTGCAATCACATCTTAATGTTCATTGTCATTTTATTAATCTCATGGTAAATGTCAAGTTTGTTGTCTTTGAAAATTCATTCCAAATAAGTGAAGATATTTTAAGATTAAGTGGGAATTAATCTCTTTTAATGTTTTTGATTCTTGTGCACCCCTCCGTTATTAATATATAAATATATATTTGTAGTAGCCTATATTCAAATTTAAAATAACTTAAAACATTTTTACCCATTTAATCATATATTTTATGTATGTTAACTTTTGTTATGCACTTATTTACGTACTATAAAGCATGCTGTCCTTGAACAGTCTCCACTATAGTTTGCTGTGCTGCATGGGAGTGCTCCAGTCACTCACAGAAAGGAGTGTGAATGTATGGTTTCCTTACTGACATGGAGAGGAGAAAAAAAAGGATGCATCAAGTTTTGTTCAATTCACATTTATTTGTATAGCACTTTTTATTACAAACATTGTTTCAAAGCAGCTTTACAGAAAATGAATGTTTCTACATTACAAATAAGAGTTCTGTTAACAGGTGTAACTGTGTCAAAGTAATGCTCATATGGCAAAAATGTTCTAAAATTAGGCTATACAAATCATGCAGTTAAGTAATGTCATGAGTTCAGAAACAATGAATAAATTAAAGCAATGGTTACGTGATTTGATCATGTTGATTACAATGCAAGGAAAAATTAGCAGTTTTGTATGTTTATTCAGAGTCAGAGTCAGCTTTATCTGAAGTCCTCTCAAGGGCTGGCGTCATCTCTTCACAGGTGCTGGTCATCTTAAGTCTTCATAAGAGGCTGGATATAGTCAGCAGGAGCAATCTATAGATTACACCAACAAAATGTGATGTAATCATATAGGAACTGGCACTTTTTCACAAAGAACAGGGAAAGACTTGCCAAACCCAGTGAAGGGACTCATTGTGAGGGTGATATCTCATTACAGGGAGTCTTCAGGTGGTTCTTGTTCTGATCCAGATAGAGAAGGAGAAAAACACAGGAGAAACGCTCGCCTATTTTAAACTTTTTTTATTCTCACTCAGGTCCATCAGCATCCTTTGCAATAAATGTAAATCTATTAAATAACTTCCCAGCAGCAGAAATCACGTTTAAAAGCCTTAATTACACAACAAGGAATGAAACTGCCTGAAGAGAATGAATAACATCGCGTAAATCTACTAATTAAGTGAGGAATAATCTAATAATAATCTGCTTTAATGCACAAGGTAATTTGATTAGCTGTTCTGATAATATACCATTTTGTTCTATAAATGTCTTACCTTTTAAAAGTTCATCACAGCGGTCTCTTCTGCTGCATCTCTATGGCGCTGATAGTATGAGAGCTAACTTCTGGGAACTATTGAGCGGCTCCACGATCCGCCATTGCTGTAAAAAAAACGGTCCATTGGAGTCAACAGAGTTGTCGCAACTCTCTCTCTCTATGGCTCTGGTGCGGCCTAACCCCAAGCCTTTGGGGGCGGGACAAAATACATTACCAAGAGTCAAGTCAGACGTTCGACAGTTATAAATAAACAAGGAAAATGTGTAACGGATGCCCAGATACAAACCGGGTAAATAATGTTTTATGTTTTGATTAAAAGATAGTTAACATTAAACGTCAGCGAAACCCTTAAGAATTCACAATTTTTTTTTTTTACTATAGTGCTCTCATTATAACGTTATGTATATGATCGTAGTTATAATGTTCTGCATTTCTGTTTTGAGCTGCGCGCGCTGCAGATGACCAATAGAATGAAGCATATGATAGCAGGTTTTTAATCAATGGGATTTAACTCATTTATCTCACATCGAATACGCTTCGTTATTTATATAACATAACGTTAATATTACAACTTATAGGCTATCTGCACAAAATGCCCCGAATGCACATGAACGCGTCTGCGCGGCTCTGAACTCCTTTTGTGGACGCGTTCTTCACGCAATAACATGCAGAAACACAACTAAACACTAAAAAAATAACAGCGTTTTATTATAATAGTGTTCTCATTATAACTGTCACGGGTTGGGAGGAACAAAGACTTAATTGCTGGCAAAAGGAATCTTCTTTATTAACAAATGATAAAATAAACAAAAACACAACTGAAACCACCCCGAAGGGGAAAACGCCAGAATAACACAACCACTGAAAACAAGACATACACAAGGCACAGGGCAGACATAGGTAACAGGCATACCTGGCACAAAAGTGAGAGACGAACGAGCCCAAAACAGAAAACACAGGGAGCTTAAGAAGGGACAGCAATCAGGAACACAGCTGGGGCAAATTAAACAATAATGAGGTGAGTGGAGTTTGGGGAATTGAATCCGGGAGACAGTGACCTCTGGTGGTGAGAGGGAGCATCGTGGACCCGGATTCATGACAGGACCCCCCCTCTAAGGAACGGATTCCAGACGTTCCCAAGCACCCAACCAGGGGAAGGCAAGGCGAGAACGGAGCAGGGGAAGGGGAGGGATGGGGGAGGGCCAGGTCCATGCGCTGGAGGGGGACCTGGGGACTGAGGCAGCGCCGGCGGGATGGGGACCCAGGGCAGAACCAGCGGCCACACCGTAGCGGGTACCGCCGCCTCGAGAGGTTTGTGAGCGGGAAACGCCACCTCGAGAGGATCGTGAGCGGGCACCGCCGCCTCGGAGGAACTGTGAGCGGGCACCGCCGCCTCGAGAGGTTCGTGAGCGGACACCGCCGCCTCGGGAACCTTGTGTGCGGACACCGCCGCCTCGGGACGATCGTGAGCGGACACCGCCGCTTCGGGAGCTTTGTGTACGGGCACCGCCGCCTCGGGAACCCTGTGTGCGGACACCGCCGCTTCGGTAGCCCTGTGAGCGGGTGCCGCCGCCTCGGGAACTTCGTGAGCGGGAACCGCCGCTCTCCTCACCGACATCAGCAGAGGATCCTCAACGCTGCGTCTCAGCCCGGGACGCCCAAAGAAAAACCCCGAGATTTTGGAAGTGGCTGGCACGATCCGAGGAGGTTCTGGAGCAACAGCCCAGACTGGGAGGGGGGCACCCTCCCGCAGCTCCACCTCCTTCAAGTAGATGACGTGGTCGACCATCTCCCAATAGGACCACATCTAGCTCCCCCAGCTCCTCCCGGTTGACAGGCTCATCCAGGCCCGCTAAAAACAGGTGGATGAGGGTGCTCCCTCTAATCCCCAGCTCCTGGCCTACCTCGAAGAGGTCTTCGGCGTAACACCCAAAAGGGCGATTGTCTTGTGGGCAAGGATGCGGCCCACTGGCTGGGGCCTGGTTCCTCTGTCGACCAGGAGCTGGGTACAAGAAGATTCCCATTGCCGCTGAGTCTTCAAATGGCTCGTTCGTACTGTCACGGGTTGGGAGGAACGAAGACTTAATTGCTGGCAAAAGGAATCTTCTTTATTAACAAATTATAAAATAAACAAAAACACAACTGAAACCACCCCGAAGGGGAAAACGCCAGAATAACACAACCACTGAAAACAAGACATACACAAGGCACAGGGCAGACATAGGTAACAGGCATACCTGGCACAAAAGTGAGACGAACGAGCCCAAAACAGAAAACACAGGGAGCTTAAGAAGGGACAGCAATCAGGAACACAGCTGGGGCAAATTAAACAATAATGAGGTGAGTGGAGTTTGGGGAATTGAATCCGGGAGACAGTGACCTCTGGTGGTGAGAGGGAGCATCGTGGACCCGGATTCATGACAATAATGCTATGTTTATGACAGGTTTAGTCATAGTTATTAATATTCCGCATTGTTGTTCTGCTCGCACCGCGCGCTGAAGAGATAATCACCGTATGCGTTTTACTGCAGCGTAACTCAACCAAATGCATCTTATACGAGATAAATAATATATACACGATATAAATAAACTGACTGAAATGTTTTGAAATCACTTGTTGTACCCTACCTGATCGGAAAAAAAAAAAAAATGAAGTTGATTTGAGTCTTTTAAAGATTTAAATCCCTGCCGCCAAGATGCTCCTCTGTCGGTGATGGATTAGAAAGCGAAACTTTAATCTATAGGGGAAATTGGATTTATTCACGCACTTTGAAATATCTATTTAAAGCTTCTTTCTTTTAAGATTCTTATTTACAGCATTATCATAATAGGCTGTATATTAACTTATTGGGAGAAAACCGGTAGTTCGATGTGAAATCAGACACCAAGCACCCCCTTATAGCCAAAATGGTATGATCATAACACCCCGCGAATATTCGACTGTGAGATTGGGAGTCGAATCAGGCTCCTCGAATTCGAAGCATTGAATCGTCGACTATTCGGGGACACCCCTAGTAAACTGGCAGTGGGCGGGTTTCACAAACCATAACAAACCCAGAAATTCCGGGCCGGAATGCACATTTTCAAAGGAGAATAACTGACTGTAGAATTGTTTTTCAGATAAACAAGTTATCTGAAAAACATGCTAAGATTAACTTAGCATGTTTCTTAAATATCTGCAAACACATTATGGTATTTTTATGCTTTAGTAGAGTCAAAATCCTACATACAGTACCGTTAAGTCATTATTACGTTTGCAGAAGAAACTCTTTCCACACTGAGTGCAGGTGACAGATTTCTTGGCTCTTCTTTTTTTTTTAAAGTGTCTTTTTAGTCTTTAAGCAGCTCAAAAGGTTTTTCTCCAGGTTTGTCATGATGTTCCAGTTCCTCCTCCACTTCACTCAGTTCTTCACTCTCCTCATTTTTTTCCATCAGCTCTGAAATTAAAGGAAAAAAAGAGTTGTGAATGGACAGAAGAGTGATGATGTAATAAAATAAAATATTACCATCATTTTGATGCCTTCCTATAAATAACTATAAGTTCCTGAAACTTTTCATAAATGACATACATTGATCATTTAGTTATTTTTAAAATATTAAAGGAACAAATCCCATGTTTCTGATGTGAGAACTATTTAATAAATTTAATCAATGACACAATTAGATAATGTAATATTAACATTAAAAAATATATATAAAATAGTGCTATAATGTTGATTATTTAAATTATTTTACTAAAAAATGTTTTAATTATTAACCCTTAAATAGGCAAGAGTAGAAAATGATAAGCAAAAAATAATTTCATGTCATTTTTTTATATAATCTGGACTTTTTGTAATATTTGATATATTTTGGATTTTATGATTTGTATCTCCCAGGTAACGTTGCCTGTTTAGGGTATAAAAAACAGCCCAAGTCATCAATAATTCTATGATTTATTTAATGCAAACAAATATGGATTATTAAAAATATGCTGCATGTATGACATGTCTAAGTGTCCTAAAATTGAGGCATAGACATTTTTTGTATTTTTACATTTTTTAACTGTCTCATCTTTATCCTCAGGGGTGGGCAATTTCAACCCTTGAGGTCCACTGTCCTGCACAGTTAAGCGCCATCCCTAAACAATCATATAATGTAATTTATGTAACAAAATATAATTTTTTATGTAATCCTGAACACTTTTGTCAGATTTTTCAGATGTGTTTGAACAGGATTGAAGCTAAATGCTGCAGGATGGTGGCCCTATAGGAGCAGGGTCGGACACCCCTGTTCTACCATAAAATTAGCTGTGTGAAACCCTGCAAGAGAAAAATCTTGTTATAAATGCAAAGATGTAGTCAACTAAATGTAATATCATCCATTTGGATCAGTTGTGATCTGCGTCTCGGGCCGATGACGTCACTTCCAGGGAGGCATGCCCAGGCCTGTTGGACACGCCCCCGTCTGCTGACTCCACCCCCATGTCAAAACAGCGCCACATAGTGAGATGCGCAGAAACGTGAAGCGCAAAGGGGAAAACGGTATCGCAAGCGCAAACTTGACTGAAACGCAAAATAAAAGCTGCATTGCAAATAAATTAGTAGATATGGCCATGGAAAATATGTATTGCAAAATCATTGCTTTTGCTCTGTTTTATTTATATTTTGCAATTCTTTATTTTTCTTTGCAAAACTTATTTTCTTTTTGCAATACTTCATTTTCTTTTGCAATTCTTTATTTTTCTTTGCAAAATTTATTTTCTTCTTGCAATACTTCATTTTCTTTTGCAAAACTTTATTTTCTTTTGCATTAAATTGACTCCATAATTTATTATATGTAAGTGTGAACTCGTGAAATGATGTTTTATTAACAAAGTTCGGGAGGAGCACGTACAGATAATTAACCTAATTAACACGAGAGGAGCACAATCAGTAATCAACCCAGTTAACAAGATAAGAGGCGTGTATATACACAGCAGACTTACCTCTGTTCATTGACAATTTTCCAGCGGTGGATGTGATGTGGAGTGAGTGGATGGTCTCATTCTGTTTGTGACGGTATGCTACAAAACAGTGTTGTTTTTTACTACCAAGATATTCGTTATTCGTAAACAATGACACGTGCAAACAAAGAGCGTTCAGAGCTCATCCTGTTCGCGCAGACAGGATACGTCATCAGCGCTTTCATGCTTTCATGTTTTTTTTCAAACACCAGTTAAATCCAATAGCTACATTATGGTGTATTTGGAACGCGCGACAGCGCATCCGCTACCACATTTTTCGATCCTTGAACGTGCCGAATATCCAAGCAGAAAGACTACAAAAACAGAGACCACCGGATCAACCTTTGATTCGGACACTGTAAAGAATTTAAAAATGTCAAAGGATTATGATCTGTATATATCACAATTGGTGCACTGGAAGTAAGATAAACAGCAAAATGCTGAAATGCCCAAATTTACATTTACATTTACATTTAGTCATTTTGCAGACGCTTTTATCCAAAGCGACTTACAATTTGGGGAATACATAAAGCGATTCATCCTGAAGAGGCAATCCGACAAACGAAGTGCTTGTAACACCAAGTCTCAGGCATTGTTTAAATAAGTACAAGCTAGCAAGGGAAGGAATAAAAAAGGAGAAAGAGTTTTTTTTTTTTTTCAAGTAGTCAAGTAGTCAAGTAGTGTCGAAAGAGATGAGTTTTCAGCTGTTGCTTGAAGATGGACAGGGATCCAGCACTCCGAATATGGGTGGGAAGATCATTCCACCAGCCAGGAATGGTGACCGAGAATGTTCTGGAGAGTGATTTTGAGCCTCTTTGTGATGGTACCACGAGGCGTCGCACGCGTGTTGATGGTGATGTGTTGAAAGTATTTTGGAGCTAAAGTCCCCCGTAATGACAAACGCTGAATCTGGGTGTGCGGTTTCCTGATCACTTATATTCCTGTACAGTTCCCTGAGTGCCTGGTCTGTGTTGGCTTGAGGGTGAATGTAGACAGCCGTGATTATGATCGCTGTGAATTCCCTCGGCAGCCAGAATGGTCGACACAGAAGCATATGAAATTCCAGATCAGGGGAGCAGAAGGATTTAATGGAGTGTAGGTTCCTTTCATCACACCACGAGTTGTTGATATAGAAACAAACGCCCCCACCTCTGCTTTTCCCTGTGAGCTCTTTCGTTCTGTCCGAGCGATGCACGGAGAAGCCTGTGAGCTCGATGGCTGAGTGTGGAACCATTGCAGGCATCCAGGTTTCTATGAGGCAAATAACGCAGAAGTCCCTTGTTTCTCGTTGGTATGAGATGCGTGCACGCAGTTCACAGAGTTTGTTATCCAGTGACTGAACGTTAGCCAGCAAAATGGTTTGGGAGAGGAGGTCGAAAGGCACGGCGTCTCAGTCTGACGAGAACGCCAGCTCTCTTCCCTCTTTTTCGGCTGCGTTTCTTTCGTCGTGGTCGTGCGTTCCAGACAAAGGGCTCTGATGCGGTGTCTGTGAACAATCCACCGGCGTTCAGGAACTCAAAGTCCGGTTTGCGTTGCGCGACAGAAGAACCGATGTTTAAAAGCGTGTCTCTATCGTAGACAGTTATACTAACGACATCTAACACGCAAAAACAACAAAAAAAAACAAACAAAACATACGAAAACCTGCAGAGTTTTCTCGGAGCTCGCAACACGGCTGCCATCCTCGGCGCCATCTCGTACGATGTACGATCAAAGATTACACCAAGATTTCTGACCGAAGTTGATGGGGTAATTGTTGATGAACCTAACTGGATCGTGATGTCATGCTGTAGAGTTGGAGCGGCGGGAAAGACAAGAAGCTCAGTCTTTGCCAGGTTGAGCTGAATAAGAGCTAATGCTTCTTTCTCAACTACAGAGTAATGACGCTGATAAGAGTAAAACTTCCTTGAAAAGAAACTGGCTGGATGATCGACTCCCTCTGTATCGGACTGCTGAAAAACAGCTCCAGCTCCAACGTTACTGGCATCAACATACAACGTAAACGTTTTATCGAAACACGGAGCCAGAAGCACAGGTGCAGAAGACAGCAAGGACTTAACATTTTCAAAAGCCAGTTGGCAACTACAGGACCAGACAAACTTTGTCTTACTCTTCAATTAATCCATAAGAGGTGCCACTACTGTGGAGAAATTACAACAAGAAGACTGGTAGTATCCTACCAATCCTAAAAACCGCATGAGCTCTTTTTTTGTCATCGGAGGGGGAAAGTCCTGGATGGCTTGTAACTTAGCCTGCACTGGACACACTTTACCATTGCCCACCACCTTACCGAGGTACGTCAGGGTCACTGTAGCGAACTCACATTCTAAATTCACTGTAAGCCAAGCATCAGAAAGACATTGCAACACCGCAGGAAGGCACTTTAAATGAGATTCCCAACTGTCACTAAAAACGACCAAATCGTCCAGCACAGCCCTCAAGACCTGAAATTATTCGGTTCATGAGGCGTTGAAAAGTAACTGGAGCGTTTCGAAGACCGAAACTCATAACTTGATAAGAGAAAATCCCGGACGGAGTGACAAAAGACGATATTTCTTGTGCTCTCTTTGTTAAAGGCACTTGCCAATAGCCCTTCAGCAAGTCAAACTTGCTAACGAACTTGGCTGACCCCACCTGATCAACGCAATCTTCAATGCAGGACAGAGGGAAACAGTCTGGCTTAGTTAAGCTATTGACTTTGTGAAAATCTGTACAGAATCAAACAGTACCATCTGACTTTCCCACTAATAAACATGGGGAAGCCCAATCAGAGGACGAAGGTACCGCAATATTGTGATCCAGCATATACTTGATTTCTTTCTCCATCAATTCCCGTTTCTCAGGTGCAACACGGTAAAAACGCAGTTTGATAGGCTTTGCATCCCCCACATCAATATCATTTTGCACCCAGTCAGTACGCGAAGGCACATCTCCAAACAATTCAGGAAAGCTACGTAACAACTGACATAACTCCTGACATCTTTCATGAGACAAATAATGGAGAGTAAGTTCTGCAAAGATTCAGAATTTTTTTAAGCGACCGCGGAACACACAAACATCAGGTGAAATAATCTCCTCTTCCTCCCCCACTAAACTCACCGTACCCCCACCAACAGATACGGAAGAAAGTACCGAATGCAAAGATATCTGATTCGTTACAGATTTAGTCTCATTTTCATAGTATGGTTTTAATAAGTTTACATGGTACTGTTTAACTGACTTTTTCCATGATGAAGTTATAACTTCATAATTTTCATCACTCAACATTGCATAAGAAACGGGCCATTAAATTTGGCTTCAAAAGGAGAAGACACTATTGGCCGGACTACCAAAACTTGATCTCTTTGTTCAAACACACGACGTTTGACTGAGTCGGTTCTTGAACCCCAAAACATACGATGTCAAATTCTTGGAGGCTCTGCAACTTTACCAGCCTCTTGAAAAACAAACAATAAACCACAAACTTTATGACCAAAGACTAAATCATCAGCCGTACTTTCTAGTACTAATTCGCGAGCAGCTAACATCATCCAGGGTAAACCCTCTTCCCAATCTTGATCTAATTGCACAAAATATGCTCGAAGAAGCGATTTTACAGACTGATGAAATCTCTCCAACGCACCCTGACTTTGTGCGTGGTATGCAGTAGATTGATTATGCTTAATGTGAAGCTGTTTCAGAACCTGCTGAAAAAAAGTCAGGTTTGAACCTTAGTCACTTTGGATGATTTTTGGAATTCCAGAGACAGATATAAATTGAGTTAACGCTCTCACAATAGAACGTGACGTTATACTATGTAACAGATATGCTGCCGGAAAACGCGTGTTCAAGCACATCACAGTAAATAAATAATTGCTTCTGGACTTCGAACGAGGAAGTGACCCAAAACAATCGACGATGAGGTGTTCAAAAGGTTCACCAACAGCTTGAATTGGTTTCAAAGGTGCAGGTTTCAACACTTGATTCGGCTTACTGGTTAGCTGGCAGGTCTTACATTTTTTAATACAATAGAGATGTCTCGTTTTAGACGCAGACAAAAAAAAGTTTTGCAGCAAGCGTTCATAAGTTTTACGCACACCCTGATTGATCATGTGCAATTTCGATCATTGTACGTCGAAACTTAACAGAAATCACCACCTGGAAGACAGGATACCCAACAAAATCACCTTTGTGATGAATCCATTTCCTCAGTAACACGCCATCGCTAACAAAATATCCAAGAGCAAGGTTACCTACAGTGGGGCAAAAAAGTATTTAGTCAGCCACCAATTGTGCAAGTTTTCCCACTTAAAAAGATGAGAGAGGCCTGTAATTGTCATCATAGGTATACCTCAACTATGAGAGACAAAATGAGAAAAAAAAATCCAGAAAATCACATTGTAGGATTTTTAAAGAATTTATTTGCAAATTATGGTGGAAAATAAGTATTTGGTCAATAACAAAATCTCAATACTTTGTTATATACCCTTTGTTGGCAATGACAGAGGTCAAACGTTTTCTGTAAATCTTCACAAGGTTTTCACACACAGTTGCTGGTATTTTGGCCCATTCCTCCATGCAGATCTCCTCTAGAGCAGTAATGTTTTGGGGTTGTCGCTGGGCAACATGGACTTTCAACTCCCTCCAAAGATTTTCGATGGGGTTGAAATCTGGAGACTGGCTAGGCCACTCCAGGACCTTGAAATGCTTCTTATGAAGCCACTCCTTCGTTGCCCAGGCGGTGTGTTTGGGATCATTGTCATGCTGAAAGACCCAGCCACGTTTCATCTTCAATGCCCTTGCTGATGGAAGGAGGTTTTCACTCAAAATCTCACGATACATGGCCCCATTCATTCTTTCGTTTACACGGATCAGTCGTCCTGGTCCCTTTGCAGAAAAACAGCCCCAAAACATGATGTTTCCACCCCCATGCTTCACAGTAGGTATGGTGTTCTTTGGATGCAACTCAGCATTCTTTCTCCTCCAAACACGACAAGTTGAGTTTTTACCAAAAAGTTATATTTTGGTTTGATCTGACCATATGAAAATATGGTCCCAATCCTCTTCTGGATCATCCAAATGCTCTCTAGCAAACTTCAGATGGGCCCAGACATGTACTGGCTTAAGCAGGGGGACACGTCTGGCACTGCAGGATTTGAGTCCCTGGCGGCGCAGTGTGTTACTGATGGTAGCCTTTGTTACTTTGGTCCCAGCTCTCTGCAGGTCATTCACTAGGTCCCCCCATGTGGTTCTGGGATTTTTGCTCATAGTTCTTGTGATCATTTTGACCCCACGGGGTGAGATCTTGCGTGGAGCCCCAGATCGAGGGAGATTATCAGTGGTCTTGCATGTCTTCCATTTTCTAATAATTGCTCCCACAGTTGATTTCTTCACACCAAGCTGCTTACCTATTGCAGATTCAGTCTTCCCAGCATGGTGCAGGTCTACAATTTTGTTTCTGGTGTCCTCTGACAGCTCTTTGGTCTTGGCCATGGTGGAGTTTGGAGTTGGACTGTTTGAGGTTGTGGACAGGTGTCTTTTATACTGATAATGAGTTCAAACAGATGCCATTAATACAGGTAACGAGTGGAGGACAGAGGAGCCTCTTAAAGAATAAATTACAGGTCTGTGAGAGCCAGAAATCTTGCTTGTTTGTAGGTGATCAAATACTTATTTTACCAAGGAATTTACCAATTAATTCTTTAAAAATCCTACAATGTGATTTTCTGGATTTTTTTTCTCATTTTTTTCTCATATACCTATGATGAAAATTACAGGCCTCTCTCATCTTTTTAAGTGGGAGAACTTGCACAATTGGTGGCTGACTAAATACTTTTTTGCCCCACTGTATTTCTGCGGGAGTGACAGCACACTGGGAAAGCTAATCCAAAGAATAATCAGCTCGCTGCTCTTTTCCAAGTTCCTCTGCCGAAACAGGAAAAGACAATGCAAATCAGGAACAAACAAATCAGTGCAAGCTTTATTAAACTGAATTTTCTTTTGATCAGTCAACCCATTGCACGAGTCACTACACAGGTGGCATCTTGACTGTTCCATTTTGTTTTTATTATTAGCATTAATTATAGGGAACACTGAACTGTCAGCCCATACACGCTCATCTACTAGTCCGTTTCCTAGAATAATATGAACTCCTTCAATTGGCAAGGCTGGTTGTACTCCCACTGCAACCTCACCTTGAATCAATTCAGACTGAAGTCTTACCTTATGAAGAGGCACAGACAAAACATTCAGTCCTATTCCCTTAATTAACACACTCTCACTAGTATGGGATTGTGAAGAAAACGGCAGAACAGACTAAGATGAATGAATCCATTGATCCAGTATTCCTTAATATTTTAACAGGGACTTCTTTCTCCTCTCCTACTAAAGATACACGACCTTCTGCCTCACATCGTATACAGTTCAGGGAAGGAACATGATTGCGCTAAAGAGATTCCTTCTCCATTAATTGTTTTTCACATGGCCACACAGTGTACATTAAAAGTGGTTCATTGTATTCTGATTTGATCTTGACAAAGTATGTCACAGGTTGAAGGAACTGTTCCCCAAAATGTAAATTACATTTTAAACCTGTATGACTTCCTAATGTAGAAGACAAAAGCGGGTGTTTTAAAGGGATAGTTCACCCAAAAATGAAAAGTCTGTCATTAATTACTCACCCTCGTGTCGTTCCAAACCCATAAGACCTTTGTTCATCTTCGGAACACAAATTAAGATATTTCTGATTAAATCTGAGAGCTCGCTGACCCTCCCATAGATAGCAAGGGTCCTACCACGTTCAAGGTCGAGGAAGGTACCAAGAAAATTTACAAAATAGTCCATGTGACATCAGTGGTTCAACCGTAATTTTTTGAAGCTACGAGAATACTTTTTGTTGGTACTCTCCAAAATTGAAGAATTGTTAAATAAAGGTATTTAATTTTTTTTGCACAAAAAGTATTCTCGTAGCTTCATAACATTACGGTTGAACCACATGGATTAGTTTATCAATGTTCTTGTTAATGTGGTAGGACTCCTGTCAGGAGGGTTTAATCAAAAAATATCTTAATTTGTGCTCCGAGGATGGAACAAAGTTCTTAAGGATTTGGAATGACATGAGAGTGAGTAATTAATGACAGACTTTTCATTTTTGGTGAACTATCCCTTTAATGAATTTAACAGTCTCTTTTTTTCTCCTTTTTTCTATATCTAACTTTAAAGACACAGAAATCTCAAAAGTAGTCCATTTTACTTGTGCATTATATTTCAGGTTTTGTAATGTTTTTGGAACCTTTAAGCAAGTCAGTATGCACCGCTGTTGTGTTGAAAAGAGTATTAAAAAAAAATCTTATTTTGCTTCTTCTGCATTAGAAAGTAACACCAATTTGGAATGACATGACTTAAGCTTAGCAACTTATGAAAGTTTTAATTTTGGAACTACCCCCTTTAAATAATTTTTCATGTTACCATTGGTGTGCCATATACTTAATGTACTTGATTTATTTTTAATCAGAAAATTTTGTTTTACTCCGTGTTGTGTTGGCCCCTGATAATATTAGGAGGCTGGATATTTTGGAAAGTCTCACTTCGGTTGAACACTTGAAAACAATTCTTCAAGAAAAGCTTGAAATCAAGGATGATTTTCTGATTCAGTTTGAGGATCCTGAGTTCGGAAATGAACTCTGTAACTTGACCAATATAACAGAGCTTCCACCAGAAAGAGCAGTGCTGAAGATACTCCAGAAAGTACCTGAAGAATCAGAACCTGAGACCTCGATTTCCTATTTAGACACTGCCAGTATCTTCCCCATCTGATAGCTCAAACCAGAGTTCCCCCTTTGTGTTTGTGAGACAGCATGAAAATTCTCAATGGCCCTCTCCTTTCCCGATTCCCAAGTTCTCTTATGATGTTGAGTTGCGGCTTGAGAAGGGGAATGGGAATTTTAAAGAAGATGGAACACTGATCACAGTACCAAGAGAAATGAAAATGGACATCCTGGATAGCATAGCTCAGGAAATCTTTTCATTCAAAGCTTACCCAAACAATCAAGGACCCAGGCTCAGGAACAGGTTATCACAGCTGGACTATGAGCATCAAATATAAGGTTGGGAACTACCGTCAGAAAATGAAGCGTTAGCGTTAGTTCTGGCAGGTCACGTGAGTCAAGCTTGCATCAGCTGATTCTCAGCTGATCGTATCTACCTATAGGAATACAACACCTATCGCGGCATTCCTATATAAGCTCTATTCCGTATCAATCAGCAGCTTTTTCCGCTTGCTCAGGAGCAAATCACCCTCCTCCATCCCCTTCATTCCCAACTCCTCCTTTCGCAGTCAGGACTTGTCTTTCTGATATTCCTGATGAATCAGACTTAAATACACTAAATACACTTAAATATCATTAAGTACATTAATGATATCTGCTTTGTTCTGTTCTGTTTACCCTAAGGGGGTTATTATTGTTGCTCTCCCTGCTCATTCATGACAGGCTGCATGGATGGGCAGGGAGTTTTTGCACAGAACAGAACCATACCGCGAAATCAAAACTTTATGCCAAGTATCTATCTTTTGACGATAGTGGTCCTGACAGAACTACGATCAGCAGGTTGCTCTGAAGTCACTGTGAACCAAAAAAGAGTGAACAAGGACTCTAGATGTTTAAAGAAAGCAAAGAGATGCGAGGTAAACTTCCTCCCAGACAACCCAGTAGGGCAGACAGATTATTCCTTACAGAAGGAAAAAGAAGCAATACAGGAAGAAATGAAGAAGAAACATTTCAGCATGGCATTTGTTGACTCCAAAATGAAACTGACATTCTCTCTGAGAAGGAAGGAGATAGTTGGTGAAGAACCTCTTGTGGCTGATGTCCTAAAACAATGGCCAGCATTTTTGGCCAGAGTTTATGTATTTGAGATTATTTATTTAAAGATTAATTAACTGGTGTAACCTTAATTCTAACTGTTCACTGTGTGTGTGTGTGTGTGTGTGTGTGTGTTTTTTAAAGGTCTGTGCTGAGTTTTACAGAATTACACAAACCAACCTGAAGAGTACCTTTTTCTCTTCTTTGGATGAATACACGTTAAAGATGATCATGTTGTACCGATCACTTGGTGGTGTCTATGGAGCTGAAATGAAGACCCTCCTAGACCAACTTGATAATCAAGTAATTATTTACCAACTGGATAAGTAATTATTTAGTGTTAAATCATGTAAACATATTATGAAATTTGTAACCTGTGAATGAGCATAATAGTGCCCTTTAAAAGTAAGCCCTAATAGCTTCTAGTTGAATATAACATGCATATAACTTTTTCTGTGTCTTTCAGGCTTCTGATGTGCTTGCTCAAAGAAAGGCTACAGCTCTCAAAGGTCTACCTTTGTTTATGAGGGAAAAGTCTGGAAACTTCCTGAAGACTTACCTGGTAAGTGTGTGTTATCAGTCTGTCATCAGCATATACACTCATACCTGAGATACTAACCAGATCCTGTAAAGAGTAAACAGTTTTGTCTGCTGTCCGAAACTAATATGCTATCTGTTCTATAAGCCAAAAGGCAGGGGAAAGAGTAGAAAGGAGGAGACAAAGTGTTGGTAAAAATGTATTTATTGAATAATCTTAGTTGAATCCTTCTCAGTGATAAGTCTGACAGCACTAATTCAACAAGTGTTATACCCAAGCAAACACAATGGGAAAATTACTGCACATGTGAATTTTGGGTGACCTATCACAAACAATATAAAAAGCTCTTTCTGGTCTAGCAGAATTCAATCAATCAAAAAATGGGTTTTGATTCTGTCTTTATGCTTCTTTTTACTGCAGGACACAGAATGAGCCACACATTTAGCTAATGATTTTATCATACAATGCAAACATTATTGTTCTTAATATTCATACAAATATTTTAAACTATCAAAATAAGTGAGCAGCTGCTTTTTAGGCAGAACTAGTTCTGGGCACATGACACAACAAATACAGGGTGTACAGCGATTTATGCTTTCAAAAAAGTAAGTATTTCCATTGCAGTAACGTTGATGAACGTTACAAAAAACAAAATCAACTCTTGAATGACAAATTTAAAACTATTTGCTCAGGGGTGGTTGCTGTGGGTTACATCATCTATCAGCCTACAACATGATTCCTGTTTGTTAATGACACACATAGTGTGCGTTTCTACCTAGGTAAGTTTGAGCTATTGTATCAGACACACATAGTTGTTTAGGTCATTAGTTAAATAAACCTAAGCTGAGATATTGTTGCAATTATTTCACGCCGAACTGAGTATATTTGCATGTTTAAAAACCCCCAATGTTTTTGCACATGTGTGGAATCTCGCGCGAGTGATGGTGTGTGATGTTTTGCGATAACCACGAGAGCCGCAACTAAAACTTTTATTTACTGTTTTGCAGAATAAACACCCTTTAAATGTGCAACCCCTCTTTGTGAACTCTTCACTGCACACTGGGAAGTGTTACATATACGTTAAACAATACTCTACGATCTGAAAGAGGAAGTCCAAGGCTTATAAAGCGTGTCTGATGTGATTCAGCTGTTTGTGTGTAATCAGTGCAATGGATGATGGGAAATGTAGTCCAGTGTATAGTGTAACAGTCTGTGTAGTGTGAGAGTCCATGTGGTGAGCGGGTGACCTTTGATGGTGAGTAAACGGAAGTTCATAGACCGGATTCGTGATAGGGACTCTGTTCAATATCCTGCAGAATCACCACATTCCAGAAGAGTCTAAAGATTCCTCCTTAAGTAGCTTTAAGTGCTACTTAGGAGTCGCTATCCGTTGGTCAAGTGCTGAAATATCAATTTATAGAATGGCTGGTAATTGTAGTACATGTTCGTTTATTGAAATGTTAACCTAATGCTGCATTCCAGACAGCTCGGATAATATAATATAGTAGCCTATATATTAATATATAAAAAGTGTAATATTAATATACTATATATAATAATAATAATTAAATAATTAAAGAGGGTTCTGCCCGTATTACCGTATTGACCCGAATATAAGACAACCCTGATTATAAGACGACTCCCTTTTTCCAGATGTACCTTTTGGAAAAAGGCTTTTTGAAAACCAAATCTTGTTTTGTTTTTTCTCTCTGTAAAACACTTTTTCTTAAATTATTTTCATATTGCATATTTTTCCTATTTTAATTTTTGTTTTGAAAGTATGGTAAATACTGGTGTATTTGTACCAACAATGGCATTGAAAAATATACACTTTTTGATATACCATAAAAATAGGCTATCATTTAGGCTATCCATCTCATAGTAGCCTACCAAAATTTTATTAACATTAGAAGTGAAATCTTATGGTAGTCTTCAAATATGGGTACAATCTTATGTTTTAAAATCACTTACAGAGGAAATTTGGTCCCATCAGGCTAACATGACAGTCACGATCTCATGCCGCTGTCAGCATTTTCTTTTTCTTTTGTTTTCACTCACGATCTTTACAACACACATTACATGGCACACTCGTTTTATGCATTTTTGCGCCATCTATTGTTGTGGGTGTATTATTGACATGTCAAAGTCTAGACCCTGAATATAAGTCGACCGCGTTTTTTCAGATGTATTTCCAAAAAAAAACATCGTCTTATATTCGGGTCAATACGGTATTTAATTTAATTTTATAGAAATAAAAAAACGAGTACTAAAGTGTACAATAAAGTACAATCAAAAGCTTCAATTATAATCACACTGCACATGAATAAAGTTAAAGGTGTAATCTGCTGATTGTCCTGCAGGTGACCTCATAATTCTGTCTTCTTACGATGCACGTAAGGCTTTACGATTATTCCAGAGCACTCGTAGATCTACGATGATTTTCAAGTGCTACGTAAGTTACGATGCTTTTGGGAAACAGACCGTAATATTAAGATCAGTCGTACAATCGTTTTTTACGAACTTCTTAGGCTTACAATGCTTTTGGGAAACGTAGCCCTGATCGAGACATCCAGAGATTTAGTTTGGATTTATTTTTTCTTTCAGTTTTTTTTTTTATTCTCTTCTAAGACAAGACAAAGAAAAAACTCCATGTGTCATACTATTTTAAAAATGCTGTTTATTAAAAAAAGGACTGAGAACATGAAGATTAAAGAAGCATTCAGAGTGAAACATATGAAAAATATGTAGAGATACAGATTCCCTAAAGTTGCAAGTCAGAGCAGCATTCAAGTATTTTGTGAAAGTGTGAGGTGCCACCATGCAACCACATGAAGAGAGAGGCATCAGACTCTCCACTGCTTAAAGGGATAGTTCACCCAAAAAATGAAAATTCTGTCATTAATTACTCATGTCGTTCCAAACCCTTACTTGCGTTGTCAGGTTACTGATGTGCATGTAAACACGATTGACAAAGTAGTCCGTGTGACATCAGTCCGTCAACTGTAATTTTATGAAGCCACGAGAATACTTTTTGCGCAAAGAAAACAAATAACGATTTTATTCCACATTTTCATCTCTACTGTTTCTCTTGTGAATTTGCGTATCTGACTCCGAGTATTCCATACATTTGTCAGTTGTGATGTTAAATTAAGCCTGCAACATATCAGCGGGAAACTTTCAGCTCATACTGTATATTATCCTCTCATGCAGTTATAAATGCAGCATTGTGACTGAACCACTTCTACTTCTGCTGCACGAGATGAGAACACATTTTTATCATTTTCTGAGTCATGAAAAAGTCTGCTTTTGGGATATATTTCCTTCTTTCTTTACTGCGAGACATTTGCTCTTTAATCTGCACTAACGATGCGTTCCTGTCACAAATCACACATGCGCACTTCAATAAGCTGACAGAAAGTGGGTTATTGCGTTTACATGCTGCGCGAAATTGGAGTAAGAGGCAAAAAACTACCTGTTACGACTGGTTTATGCTTAAGCTGTTTATGACCTTACTCCGATGAAAGAAAGATGACCACGTGCGTTTTTGGCTTAAGCATAATCGGCTTAAGAACGTGAATGTAAATGCGCTCTATGGGAGGGTCTGAGAGCTCTCAGATTCCATCAAAAATATCTTAATTTGTGTTCCGAAGATGAACGGAGGAGGTCTTACGGGTTTGGAACGACATTAGGGTGAGTAATTAATGACAGAATTTTCAAGTCTATAAGAAAAAGAGCCTAGGTGGAACAAGCGACCATTTAGGCTCCACTGTGTTTAGTGCTTGCATGTCAAAGTGCAGATCTGAGAAAACTTTCTGATGTCTGTTTGGTGCATAAGATATGAGCTGTCCATCTGCATTGGATCGCCAGGACCCTAGCTCATGTGGAAAACATTTTGAACATTTTGATTTGAACACCCTTGTCTAGAGTGTGCAATTGGAGGTGCCATTAAACATGGCTCATGCATGCTGCATGCTCAAACACTTAAAACACTTCTCATGCAAATCCTCACTCAAAATAAATGAAGATACATTGGCACACACTTCTTGAACAACATCATGTTCCACCAATGAGGAGATAAAATATTCACTTGGTAAGGGCTGCTGAAAAATCACACAAAAATCAACATAATGCATGTGTCAAGATAAACCACTTTCTCAAGAAGATAAATCAGAGGATTGATGGCACCTCAGAGGGTGAAGTTAGGCATCATGAGCTAAAGAATTTCTCAAAGAAGACAATGCCATTTTACATTCACCCGTTTTAATCTTATCCATCGGTTTCAGCAAACCTCCATTGGGCAGCACAACATATTCAATTGGAGACATGCACAACTCTGTAATATATATATTTACTTAATATCTTCACCAGGCTGGCTAGACAAGGTCCACCATAAAAACCTGACCCCTACTGGCCGAGGACTAACACGTTTAAAGGCAGGGAAGGTGATTTGGTTCAAAAACCTTTTTTATGATGCTGGTTGAAAGTCTCTTCCCAATAGCAATCACCTAGTGCTCTAAATTTATTTATACGTATTCATATCATCTGTGGAAGGCGTAGGACCATAAAATTGTTCATCCAATCAAAATGCTCGGTCCGAACATTATGATAGGCTGTCCTGCCTGCCTGTCAAATATGTTTTTGCATACCTCTGAGCACTCTTGTTTGCGCAGACATGATGTCATTAGCGCTTTCCAGCGAGAATAAAATGTGCTATTATTGTAATATTATGTGCTTTGTATTGTAATGTTTTTTCACTGGTGACTGAGACATGAGGTAATCTGACAGCGCTGCATTCAGTCCTCCACCAACACCGTCTCTCATTGTGTTGCAGTTTAGTCTCTGTTCTGCCAGAGCATGTTTATATGTGTTTTGGAGGAGGCGCAGCTTTGCAAAGTGATTATGCAGGGAGGGTGGGGATCTTGCATTCAAAGCTAGCTTGCTATTGCTAGCCTTTCTGAAATCGCCTACCCTATGTTTAAGAAGATCTTTTAGCAAAAACACAGTCAAATGAATAGCCTTTCAAATACATAAAATTCACATGGACACTAGAAAGATTCGTGCTTGTCCAGTGTCTACTATTTAAGTTATAAGTGTCAAAATGTTTTGTACTTGTTTGTGGGTATCTCTTAATCCCCGCACTCATCCACGTTACCATCTATTGTTGTTGCCATCTTTAGTAGTTTGTTGTTGTTCATATTCTGTCCCCTTTGTTTCTTTTCAGACTGTGAAACACCAGGTCGGGCCAGTGTTGCCACCTTGTGGAAACCAGTGCAAAGAAATTCAAAATGTATGCGCACTGTACACATACACTTGCATATGCATAAAAATAAAAAATAAATAACATAGCATATTTTGGGCTTAAGTGTGATGACAAAATAATTTATTACACATATTACACATTAATTTTCCAGAATTAATGAAAGTGCGAAAGTGATTTTTTAAATTGCTATATTTTGTAAACCTTTTGCCAAACTGAGAAACACTGCAATTTCTTTCTATTGTAAGATTGCAAATTACATTTCAGGTCTCTTTGATACATGACCCCTTTTCACACTGAAGATGCATGAAATTCCTTCTCTCCAGTTTAAAGCCTCATGTGGATGTTAAGGTATCCTTTACGTGTCAATCTCTTTCCACACTGATGGCAGGTGAAGGCTCCTCTTCACTGTGAATTTGTATGTAAACCTCAAGGTTTGCTTTGTGCAAGTCTTTCCAAAGTGATGACACATGAAAGGCTTCTCTTCAAGTTTTTACACGCCTCTTAAAGTGTTTTCTATCTGTGAAATTCATTCCACACCAATGACATATAAATCAGTTTTCTCTTGAGTGAGTCTTCATGTGTTGATTTAGTGTTACACTGAATCTGAAATTCTTTCCACACTGACCACATACGAATGGCTTCTCTCCAGTGTGAATTCTCATGTGGGCATTAAGCGTTGGTTTATGTGGAAAACTCCTTCCACACTGAGGACATGTATAAGGCTTCTCTCCAGTATGCGTTCTCATGTGGCGTATAAGGCTTCCTTTTCGAATAAAACTTATTCCACACTGTTGGCAGGTGAAAGAGCACTCTCCAGTGTGAATTTTAGTGTGACGTGTAAGGCTTCCTTTTTGAGTGAAACTTATTCCACACTGTTGGCATGTGTAAGGCTTCTCTCTGGTGTGAATTCTCATGTGCCTGTCAAGGATTCCTTTTCTGTTGAAACTTATTCCACACTCTTGGCATTTGAAAGGGTTCTCCAGTGTGAATTCTCATGTGGGCATTAAGCGTTGGTTTATGTGGAAAACTCCTTCCACACTGAGGACATGTATAAGGCTTCTCTCCAGTATGCGTTCTCATGTGGCGTATAAGGCTTCCTTTTCGAATAAAACTTATTCCACACTGTTGGCAGGTGAAAGAGCACTCTCCAGTGTGAATTTTAGTGTGACGTGTAAGGCTTCCTTTTTGAGTGAAACTTATTCCACACTGTTGGCATGTGTAAGGCTTCTCTCTGGTGTGAATTCTCATGTGCCTGTCAAGGATTCCTTTTCTGTTGAAACTTATTCCACACTCTTGGCATTTGAAAGGGTTCTCTCCAGTGTGAATTCTCATGTGTACTTCAAGGTTTTCTTTTCGGCTGAAACTTTTGCCACACTGTTGGCAGGTGAATGGGTTCTCTCCAGTGTGAATTCTCATATGGACTTTAAGGTTTCCATGTTGACTGAAACACTTTCCACAATGTTGACAGGTAAAAGGGCTCTCTCCAGTGTGAATTCTATTGTGGTGTTTAAAGCTTCCTTTTTGAATGGAACTTATTCCAACCTGTTGGCAGACGAAGTAATCTCTACTTCCTGTCTTTTGAGCGCTTCTTTCCTCTTCTAAGGATGTCTTTTCAGTCTGTGAGCAACTAAAAGATTTTTCTCCAATTATTACATTGTGATGTTCCTTATACTGATCTTGCTCTTCCATTTTATTCAGATCTTGCCTCTCTTCTTTCAGTGCCATCAGATCTAATGTGAAAAAGAGACAAATACAAGTTAACCCCAGTTTAATGAAACAACAGGAACAGACAAAAACGTTTAGACATGTAACCAGCAGCGTGTATGCTAGATTCCATACACACTTAAACAGGTGTTTCCTATTATGACAGAATCTCCTCTCAATATGGTCTGCTTTCTTCAGGACAGTGTTTCTCAACTGGTGGGTCGTGACCCACTACCGTTCTGAGTGGGTTGCAGAGTGTGCGGCCAAAGAAACGACACCAACAACAAAAAACTTAATTCTAAATGTTTTTCTGATGCGAGACTTTTATTTTATTTTAAAAGATGTGCATGAAAAGCTGTTGACACATCAGTTTAAGTAAAGAGTGTCTGAGAAAAAAAGTGCTGTCCTGTTTCAGTATCTGCGGTCAGATGAGATGTTGACAGGTTTAATATCGGTGTCATTATTTTATCGTTATTTTCGTAACTCTCACCTCAGAAAAGCAAACTATGTGTCCTGCCAGATGTTATACCGTGTTCATAGTGCGCACTCTTCAATAGCATGCATGAACGCAGCGTATATATCACTTCACTAAAGTGCAGAAACTACGAGCATGCAACTCGTGAAATAAAAGTACAGTACCAATAAATCACATAACTGGTACTGCGTGTGTTAAGCCGGGCATACACTGTGCGATTTCAGCAAGGTATCAACTCACACTGTACGAGAAGATCGCATGCGATGTAAAGCCAAAGCTCACGATTTATGTGCTCATACTGTAGTCCGATTGTCGAGAGCGATTTACTCGGGTTGCGCTTGCGCAGACGATGACACCGTATAGCCTATGGAAGATAACCAGAGATAACTTAAAATAAAAAATAAAATAAAAAATTTGGCATTTCCAATTAATATATTAAATTATTACTACTATTATTATTATTATTATAGTTTTATTTATAGGTCTACTACAATTCATTTGCCCCGAAATAACTGCGCATTTACCGCACATCTGAGGCGCGGATAATAAAAGATTAATTTAGATTAATTCTCACTGAAAATTATTTAAAACATTTAGATATATTCCACAATTAATAGGCCTATAATTAAAATTCTCAACCGTCTAGCTAGCCTATGTTTCGACTCCGAACACTGAATGAACAGCTTAATGAATATTAAGTCAATGAAAATAAAACCTTTATTACAGACAAGGAAATTCCAAAAACAACTTGTTTAACACGAAATACTTAGATTCTGTTGTTGTTTTTTCACTACGTATAACAGCCATAAGAAATTTTTTTTTTTTTTAGAAAATAGATTAAGACAATACCCAATAGGCTACTACCCATATCTTGCGTCTCTTCTGAGAGAATATGTGCCGTTAATGCAGCGACAGATGCTGAAAGCTCGGTCAGTTTTTACTTTCACTTTCTTTAGTTTAACGAATTGACTGGATTTGAAAACTTCTTCACGGGCATTATAGGCTCATGCAGTTTGCAAATTGTTTGTGTGGTATGCACTGGCTCGCCTTCATGGTTTAAAACTGAAATATTTATAATTTTGCGATGTGTTTGTCTATCACTGATTGCAAAATGATGGACAATGATTCACATTTCCCGTGATAACATTATTTTATCTAAAGATCTCCCTCTTTTCATTTTCTTTCTTGGTGCAATAAAGTTTAAATAGCCTAGTTAAAGTAGGCTACTGTTTCCGTGCAGGCGCAGTGAGGGAAAAAGCATTGCATTTAGGGCAGTCGGTTCGTAGCTTTGCTTCAATTGTGCGATACCCTCACGAGGAGCAACCGTCCGATTGCCTGTCGGGAGAGGCTAATTGCTTCTCGTTTCCCCCTGTACACTGAACGAACACTGCACGACAAACGACGCACGACAAAGCTGAAATTCGGCCTGACACAAAAAATTAATAAAAAAAGTGTCGCACGAGTCAGAATTCGGCTCAAAATCGGATGAAAATGCGTATGCCCAGTGTATGCCCAGCCTTAGCTGGGAAGTATTTGCAGGAAGGTATGATATTCATTCTATTCAGGAGCAGTTTCCATGTTTCATTAACAGTTCATGTTAAGTATTGTATATTCACCATGGTAACTGTTGTTTCCATAACCCAAAAATACCATGTTATTTTCACTTTGTGTCATTTTGTATGTGTTTAAATGACTGTGGTGGCTCAAACCAACTTAATTGTGTTAACAAAAACTAGTTTGGGATTGCTATTTAATAGCCTTAACTTGTAGGCTGTTTTTCAGTATTAATCATATTCTCAACAGTCTTAACTTAATTTTTGTGAAGTAAATTTGCTTTGTTTTTGTTTAACAAATTATATATGGTAAGTGGGTCGCGGCTTGATGACCATAGGAAAACGTGGGTCCCAAGGCCAAACCAGTTGAGAACCACTGCTTTAGGACATAACCCAAAAACGTTTAAGCTGGTAGATGTCTAAAAACACTTGGCCCAAGAGAACTGGTTAATTAGAGGCTGATCTCAAACCAACCATTTATGTTTAAATTATTATAAAAATAGTGTCCTCTCACCTATGTTCAGTTTCTATTGATATTAGATCTTTCCACATCATAGACCACAACATTTTTTGGATAGCTTGAGAATTTCTTATTCATGTTGGCATATGTGGACGAGCATTAGCTTATTTAGGTCCTACCTATTCTACCCTTACCACTTGTGTTTGATGAGGCATCTCTTCTTTAACACAAAATATGGAGTTCATTATTATGTCCTCTGCTTTTCTCCTTGTATATGCTTCCCATGAAAGACATTTTTCATGGGAAGCATATACACTGTTATGCTGATGAGACATAGTTTAATATTTTCTTGCAACCTAAAGAAACTACACAACTGCTTTTAGAAGAGTGTATTACTGAAATCAATGATGGGATGGCTAGAAATTTTCTTCGAGATATTATTAGATCAAAACCCACACATAAGATTCTAAATATCAATAGATGTATTGTATTCTACTGTTAAGAACCTGGGTGTTATGAATGGCTAGTACAATTAAATAATGCATTAAATATTTTGAAAAATTATTATATTTAAATTTAAAATACAGTATATTTAATTTACAGATAAACCTTGATTTAAAAGTTTAACTGACATTTTTTAAACATTGCCTCAAAAAGGACACATCAAAAACAGTGCCTTAAATTTTATCTTTAAATGTAGAAGCTGCTAAATATATTCAGCCAACATAGACCTGTTGCTGTTGTAGTTTTGATACTCTGAATTTACGCTGCATTAATGCACAGCTCTATTTTGACATGGGCTTGGCAGATAGTTCATTCCGTCCATTGCTACAGTTTTCACTGTCAATCATAGTAATGACTCATTGAACATTTCAGCAGATTAACTCGCTTAATTTTTTATAGTTGCGTTTGTCATTCATGAAACAGTATACATGGATGTTTAGTCCTCATAGACAAAATCCATTTACAATTTGAAGACATGAGCTTACTCACTAAAAACTCCTGATATAATCAATGACTAACTACTAGGGGTGTGACGAGACGCTTACTCCACGAGACGAGACACGAGATTGGGTTCACGAGAACGAGACGAGACGAGATTTTTACACTATTTTTAAGAAATCCTCAATGATGAAATATATGAATGGAAAATAGTATTTTATTCAAATGAAAATCACAAAATGCAAAACAATTTAGGTGCATTTTGAAACCAACTTGTAATTAATGTTATTTTACTTGTATTTTAATGAATTCTATGCAGTAAAGAACATGCAAACACTGCAAAATGTTTTGCTATAAACTCTACCGACTGGCTTCTCCCCTTTACGATTTCACATGACGGTGGAAGAGATGCAAAGGCATTTAGAGTTGTTTGCCCTTTTAATTTTTTCGTCACAGGTGCGGCTGGTTTTAGTAGAGAGCTGTGGTAGTTCTGTATGTGTCTTTGCATAGTGCTCGTGTTAGCCGTGGTGTACGGCATTGTTTTCTTACAATGTTTACATATTGTGTTCGTCTTATCTGTCACTCTTTCGCCGTTTCTTATTTCCACTGGAAAACCAAAATGTTGCCACTAGTGTTGTCACGGTACCAAAATTTCAGTATTCGCACCGATACCAGTCAAAATCCACGGTTCTCGGTACCAATTTCGGTACCACATGCTAATTAAAAAACACACTATTTTTAATAAAGTCAAACAAAAATAAAATGTACAAAAATCAATGCCATTCTTTATACTTTATTTAAATTGTGTTTCAAGTTTTTCCGCAAGTAATAAAAGTATGAAAAACATTAAACAAGTTTCACCATTTTTCACCACCAAAACAAGTTTTAATTAATTAAATTTAAACACATTGTATTGTTTTGGTAAATAAAGGGGATTTACTATTAAAATTAAACTATGGAAGAAATATTGTGACTTCTTTAAAAGATAAAAATAAATTAAAAAATTATATATATGTAAAATTATATTTCTGGCACAATGTCTTTAAGATGAACTTTTATTTTGACGGGTTGCCGTGAATACCTTTACATTTCTGTGTAGCTATATGATATGACGCTGGTTTTACTCAATGAAACGGTAAAATGCTCGCGAGGGGACTCTCAGAGCAGTTCTGTAGATGTTGTTTATGTATTTATGTCCTCATTGAGACGGCAGATGATGAATCACCGCGAGCATCAGGCGCGCTTCAGTGTATGTAGTAAAAAGAAAAACCGCTGCCTCTGCCATTCATTCACTCACACAGAGACTCGCAGAACATGCGGATTCATATTTGAATCGACTTTTGCAGCTTAATATTTACAGATACTAGTCCACGTCGCGATTTGATTTAAGTGCAATGACCTACTTTTGATTAATTCATCCAAACTTTGACAAACTCCGTGACATTCCGTGCTAAACTGTAAATTCCGTTTTTATAACTGGATTCCGAGATTCCGTCCGCGTTTTCTGCATCGCGGAAATCATCGGGCCGTACGCGTCAAGAACCAGGTTGACCGGGTACTCGGTACCACCGGTACTTAAAAAAACCTGGTACCGTGACGTTTTCACTTTTTTAGTACCGACTTGGTACCGAAGTACCGGGTCTTTTGACAACACTAGTTGCCACACAAATGATTTAAAAGTGGCAGGGGGATCTTCAATACTAATTTCACCCTCAAGCTCCATCATGCTGACATCACAATTTACGAGACAACTTTTCACCTTGACGAGAAATCTCGTCGCGTTTTAATCTCGCGAGATCTCGTAACACGAGATCTCGTCACACCCCTACTAACTACACAATCTTTTATTTTACTGTGCATGTTTTTTTTTTCTTGTTATAAATGGGAAGATCTATGTAGAACTCTGAAAACTTGTGAAACAAATGAGTTCATAGTAGATTCTGACTAACCTACAGTAAATTGGGTGCAATACTCAACGCTGCAAAAACATGTTGTAAATAGAAACTTTTGGTTTTGTATTTCAAAACCAGAGCAGGCACACAAAAACACACAGGAGCATTTGAAAGTGGGTGAGTTCGAGTGGGTTTACAATTAATTTGGTACTACTGATCAAAAAAAAAAAAAAAACTCAAATCATACAAATGTCCTATTTTGAATTCAAAACAGCAAATTTTGACGAAAGGTGACAAGTTCGCATCCCTGACTTGAAATATTGAAATCCTCACAGCAAAATTCCCAGTGTTTAATGAACACTGCTGGGTGTCTCTATGGGTCCACTTAAAAGTTAAAAAAGTATTACTAAAGCAGCATTGCAATTAATTAATTAATTAATTAAGTGATGATATCTGTGGTTAACAAGCAGAATTCCTGAAGGAAAGATTAACAAGAACAGAAAAACTGATAAAAGATTAACAGAAGCACAACCATTATAACTGACATCCAGCCACAGCCAAGACAAAAAAAATCTCTCAAGATCTCAGCAGAGGATTATTAAACAACTCCAAAAACAACATTACCACCATGTATTACAAACCAGTTTGACTGTTTCTGTCATACATGTACAAAAGTTCTTATTGAGAATTAAAAGTTAATAGTTGCAAATTTAACTTTAACTGAAGCCGTTAAATATAATAATTTTCATATATAATAAATTACTTGCACCTCAGAGCGAGCAGACAAAATGCAATAAATGTGGTCATTGCTTTTGGAATTGGATGCCTGCTGTTTGGGAACACAGTCATGAAAGATAATTCTGGGAGGCAACTGTTCCATTTAAGAATGAGCATAACAACATTTACATTTACATTTTACATTTATGCATTTAGCAGACGCTTTTATCCAAAGCGACTTACATTGCATTCAAGTTACAGTTTTTACAAGTTGACAGCTCTTGCTTTCCCTGGGAATCAAACCCATGATCTTGGCGTTGCTAGCGCCATGCTCTACTATTTGAGCTACAGGAAAGCTATTTCAGATGCTGTGCAACAAGATCGGTCTGATGGTTTTCCCGTCCCATAGTGCAAAGTCACATGACATTTTTATGTGCATTAAGGAATTTGTTTAGCAAATTTGTTTCCATCTAACATTATTCACATGAACCCTTTTTCACACAAATCAAAACCACCTCAAGCGAGTGTAAAAACTTTTGCGAATTAAGCTTATTTTTTTCTTTTTTTCAAAATTTGGCATTTGCATCACTCGTTTCTGATGTGATACTTCAAAATGCTTATAAAAACAGAGTGATGGAAACATAGCTAATGTGAAATCGAACAGTGTTGTGACAATCACATATTCTGAAGGATTAAAAATGTTGTATACAAAAGTTTTAAACTACTGTATAATTTAGACACAGACAAGGCCTTAATGCGTGGGCTACACAAACAAGGATTAAATTAAGCAAAGTTTAGAGCCAATCAGGGATTTGTTGATCTGGGTTTTTTGGGGGGGGGTTTTTAAATGGTTGTTTTGCACCACTTAATTTTAAACACAGATTGACAAATCGGGGACTGGAATTGAGAAATGGGCATGAGAAACGAGAGGTGTGGCAGCGATCACTGGTGCTCACCTTATCACCGCTGCTGTTAAATGCTATACAGTAGAGATGGGCAGGTGAAGCCTTGTGAAGCTTTTGAGGCTTTTTCCTGATTGTACCAAAAAAATATTCAAAGCTTCAAAGTAGAGGGCAGCATTGGGTTTGGGCTCCCGCGGGACCCAACGCAAATCTCGCGGGAGCAGGCAGTCAGAAAATTTCGCAGGAGACCCGCGGGAAACAGTGGGATTTGGCGTGCAATAGAAATGGAGTCAACACATGAAGTTGAGAAGAAAATTAAAGTGGCTGTTTACATGACAAAAGCAAAGCAAGGCAAGTCAGACATATGGAAACAATTCTCAATTGTCACGGAAAAAAATAGGAAAGAATTAAACTTTGTAAGCCGCTAGTTTTGTTTTAACGGTTAATATTTTATAACGTAATAAAAAATACCCAATGTTTTTGTCACGTGTGGTGCTTTGGTTTAGCATTTCTTCATCTTATTTAAATGCAATCATGTTTAAAGCCTGTTATTCTGGATGTTAACTTATTTAGTTTGAGTATTTGTGTACATTTTTCACAAGCTCTGAGAGAAAGTCCACGGGAGCACGCGGGAGTGGAACACGCAGGTTGCGGGAGCGGGCGGTCCTGGTCAGAAATTCAGCGGGAGCGGGCGGGTTGAAGAAAACAGTCCCGCGCAGGGCTCTACTTCAAAGCCTCAAAGACAGACCCTACCAGTGACATCTAGTGATCAGCTGCAATTATAGCAGCCACTTTCAAATGATTCACACATCTTGTTGATTCCAAAGTGTTACTATGAAGCAGGGAGGGAACACCAAGCATTTCGTGTCTCCTTATAATGAATGAAGCCTTCAGGTGTTTTATTGTGACGTACAGTATGAAGCCTCAAACGTCATCGGTCACATGATCACGGAGATTTGATACAAGCCTCGACACAGTCTTTCGAACCAGTCTACTTCAATAGAGTAAAACAGGCTTCGGAGCCTCAGTGTCAAACGTCCCATCTCTACTATAGAGTATATTCCTGTTTTCTTTGTCATTCGACATGACACACCGAGATGAGTGACGGACATCACAGACTACCAAGTTTACTATGGGCTGCAGGCTCAATGCGCTTTAATTTTCATTTTTATTTGTAATAAACACCTCTCTGAGACCTGACAACACAGCCACTGTTTCTGTCTTTGTTCAATCAGTGACATATTTTAACTGTAGGTGCACTTTATTTTATTTAAACCTCCTCACTTGTAAGTTTAAAATGAATCCCTAATTGAGATTTAAATCCGAGTTTAAAGTTATGGAGCAACTGGATTACATTTAATCTATCTTGAATATAAAATAAATCCTGGCCCTTAAGAAAAATGTTTGGCCTACATGGCCACGGTAATTTGAAATAATGTGGCATGAAAATTCAAATGCAGCATCAGACAGTGACATTAGTCTGACACTGGGTCTACACCTGACACGAGCGGCATGGCACAATGCGACAAAATACAATACAACATGTTGGTTCACATTGAGTTAAAAATTTTAACGTACCACAACTTCGCTTTAATTTATTTTCAAGATCTGAGGTAAAATATCTACTGTTGCTTCCAGTATAGCTATAAAGGTCATGCAAAATAATATTCAAACTCACATTAGACCATTTTAACATTGAATAAAGCACATAATCATTACCTGAGATTATCAATGTCATAGTTTGTATATTGTTCCAGCAGCGACAAAGCAGAAAATAGAACCCGTTTTGAAAATCCCTGTCGTGTAGGAAACAATCTACATGGAAAAGATACCTATAACGATATCGCATCACGTCTGTGCTACAGTGTGATCACCCCCCAAAAAAATCAAAGTATAAAAATATTAATGCTGATAGAATAATTTAATCTGCAGATTGCAGGCATGCCATTAGGGAAAGTGGAGCAGGGCTCGCAAAATTAAAAAATCCCTGGTAGGTACTCTTCAGATTTTGGTAGCCTGAAAATTAATTTAACTAGCCCAAATTAAAAAATTACCTTTTTTTTTTTTTTAATATTGAAAATCAGATAGGAGTTTAAATGTCAATCAAAAATATTTTCAATGCACAAATATCAACAAATATGAAGGAAGGAATTTTATTTCACTATTTACAGGGTATCCGCAGAATTTTTAAAAATAAATTTAAGGAAATTTATGACCCATTTTAAGAGCTGCACAAGTAAAATGAACACAGAATGAGCGGGGTTGGACAATGTCTATGGTAACATACAGTATTGAGCCATAAAATTACATGATTTACAGTTCAGATACAGGTTTTCACAAAAACAAAAATCTTATACAGTGTTTCAGGCTATAGACCATTTTTATGAAAAGGGATAAATCAAGCATATAAATTATGTTAATTTAAAACGTATAAATATTACTGTCTTAATTGTTTAGATTTTTAGAAGGCACATTAACTTCTTTCTCATTTACAACCATGTGCTTGCTGCGTAAAAACATGAGTTGATATTTGCATTGATCTGAGCATAAACAGCAAGAAAGGCTTATTGGAAATGCAAATTCATTCTCTGCCATATGCTTTAGGAGCGCTGAGATATTGCGGTTTCCCCGGAAACGCAAGCAGCTTTGCGCTCATAAACGCTGCTTTATCAGGAATTATAGGTAAAATTAAATCGAAGGGAACCGACTGTCCTCAGAAACGTGTGGCTGGCATTTTAGAGACATTCACATAAAGACATCCGAGCCGCGTTTTGACTTGAAACGTGCAGTGCTCATATTTATTCAATGACATCATTGCCTTTTGAAGTTTAATCCTGCAGTATCGCGCGACTCTTGTCTTTCCGTCCCCAACTGTAAGACCTCTTGAAATTATAATTAAGACATTTCTTATACCATTTAACGTATTTAAAACTTTTTATGGTCTTAAGTTTGATACAACTTACTTTCAGAGTTTTTAAGGACCCGCGGGAGATCTGTATTTAACGTAGCCCGTCGGGCAGGCAGTGATACATTTTGGTAGCGATTTTGCAAGCCCTGTGGAGAGAATATCAGGATATCAGGGCCCGTATTCACAAAACATCTTAATTAAAAGTAACGCATAACTCACCAATTTAGGAGAAAATCTTAAAAATAATGGGCGTGTCAGATACTTTTAGCACTAAGGGTGAATCCCATTTCTCTGTCTTACCCCTTCCCCTTAGTTTTGCGCGTTCACATGAGAGTAAGGGCTATCCCAATTCTCGTTTTGATCGAGGGGTAGGGCTAAGGGGAAGTGGTAGATACCCCTTAAAACCAAGCATTTTCGCGAGCTTACTTGAAACCAAGGGGTACCCAGAACACACTGCGCAACCGGCAACAATGGCGGCCAGATCATCAAGTATTCAAATATTTTCGGCTTAAATAATTTATTTAAAAATTACGACAGTCTTGTTTTGTGCTCTAGACAGTCCTGTACATATATATTTGCAACCATGTTCTTAATTGAAATGTTTAAAAAAAAAAAAATCGCTAGTTTGCTACGCTAACGTTACATTGCTGAGTTGCACAACAGTCCCGCAGACTAGCCTTGAATGGACTCCATGCATGTCTACAGTTTTAACAAGTTTGTAAAACGATCCAAAGTTTGTGATCAACACTTGTCGGCTCTGGTGACGTAGCAGCCAGCTAGCGACGGTGTATGACGACGTAACCGTAACCAAGTGGTGTCTCATTTCATAGGGTATGCCACCCCTAGCGCTACCACTCGGTTTCGAGGGACAAGGGCTAGGGGTAAGACGAAGGGTAGGGGAAGGGAAGGGAAGGGAAGGGAAGGGAAGGGGAAGGGGAAGGGGTACGACAGAGAAATGGGATTCACCCTAAAACTAGCTCCTAAATATGTGAAACGTTAGGAGTAGTGAAGAGGACTTCTAAGTCACTAAGACCAAGCCACAAACTATCCTAAAATGGCTGTTGCCGGAAATCTGCCTCAGAATATAAACATTTTAGAAACATTTGACAAAAATTAGCTTTTAAAAAGGTATCACCTTTGGTTTTGGAGGTTATCCCTACTCCAGATTTTCCTTTGATTATATCCTTGTTTTCATTAACCAGCTGGGCACTAAGTAATGTTCTTGCATCCAGTTTGGTTTTCTTTTACATTTGCATGTCTTACTATCAGCCATTATTCTACTGTTAATTAAAAGGCTGTTTATATGCATATTTACTAATTACGAGAAGCATACATGAGGATGCCGACAATTAGCTGAACATATTTAGTTAGCGACACAGCCTGCATTTTAAAATCTTTATTTGAATGTGGCAATTAACAGTTTTATTTTTAACCCTTTATTTCAACATGACAACAAAATATTGCGCTCTTCAATATTTCTATGAATAAATATCTGACAGAAAGTCCTCCCCTGTCAGACAATCACTGTGTGCATAGTTAGTAAGCATGCTGACATCATCCATAGCAATGAGATTAACCCTTACTCTTAGCTTAAGACTTCTCTCTATTCCTTAGTAAAAGTTTGTCTCAGCAGCTTTGTGAATAGGTTTTAAGAGAAAACTCTTATCTAAATTTTTTTACTGCTATTTAGGAGAACTCTAGCGCCGGTTTCACCCTGCACGTGTAAGCAGTGCAGAAGCAGTGCATATGCAGAGCAGGAGCAGCGCACGCCCATTGTGCTTTCATACTGGCAGCGTTTGTCGCACGCAGCTGAACCGCGGTTTGTACTAGGGCTGCACAATTAATTCGAATTTCTAATCGCGATTACGATTATGGATGCCACGATTACATAATCGTTCAAAGCCGACAATTAAAAATGCCCACTTGCATTATTCTGTGTGCTTAAGAGGTGTTTGCAGCGCAGGGTTTAACAAACTCAAACACACTGGATAAAAGACATTTTGTCTGACTGATAGTCACTCTGTTACGCATAACATATGTTAAACGTCAAACGTGTCAAAAGCAGAACAAAATAGCGGTACTCGTTTGAACTGCGCGCCACACGGACCTTTTATCCGCTCGCCTCAAAAGAAAACAGCACAGTGCGAGCTTAGAGCGTATGCGTTTATTACAGTAACCAGTTGCGATCACACGCTAAACAACGCTGTGAAATCCAGTAAGAAGCACTCGAGTTCAGCGCAGAGTTCTCCAGTACAAATCACGTCTCTTTAATTTAAACTAGTTTAAAGCCAAATAAATCGGAGCTGTTATTCTCATCAACAATGATGCAGAAACAGTGCAACAACGATCCAGTTAGAAAACGTTTCAATGCACAAATCACCCACATTTACCATAGTTTTACTGTAGTAACACTAACAGTAAAAATACAGTGGCAGAAAAGTAGGATATTCATATTGAGTATTATTATATTAACAATATACTAAATATGTTAAAGAAGTAATGGAATATAATTCCATTATTTTGTTAATTATTCTATCAGTTGATGTGGATTTGTAATTGAATGTCTTTAGGCTACTGTTTTTCAATGCAAACACCATGGAAACCATATAGTTAGGCTACTTTTTAACATGGTAATGAGGTGCTGTACTTTTGGTTATGACCTACAAATGTATAAAAGATGAGGCTGTTTCAGTTTTCACAATGGTACTGTTTTTGTTAATAAAATTAAATGTACATCTGCATCCCAACTCAAACTCCTGCTACTCTGAACTCAAGCTCCTGTTCTAATGTGCATTTCTAAGAGACAAAACTTGTAATATTATTATTAAATGTTCAGTGCTACCAAATCAGGTGCTGGTGCCACTGCTCTCAAATGTTAGTCTGGAGCCCTGATAATATAAATTGTACTGTAAAATGTTACTGTAATTTGAAATTGTCTCTGTTTAATTGTAAATATAAAGCTTTAGTAAATAATTTTCTCTTTTTTTTAAATTTTAGTATAACATTATTATACCATACGTAATTATACCTTTTTTTGTTTAAAGAAGAAACCAAACCAATGCATAGTTGACATTTGAGGCTCAGTGCTATAGAAAAGCTATAAAAGTTCAGGAAGAGTGTTTTCAGCCTTTTTTATATACAGGTGCTGGTCATATAATTAGAATATCATCAAAAAGTTTATTTATTTCACTAATTCCATTAAAAAAGTGAAACTTGTATATTATATTCATTCATTACACACATTCATTTATTTCTTTTAATTTTGATGATTAGAGCTTACAGCTCATGAAAGTCAAAAATCAGTATCTCAAAATATTAGAATATTACTTAAGACCAATACAAAGAAAGGATTTTTAGAAATCTTGGCCAACTGAAAAGTATGAAAATGAAAAGGTCATACCTTGGATCTGGTTTTCTCACATGGTTTTTCTATTACGAACTTGGAGATTAATGACACTGGCTTTTCTGATCATAAATCTGTGATACTCGCTACTACTCTTCCTCGCACATCTAGTAAAGTTCCTGCCCTGGCTGGATGGTCTCGTTATTTTTCTCCGACAGCCTGTGAGGACTTTGCGGCTGCATACACAATTGTTGAATCGTCATTGGACGAGCTTCGGACCTTAGAATACAATGCTGACGAGTATTCAAACATTTTAGTAACTCTTGTGAAAGAGTTCTATGTGAAAACCTTGCCTTTTTTCTTAATAAGACAAAATTGTTAAGACCTCAATCAATGCAGACGGCATATGCCATGTCTGAAATAACCAGTCGCTCAGTTACCTGGAGTGTGTTTGATCACATTTCCTTACATACCTGCAAAGATATTATTGCACATTTAAAACCCACCTTCTGTCATCATGATTTTATTCCATCACGTTTTTTTAAAGCAAATTGTAGATATCATAGGGCCTGATCTTTTGTCTTTTATCAATATTTGTCTTATGGTCCCTGACTGTCTAAAACAGGGGTGCCCAATAGGTTGATCACGATCTACCGGTCGATCGCAAAGACAGTGTTGGTAGATTGCGCACAATTGTAGGATGTTCTTCTTTTATTTTTTAATAAATAAAACGGTTTTATTTTTTCTTCTCTTTTTAGTTTCTGTCTGACAAAAACAGTACTTGAGAATAAATTGACCAGGCAAAACTTTTGTTTGTTAGTTGCCATGACAACTAGCCTGCTTCTAGCCTATCAAGAGCTTCGGAAAATGGAGCGTGAAATTACAAATCCGATAGTTAAACAAATGACCTTAATTTTCAAAACACAATTCCAACAATTTGAAAATGAGTGCGGTACTAAGCAAAAAGTCAAAAACTTACCATTTCCATGCGGAATGGGAGGAAGACTTTTTTTTCACTGTCATTTTCTAAATGCATCTGTCTGATCTGTCAGATCTGTCAAACAAGTATTGCTATTCCAAAAAAAGGAAACGTTGAGAGACATTTTCATACACTTCATAAAACCTATGACAACGATTTTCCTGCAAGAAGCGAGCTAAGAAGAACAAAGGTGAAAGAACTGAAATCTCAATTAATTGGTCAGCAGTCTCTTTTTACTCGCCCAGGCCTAAAAGCAAAGGCAGCCACAGAGGCATAATTCCGGGTGAGTCACACCATCGTAAAACATAAAAAATCATTCCAAGATGGACAAATGATAAAGGACACGTTTGTCGAGACAGCAGACTCGTTGTTTCGGGATTTTAAAAACAAATCTGAGATCGCGTCTGCTATTAAAGCTGTTCAGCTTTCGAGAAATACAGTTACACGTCGTTGTGAAATGATGGCTGATGACTTGACACAGCAACTAGGAAAGGACATAACTGACTGTGAATGTTTCTCACTGCAGTTAGATGAGTGCACAGACATCAGCGATACTGCACAATTGTGTTTTTATAAGGATGGTGTTTAAAGACATGACCGCAAGAGAGGAACTGCTAACACTTTTACCTATGAAAGAACACACTCGGGGTGAGGACATTTTTCGCTCATTTAAGGACTTTGTCGACAAAACGCAGCTACCGATGTCTAAACTGTTGTCAGTCACAACTGACGGGGCACCTGCTATGGTCGGCCGTTCGAACGGATTCATTGCCAAGTGCAAGGAGGACGATGCTTTCCCTGACTTCCTCAATTATCATTGTATAATACACCAACAAGCACTTTGTGCAAAAATTCTGAACATGAAAGAGATCATGGATGTGTCCACGAAAATCGTGTGCTCCATTCGTGCACGCTCACTTCAGAGACGGCTGTTTCGTGCGCATTTGGAGGAAGCTGACTGCAACCACACCATTCTCCTGCTGCATACTGATGTCAGATAGTTAAGCAGGGGCAAATTCTTGGAAAGGTTTCGTGAGCTGCTGCCTGAGATAAAGGAGTTTCTCCTATCTACAAATAACACAGAATACAAGCAACTTGAGGATGAGCAGTGGCTTTTAGATTTGGCTTTTTTGACTGATCTGACTAACATGCTAAATGAGCTAAATTTAGAGCTACAAGGTAAAGAGAAGATGGTGGTCAACATGATCAGCTCAGTTAATGCTTTCAAAAGAAAACTTCAGTTACTCACATCTAAGCAGCAGCACCACAAATTAGGCAACTTCCAAAACATCACATCTGAACTGCATAAGCAAGGAAAGGAGCCTGCACAACTTGACAGTGAGCGCTACATTGAACAAATGGAAAAGATCAAGTCCGACTTTGACAGACGTTTTCAAGACTTTGCGTTACTTGAACCAGTCGCTACATTCATGTGCTTTCCATTTAGAGATGAGCATGAAGTTGATTCCCTGGCCTCAGACATGGGAAAGCTGTTTCAAATTAACCCATCAGTACTGGAAGATGAGATTTTATCACTGCAGACTGACATTCAGGTGAAAGCGAGGGCCAGTGGACAGTTTTGGAACCTTCTTTCAGAAGACAAGTATCCAAATATCAGAAAATATGCCACCTCACTGACTGCACTCTTTGGCTCGACATATTTATGTGAATCAGCCTTTTCGCAAATGAAGATCATTAAATCAAAACACTGCTCCACCATAACTAATGACAATTTGGAAGCCTGTTTGAGACTCGGTATCAGCAGCTACTGCCCTGATTATGCAAAACTGTCTGATTCCATTCAGTGCAAATCATCTGAATAAAGTAAATGCCCTGGCTATTGTAATCTGTTGTGCTTTAGGAATTTGAAATTACTGTTAAAATTGAATGATATTAACATTGAGCAATTATTATTTTTCTCCTTAATTAGAAGATTCCATGTAGTAGCAACAAGGATCTGAAGTGTTTTTTTTATTTGTATAATTAAACTGTTTTTGTTGGTAGATCTTATTGAGTTGATCGTTTTTAAAGTAGATCATCACACATAAAAGTGTGGGCACCCCTGGTCTAAAAATGCTTACGTTACTCCTTTGCTGAAGAAACCCAATCTTGATGTTTCTGTGCCAAGTAATTTTAGGCCGATTTCCAATCTCCCATTTATTTAAAAATTTTTTGGAAAAGGTTGTACTCTCTCAATTACAGTCTTTTCTGAGTTATAATTCACTATATGAAACGTTTCAGTCAGGTTATAGAAAATTACATAGTACTGAATCTGCGTTATTGAAAGTCACAAATGACATTATGCTGTCTACTGATAATGGGAATGCTGTTGCTTTGGTCCTTTTAGATCTCAGTTCAGCATTTGATATGGTTGATCATGAAATCTTAATTTCTCGATTGGAAAGTTATGTAGGCATTCAGGGTACAGTTTTAAAATGGTTTAGGTCATACTTAACCAATAGGAAGTTTTCTGTTTGTATTGGAAAACATTCTTAGTCAGTAGCACACCTCTCCTGTGGTGTTCCACAGGGATCAATCCTTGCTCCTACACTTTTCTCTTTATACATGCTGCCACTGGGATCCTTGTTTTCTAAACATGGAGTATCGTTTCATTTATATGCTGACGACACCCAGTTGTACCTCCCATTTAAACGTAAAGATTCATGTTCTATTGAGGTTTTGCTTGCCTGCAGGATCTGAAATCATGGCTGTCACAAACTTTTTTGCCCTTAAATGAGGAAAAAAACTGAAGTTGTATTGTTTGGGCCAAGTGATTTTTATGATGGTAGTAATCGGGATCTAGGCTTTTTAAGCTCTGATGTTACTCCATGTGCGAAAAAACCTTGGTGCGTTACTTGACTCAGGACTGCGGTTGAAAAAACAGATTAATTCTGTTGTCAAATCACGCTTTTTCCATTTATGTCGCCTTGCAAAAGTTAAAACTTTTCTTTCCCTCAGGAAATTTGAAATAGTGATTCATGCATTTATCACCACACATCTTGACTACTGTAATTCACTTTATTACGGAGTTAATAGTTCATCTATTGGGCGTTTAACAACTTGTTCAGAATGCTGCTGCGAGGCTGTTGACCGGTAGTAAAAAAATTTATCGCATCACTCCCATCCTGATATCTCTGCACTGGCTACCAGTTAAATTTAGAATGGAGTTTAAAATCTTAGTCTTTGTTTATAAATCTTTACATGGCTTAGCTCCAGACTACCTTTCCAGGCTACCTTTCAGTCTGGGTACTCCCTCATAACCCAACTCGGTCACTTAGGTCTGGGGATCTTGGACTAGTCTCTGTGTGCAGGACTAAGCTGCACACATAGAGGGGACAGAGCCTTTGCAAGGGTTGGCCCTAAACTATGGAACAGCTTACCACTGTCAATTCGAATGGTATCTTCTCTTTCTATGTTTAAATCTAAGCTTAAATCTTATTTTCTATCTATGGCATTTAACAACATATGAATTTTTACGGTATGTATTTTACTTTGTTGATTGTAATTCTTTATTTTATGGATTGTTTCTAATGTTCTGTACAGCACTTTGGTCAACCTTTAGGTTGTTTTTAAATGTGCTTTATAACTAACTAACTAACTTATGCAACCAAGAACAAAGTCTTGAAGAACAGCAGCCGGAAAGATATTCAATGATTTTATTCCACGATTTGGATATCCAAATAAGTTGCATCACGACCAAGGAAGAGAGTTTGAGAATGAACTGTTCAAGACCTTGAGTAGACTGTCTGGAGTTGGACATTCAAGGACCACCCCCTATCACCCTCAAGGCAACCCTGCTGAGCGATTCAATAGGACTCTCCTACAAATGGTGAGAACACTCCAAGAAAACGAAAAGGAGAATTGGAAAGAATATCTAGCATGTGTTGTCCATGCTTATAACTGCACAAGACATGAGGCAATTGGATTCTCACCCTTCTACACTGAACAAAATTATAAATGCAACACTTTCGTTTTTTGCCCCCATTGAGCTGAACTCAAAGATCCAAGACTTTTTCTTATGTACACAAAAGGCCTATTTCTTTCAAATATTGTTCACAAATCTGTCTAAATCTGTGTTAGTGAGCACTTCTCCTTTGCCGAGATAATCCATCCACCTCACAGGTGTGGCATATCAAGATGCTGATTAGACAGCATGATTATTGCACAGGTGTGCCTTAGGCTGGCCACAATAAAAGGCCACTTCAGATTAACTGAATCTGGACTTCTTCCAGCTGCTTCTGTCTTCTGTCACATCATCACTAAACACCAGTAACCCAGTGCCACTGGAAGCCATGCATGCTGTCGAAGGAAATCCCGACCTAACTAATATGCAATTTCCTGATCAATCCTCAATTGGTAATAGTAAAATAAAAATTGATTTTGACGATCTTATTGTGCAAGGCTTACAGCAAAACTGGAGCCGGAAGGTCAAGAAACAAGAGAAGACAGAACGACGCAGACGGGTTCAGGAGAGAGCTGGAACATCAGAAAATCATCTTCAAAATGAGAGCAATGGTGCGATTACTGAGGAAACAAGAATTGATGAATAAGAAAATAATGAAATTACTGAAAGAAATGATTGAATTGCATGATTTTACTTTTGAATTACAAACGCTGACAAGTGAATTGGGAACAATGGAACTCCAAACTCCTGTTACGAAATTATAAATATCAGATGATGTAAAAAGGTGCATCCTATTTTGAAATTACAGGTGTTGATTGATTTGTGGTTTTAACTGCTATATAGTTGCCTTGCTTACTTTGTAAAAAAAACAGTTAAAGACAAGGGGATGCATTTTGCAACATGCGTGCAAAATGGAACCTCTAGCTAACCGTTGCATAGTGTTTTATCACACCTGCATAGAGGTGTTAGATTGCGGTTTTAGACAAGTATGCGTATATCCGCTTACGCTTTTGAAAGGTGTTACAATTCTTTTTATAGGTTAAAAGTAGAAGTAGATATGCTTGCTATTTAGAAATGTTATGATTCTTCCATTTGAACTTTTGACATGCAGCCTCTGTGACAAAGGTTGCGCATCCTGTCTGGGCGTGAGGAGGTAGTAACAAAGATTGGCAGGAGGAGGAAGAATGCGGGGAGGTTTTTGATGCAAATTATATTTTTATTTATAATAATTTATTCCGGTCCTCACAACGAAGCCTTGCTTATTATGCCTACCCTTTGTACATGGTTAACTGAATTGGCAACACTTTTCACTAAGTTAAATAATACAAAATAATATTACAAAAACATTTCCCAAAATGTGCATACATAATTCCAAACGTATATAACAAAAATACACATTCCAGCTATTACTTCAATATTTTAACAATCCATTCACAATTTATTGATACCGAGTCATATAATTATCACCCTATTTTTGTACATGTTCTTAAATTTGCAAAGTGAATTACATACTTTTAATTCCTTATCACATTTATTCCATAGATTTACCCCTTTGACAGATAAACACCTACTTTTTACATTAGTTCTTGCCCTTACTTTTTTAAACATGTACAATCCTCTTAGATTATACTGACTTTCTCTTATTTTGAACAGCCTCTGAATACAATTTGGAAGTAAATTATTATAAACTTTGTACATTAACTGTGATGTATATAGATCAACTAAATCTACAAATTTGAATGCATGGAAATGAATAATTTATTTGTTGGTTCGTAATAATCAACCCTTTTAACAATCCTAATAGCTTTCTTTTGTAACACATATACATACATTATATATATATATATATATATATATTATATACACACACACACCCGATTCCAAAAAAGTTGGGACACTGAACAAATTGTGAATAAAAAAGGAATGCAATAATTTACAAATCTCATAAACTTATATTTTATTCACAATAGAATATAGATAACATATCAAATGTTGAAAGTGAGACATTTTGAAATGTCATGCCAAATATTGGCTCATTTTGGATTTCATGAGAGCTACACATTCCAAAAAAGTTGGGACAGGTAGCAATGAGACCGGAAAAGTTAAATGTACATATAAGGAACAGCTGGAGGACCAATTTGCAACTTATTAGGTCAATTGGCAACATGATTGGGTATAAAAAGAGCCTCTCAGAGTGGCAGTGTCTCTCAGAAGTCAAGATGGGAAGAGGATAACCAATTCCCCCAATGCTTCGGCGAACAATAGTGGAGCAATATCAGAAAGGAGTTTCTCAGAGAAAAATTGCAAAGAGTTTGAAGTTATCATCATCTACAGTGCATAATATCCAAAGATTCAGAGAATCTGGAACAATCTCTGTGCGTAAGGGTCAAGGCCGGAAAACCATACTGGATGCCTGTGATCTTCGGGCCCTTAGACGGCACTGCATCACATACAGGAATGCTACTGTAATGGAAATCACAACATGGGCTCAGGAATACTTCCAGAAAACATTGTCGGTGAACACAATCCACCGTGCCATTCGCCGTTGCCGGCTAAATCTCTATAGGTCAAAAAAGAAGCCATATCTAAACATGATCCAGAAGCGCAGGTGTTTTCTCTGGGCCAAGGCTCATTTAAAATGGACTGTGGCAAAGTGGAAAACTGTTCTGTGGTCAGACGAATCAAAATTGAAGTTCTTTTTGGAAAACTGGGATGCCATGTCATCCGGACTAAAGAGGACAAGCAGACAGACTGGCTAAACTGATCGTCTGCTAGCCGCCTCACGTCACCAAAGTCAGTTAACTCTCAGCACATAGAATCTTTTTCACCTAGATATCACTCTATAGAGACTGTGTCTGTTCCCCGAACTAGAAAATACAGAAAACATCCAAACCAAAGTAATAGTAACAATTTAATTGATGTTCAACAAATAAAAAAACTATATAATACAGATAAACTCATGATAAAGCTTGGCTTATTAAATATTAGATCCCTTTCGTCAAAAGCACTTTTTGTAAATGATATGTTCACTGACCATAAACTAGATGTGCTTTGTCTGACAGAAACCTGGCTAAAACAAGATGATTACATGACTTTAAACGAGTCTACACCCCAAGATTACTGTTACAAACATGAACCGCGTCCAAAAGGTAAAGGGGGAGGTGTTGCTACAATTTATAGAAATATTTTCAGTATCTCTCAGAGGTTGGGTTTCAAGTATAATTCGTTCGAAGTAATGGTGCTTCATATAACGTTATCCAAAGAAACAAGTGTTAATGATAAATCCCCTGTGATGTTTGTACTGGCTACTGTATACAGGCCACCAGGGCACCATACAGACTTTATTAAAGAATTTTCTGATCTTCTATCGGAGTTAGTGCTGACTGCAGATAAAGTCCTAATCGTTGGTGATTTTAATATCCATGTTGATAATGACAGAGATTCGTTGGGATCAGCATTTATAGACATTCTAAACTCAATTGGTGTTAAACAACACGTGTCAGGACCTACTCATTGTCGAAATCATACTCTAGATTTAATACTGTCACATGGAATTGATGTCAGTGGCGTTGAAATTTTGCAGCAGAGCGATGATATCTCAGATCATTATCTAGTCTCCTGTATATTCCATATAGCTAAAGCTGTAAAGCCAACTTCTTGTTACAAATATGGTAGAACCATTACCTCTACCACAAAAGACTGCTTTATAAATAATCTTCCTGACTTATCTCAGTTCCTCAGCATATCCAATAGCTCAGAACAACTTGATGATGTAACAGGAACTATGGACTCTCTCTTTTCTAGCACTTTAGATGCGGTTGCTCCTTTACGCTTAAGGAAGATTAAGGATAAGAGTCCAACACCGTGGTATAATGAGCACACTCGCGCCTAAAGAGAGCAGCCCGGAAAATGGAGCGCAGCTGGAGGAAAACTAAATTAGAGGCATTTCATTTAGCTTGGCGGAAAGTACCCTATCCTACAGAAAAGCATTAAAACTGCTAGATCTGATTACTTTTCGTCTCTTCTAGAAGAAAACAAACATAACCCCGGTATTTATTCAATACAGTAACTAAATTAACGAAAAATCAAGCATCAACAGGTGTTGGCATTTCCCAAGAGCATAGCAGTAATGACTTTATGAACTACTTCACTTCCAAGATCGATACTATCAGAGATAAAATTGTATCCTTGCAGCCGTCAGCTACAGTATCGCATCAGATAGCGCACTATAGATCCCCTGAGGAACAATTCCATTCATTCTCTACTGTGGGAGAGGAAGAATTGTATAAACTTGTTAAATCATCTAAACCAACAACATGTATGTTAGACCCGATTCCATCTAAACTACTAAAAGAGCTGCTTCCAGAAGTCATAGATCCTCTTTTGGCTATTATTAATTCATCATTGTCATTAGGATAAGTCCCCAAAACCTTCAAATTGGCTGTTATTAAGCCTCTCATTAAAAACCACAACTTGACCCCAAAGATCTAGTTAATTACAGACCGATCTCAAATCTCCTTTTCTGTCAAAGATACTAGAAAAGGTAGTATTCTCACAATTATATTCCTTCCTAGAGAAAATTATATCTCTGAGGAATTCCAGTCAGGATTTAGATCGTATCATAGTACTGAGACTGCTCTCATTAGAGTTACAAATGACCTGCTTCTATCATCTGATCGTGGTTGTATCTCTTTATTAGTTCTACTGGATCTTAGCGCTGCGTTCGACACTATCGACCACAACATTCTTTTGAATAGACTACAAAACTTTGTTGGTATTAGTGGAAGTGCCTTAGCATGGTTCAAATCGTACTTATCTGACCACCATCAGTTCGTAGCAGTGAATGAAGAGGTATCATATCGATCACAAGTGCAGTATGGAGTACCTCAAGGCTCAGTAGTAGGGCCGTTACTTTTCACGCTCTATATGTTACCCTTGGGAGATATTATCAGGAGACATGGTGTTAGCTTTCACTGTTATGCTGATGATACTCAGCTCTATATTTCTTCGCGGCCCGGTGAAACACACCAAATTGAGAAACTAACGGAATGCATAGTCGATATAAAAAACTGGATGACGAGTAATTTTTTACTGCTAAATTCTGAAAAAACAGAGGTGTTAATTATCGGACCTAAAAACCCCACATGTAATAACCTAGAACATTATCTAACACTTGACGGCTGCTCTGTCAATTCTTCTTCATCAGTCAGGAACCTAGGTGTGCTGTTCGATAGCAATCTGTCATTTGAAAGCCATGTTTCTAGCATCTGTAAAACTGCATTTTTTCATCTCAAAAGCATATCTAAATTGAGACCAATGCTCTCAACGTCAAATGCAGAAATGTTAATTCATGTGTTTATGACCTCAAGGTTAGACTATTGTAATGCTTTATTGGGTGGTTGTTCTGCACGCTTGATCAACAAACTACAGTTAGTCCAAAATGCAGCAGCTAGAGTCCTTACTAGAACCAGGAAATATGACCATATTAGCCCGGTTCTGTCAACACTGCACTGGCTCCCTATCAAGCATCGGATAGATTTTAAAATCTTGTTAATTACTTATAAAGCCCTGAATGGTTTAGCTCCTCAGTACTTGAGCGAGCTCTTATCGCATTATAGTCCTCCACGTCCGCTGCGTTCTCAAAACTCCGGCCGTTTGATAATACCTAGAATATCAAAATCGACTGCGGGCGGCAGATCCTATTCCTATTTAGCACCCAAACTCTGGAACAGTCTACCTAACACTGTTCGGGAGGCAGACACACTCTGTCAGTTTAAATCTAGATTAAAGACCCATCTCTTTAGCCTGGCTTACACATAACACATTAATACGCTTCTATTATTCAAATCCGTTAAAGGATTGTTACGCTGGTTTCACACCGCAAGCGTGAGCGGCGCGTGAGCTGCGCGTATTTTTTTCGGCGCCCATGTTAACAAATGAGTGCATTCACACCGGCAGCAGCAGCAGCGCGTGAGCGTCAAGCAGGAGCGTCGCGTGAGCAGCGCTGCAGCGATGGTTTCGGCGCCGAGTCTATTTTTGCTGCGCCGCTCACGCTCAATTAAAGTGACAGCACACTTTTGATGGACAAAATAAATATGATTTCATACAAAACGTGCTAAAATGCACAGAATATGCATGTCTAGTGTGTTTAACAAGAATTGTTGTCAAAAGAAAATTAAGAATCCAAAATATGTAGGCTACAGAAGATATAAATTGTGTTTTTAATTATTTGTTTGGGTGCGAGCATGGTGTACTGAGAGAAAAGAAAAAAGCCAGAAAATGAGCTGATTCACGGCAGAATTTAATGTTTTTTGCATCGAGAAAAAGCTGCTTTGACGCAGTTTTGGATTGCATAAAGCACTATAAAATACATGTATAATAATAATAAAATAAAAAAAATTAATTAATAGAAAATAAACATATCTGCTCTAGCGCTACCCAATTTAACCTCATTCATGTGCAGCAATGGATGACACGAGGCTGATCGTAGAGGTCGAAAAACACAAAGTGCTTTATGATCCCACCAATAAATATTACAAAGACTTATCTTGAAGGAAAAGGCCTGGGTTGAAGTTGCTTCTGCAGTTTCTTCAGATGGTAAGTTATCAATTTCATATTTAACTGTAATCAGTTCCATAGAGAAAAGCGGACTAGGCTACTAAATTTCTAAATCATTAGCTGTATTTTTAAAATATGTGTAACAATGTATTGATTATTGTATGTAACTCAGTCACGCACAGTGATCACCTGTCTTTTTTTGTACAAAACATCATAAATGGTAGTTGTCCTTCCTCTCAACGCCGTGGTGTAATATTAAATGGACAAATTTGACTGAAGTCAAAAATGTTCTTCATATGTCTATATCAACATGTACTGTAGTATACATTAAACAAACATGTTTATACTTATGAAATTAAAAGATATATATAAAATATAAATGTTTAATTTGCATGTAATCTTCTGCATATATACACACCTTTCCTGGTCAATCCTTTTGTATATTATAAATGAAACATGAACAATCGATTTTTAAGAAGAATTTATTTACATAAAGAACACTATGTACACCGTCTTAATTAACTTTTATTGACACTGGGGTTTTTTAATCTGTAAAGCACTCTATACAGTATGTTCTTATCGTAGTATTCCTAAACCATTTGGTCCTGCCATGCAACTCTGCCCTCCGGGAACAGAAAATGTGCAAAACCTTTCACGCACGTCGACGCTTCTCTACTCCCCCTGTTTCCACCCATGTTTCTGACCGCTGGCAGCACATTTCCTCTCTCTTCAGCCTCATCTAGCCATGTTTGGTTCTGAGATGGGGTCATGAGGTAATTATGCAAGATACATGTTGCCATTACCACGGCATCCGCATTTTCTGGCTTCATATTCAGTCTTGTGTGGAGTACTCTCCATCTTGCTGAAAGAATCCCAAAAGCACACTCAACTACCATCCTGGCTCGAGATAGCCTATAATTGAAAATGCGCCTCCATCTTGGAATGTTGCTCCCTGGAAATGGACGCATCATGTAGGTCTTCAAGGGGAATGCTGCATCTGCAACCATGGTATACGGCATGGGACCATGAACACCAGATCCTGGTAAAGGGTTATCTGCTGGCACAGACAAATCTTTTGCCTCCATGCCTCTTCCGAGGATTGAGTTTTGAAAAACCCCACCATCACTGGCTCGGCCAAAGTCTCCAACTTGAATGAATGTAAATTTGTAGTCGGCATCTACTAAAGCGAGCAGAACAATAGAGAATGTCTTCTTGTAGTTAAAGAACATACTCCCTGAATGTGCAGGTGCCACTATGTTTACATGTTTGCCATCGATGGCACCGATGCAGTTTGGAAAGTTCCATTTAGACCAAAATTTCCCAGCGATGACTTTCCACATGTCTTCTGTTGGCTTTGGAAACTGCATTGCCAACATTTGGCTCTCAATTGTTCTGCAAGTTGTATGCACACTCCCAGAAACAGTGCTTGTCCCAAGACGATATTGTAGGGCAAGGCTTGAGAAGCTTTCCCCAGTCCCTAGGAATCTGACAAAAACAAAAAGACAAACAGAAAAAAAAAAGTACACCGTTATTAAAATGCATGTTTTTTCCCCCACAGTAAATGAGTGTAAAAGGAGGTGGAAGGTGTTAAGGGATGCCTTTGCAAGAAACAGGAAGCAAAAAAATCTTCCTAGTGGCTCTGCTGGTGGAAGCAGCAGAGAATGGAAATATGAACAAGTGATGTCCTTTCTGCTTCCCCATATGCAGGCCAGAAGGTTAGTATTTTACATTGATGTTGTGAAATATGTAAATATGTTGTGAATTGTTAATTGGACACATCAAGTAATCAAAGTTGTTACAGAACAAGGTATTTTTAATGAAAATAGATTTTACGAGAATTTTGTAAATTAGTTTTTTTAAAATATTTATAAACTATGTACATAAATATGTTTCTATTATTATCTGTTGTAGTTCCAGGCACACTTTGCAGTTGGAAGATGTACCGGTAGACATGAGTATTGCAGAAGATGATGTGGAGCTAGAATTAGCAGAACTATCAAGGCCAAGTTCTCCAGTGCCACCTCAACAGAGATCTGCAAACCCAACACCCTCTACAATTTTAAGATCTGACACATCCACACCACCACCGGCCAGTCAGAGGTCAAACACTCCCACACCCCATCCCAGAGTGCAAGCTCTAATTAGTGAGACTCAGACAACAAGACAGAAGAAGAGAAGGTCAAATGATCCAACGGCAACAGAGCAACAGCTTTTGGAAATTTTAACACAACCAACTACAACACCTGCACCATATATTCCAAAAAAAGGAGACGAAATGTACTATTTCGCTCTCAGCTTAGTACCTAAACTTGCACGACTATGTCCCCGGAACCAGACGAAGGCACAGGTTTATATACTGACTTACCTGTCAGATCTAGAAGAAGAAGAACAAAACATGCAGCAAAGTCACACTACAACCCAACCATTCACAAGCAGTCAGCAACCACACAGTTCGGGATTTCATCAGTACCATCCAACCCTCCCTTGCCATCAAAGCCACACTCAGCAACTGCACACACATCACCTAGCCCAATCAACACCTTCTTCTACAAGGTCTGGCCAACAACATAGTTCATCTATGGAAGACCCTTCTTCGCCAGTATATCATCATTTTTAACACATTTACTTTGCTTTCCAAAATTTCAGTCTGTGTCAGAGCAGTTTTTCAGTTTCACTACTTTGTTGTAAACCTAATATTTGTGACTGTAATGTAACACATTGTAATTGCTTGATACTAATAAGACTGTGTTTATAGTTCCTTGTATTGCCTTGCCTTGTTATTACAACTTAAAGATATTTGTTGGAAAAAAACTTGTCTCGTCATTTTCATTAATTTACACTTAAAGGACATCTTAAAATGTATTATATTTTATTATTATAATATGCTGACATATGTACTGTTTGTAAATAAACCACAACCACATAATTTGATGCCAAACAAATCACCCAGTGTGTCTGTTATTACCTCAGTGTAATTGCAAGTCGCTGTTTGGGTTCGATGGCTGCTCGGTAATGACTTTATGAACTACTTCACTTCCAAGATCGATACTATCAGAGATAAAATTGTATCCTTGCAGCCGTCAGCTACAGTATCGCATCAGATAGCGCACTATAGATCCCCTGAGGAACAATTCCATTCATTCTCTACTGTGGGAGAGGAAGAATTGTATAAACTTGTTAAATCATCTAAACCAACAACATGTATGTTAGACCCGATTCCATCTAAACTACTAAAAGAGCTGCTTCCAGAAGTCATAGATCCTCTTTTGGCTATTATTAATTCATCATTGTCATTAGGATATGTCCCCAAAACCTTCAAATTGGCTGTTATTAAGCCTCTCATTAAAAAACCACAACTTGACCCCAAAGATCTAGTTAATTACAGACCGATCTCAAATCTCCCTTTTCTGTCAAAGATACTAGAAAAGGTAGTATCCTCACAATTATATTCCTTCCTAGAGAAAAATGATATCTGTGAGGAATTCCAGTCAGGATTTAGATCGTATCATAGTACTGAGACTGCTCTCATTAGAGTTACAAATGACCTGCTTCTATCATCTGATCGTGGTTGTATCTCTTTATTAGTTCTACTGGATCTTAGCGCTGCGTTCGACACTATCGACCACAACATTCTTTTGAATAGACTACAAAACTTTGTTGGCATTAGTGGAAGTGCCTTAGCATGGTTCAAATCGTACTTATCTGACCACCATCAGTTCGTAGCAGTGAATGAAGAGGTATCATATCGATCACAAGTGCAGTATGGAGTACCTCAAGGCTCAGTAGTAGGGCCGTTACTTTTCACGCTTTACATGTTACCCTTGGGAGATATTATCAGGAGACATGGTGTTAGCTTTCACTGTTATGCTGATGATACTCAGCTCTATATTTCTTCGCCCGGTGAAACACACCAAATTGAGAAACTAACGGAATGCATAGTCGATATAAAAACTGGATGACGAGTAATTTTTACTGCTAAATTCTGAAAAACAGAGGTGTTAATTATCGGACCTAAAACCCCACATGTAATAACCTAGAACATTATCTAACACTTGACGGCTGCTCTGTCAATTCTTCTTCATCAGTCAGGAACCTAGGTGTGCTGTTCGATAGCAATCTGTCATTTGAAAGCCATGTTTCTAGCATCTGTAAAACTGCATTTTTCATCTCAAAAGCATATCTAAATTGAGACCAATGCTCTCAACGTCAAATGCAGAAATGTTAATTCATGTGTTTATGACCTCAAGGTTAGACTATTGTAATGCTTTATTGGGTGGTTGTTCTGCACGCTTGATCAACAAACTACAGTTAGTCCAAAATGCAGCAGCTAGAGTCCTTACTAGAACCAGGAAATATGACCATATTAGCCCGGTTCTGTCAACACTGCACTGGCTCCCTATCAAGCATCGGATAGATTTTAAAATCTTGTTAATTACTTATAAAGCCCTGAATGGTTTAGCTCCTCAGTACTTGAGCGAGCTCTTATCGCATTATAGTCCTCCACGTCCGCTGCGTTCTCAAAACTCCGGCCGTTTGATAATACCTAGAATATCAAAATCGACTGCGGGCGGCAGATCCTATTCCTATTTAGCACCCAAACTCTGGAACAGTCTACCTAACACTGTTCGGGAGGCAGACACACTCTGTCAGTTTAAATCTAGATTAAAGACCCATCTCTTTAGCCTGGCTTACACATAACACATTAATACGCTTCTATTATTCAAATCCGTTAAAGGATTGTTAGGCTGTATTAATTAGATCAACCGAACCGGGAACACTCCCCATAACACACGATGTACTCGTTACATCGTAAGTTGAATGGCATCTACGCTAATATTTGTCTGTTTCTTTCCTAGTCTGTTTCTCAGTCCGTATCTGATCAGATGGTGGATCAGCACCAAGAGATGATGTCTACAGCCCTGATCGTCAGCGGAGACCCGGACACCCAGATGACCCCCAGAGATATATCCCCAGATATATCAACCAAAAATAACAAAATAACTAAAATATAATAAAATACCTAACTACATAATACTACTATTGTTAGAAATTGCAACAAAATTAAAATAGAAATATAAACTTTTGAACTGCGGGTTTCGTCTGGTCAGAGGAGAACTGGCCCCGCCCGACTGAGCCTGGTTTCTCCCAAGGTTTTTTTTTCTCCATTCTGTCACAGAGGGAGTTTTGGTTCCTTGCCGCTGTCGCCTCTGGCTTGCTCAGTTGGGGACACTTAATTTCTAGCGATTATCGCCGATTTGATTGCACAGATACTATTTAAACTAAACTGAGCTAGACAATCACATCTCTGAATTCAATAATGAAATGCCTTTAACTGAAAATTGAAAATTGAGTGTTTAATCTTATCATTATACATTACTGACACTCTATCCTCCAATTTGATACTGTTAAGTGCTTTGACACAATCTGTATTGTAAAAGCGCTATATAAATAAAGGTGACTTGACTTGACAAGGACAACCCAAGTTGTTATCAGCGCTCAGTTTAGAAGCCTGCATCTCTGATGGTATGGGGTTGCAAGAGTGCGTGTGGCACGGGCAGCTTACACATCTGGAAAAGCACCATCAATGCTGAAAGGTATATCCAAGTTCTAGAACAACATATGCTCCCATCCAGACGTCGTCTCTTTCAGGGAAGACCTTGCATTTTCCAACATAACAATGCCAGAGCACATACTGCATCAATTACAACATCATGGCTGCGTAGAAGGAGGATCCGGGTACTGAAATGGCCAGCCTGCAGTCCAGATCTTTCAACCATAGGTCTTCTTTGTCGCATCTTCCTCTTTATGATGCGCCAAATGTTTTCTAAGTCAGTTAAGCAACTAGAAGCCTGTATTAGACAAGAATGGGACAACATTCCTATTCCTAAACTTGAGCAACTTGTCTCCTCAGTCCCCAGACGTTTGCAGACTGTTATAAAAAGAAGAGGGGATGCCACACAGTGGTAAACATGGCCTTGTCCCAACTTTTTTGAGATGTGTTGATGCCATGAAATTTAAAATCAACTTATTTTTCCCTTAAAATGATACATTTTCTCAGTTTAAACATTTGATATGTCATCTATGTTGTATTCTGAATAAAATATTGAAATTTGAAACTTCCACATTCTGTTTTTATTCACAATTTGTACAGTGTCCCAACTTTTTTGGAATCGGGTTTGTATATTATACTGTATATAGAATGTAAATTGGATTTATATGCGTGACCCCACACCTCCACACAATAAGTAATGTATGGAACTATGAACGCACAATACAATACATAAAGTTTTTTCATTCAAAATATGTTTTATTCTATTTAATATTGCAATGGATTTGGACATTTTTGTTTTTATAGGATTTATATGTGATTTCCAACATAATTTATGATCAAGTATAAATGCAAGACTACATAAATACTTGTAGATGATTTTATTAGGGCTGACACTTCGTGGTGAAGACTACTCGCTGTTACTTTTGATGTATTGCTTATGAGTTATTGTTTTTAATAAAACGAAACCATTTCAATGGTGATTCGTTAAATTTTATTAAAACAAGTCTCTGAGTGATTAATTTCTGGTAACCTGTTATCTGAACCTAAAGACGGTCCTTTCTCAAGCTCCAAGTAGTTCGAACCCTGACTGAGCAAGCACGGACACCAGGAAAAAAAAAGTTCCTGAAACTTCTAACAACATCTACCCAGACAAGAGGTAATTGCTAGGGCTGTGACGGTGGCAGATTTTTACCACCGCGGTGGTAATGGACCAACTACCGCCGGTGGCGCTGTGTTGTGTATATTTATATATATATAATTCTGAATCGCAAAAATAAATAAATGAGGCTCAATCATCTATTAACAAACGTGCGTGTTTACTTTAGCACTTCCATCAGTGAACACTCAGCCTGCAAAACACTAATATAAATATCAAAGAAATAATACAGTTAAATAGGAAAGTAGCCTTAAATAAGAAAGTTAAATACACCCTGTCTACCTCACGCGAGCGGCGCGGCGAGAACCCATTATAATTAGTGATGCGGTCTACACTAGATGCAGTGCGATACGACCAACAAATCCCTCACAGTAAACTGCCTCGTCCTATTTATGACGTACAGACACAAAGTTCAAATGTCCTGTGTAGACAGACTAAACCTGTTGTGCTGCGACGTGGCTCCCGTTTTAGACACGGTTCACTGTTCCCCCACCATGCAAGCGTGCGCACTCTGTGGAATAGGAATCGCGGCGTATGTTGCCACATTACTTGTTAGCATCTTCCATTTACCGCCGTCTCGTTCGTATTTGACCAGTTTGGAGAAAGCCTCACCAATACAAACCTGACCAGCCGGGCGTTTGCGATCACGTGAACTTGAAGACACTTGTACAAACGCGGATGAGTGACATGAATGGAAATGATTCCAGATCGGCGATGTAGTATTTGGTTTCCCAAAAAGGTACATCGCTCATCACGAAATAAATTTGCTAAATGCAGAATAAACTGTATTTTCCTGCGCTCAAACCTGCCAATCTAAAGGAAATGCCGTGCATGGCGTTTGAGGTAATTAGTGAATTAGCATAGATTTATAGTCTAAATAAAACAATCTGCAACTGTATATTATTACACTTGTATACAAAACTTTGTATTATGCTTGTTATAGAGTGTGTGACGTCACGTGCACTACCGCCGGTGGCAATAGACAACCGCGGTGACAACCGACCATCGCGGTGATGCGGTTGTCACGGCGACCGTCACAGCCCTAGTAATTGCAAATTGATTGATTCTGAATTTATTTATGGATGGTGAAGATGTGAAATGTAAGTTTTAGCCCTTTTTACCGGTATACAAACTTAATGTTCATGCCATCACACTGCTCCACCATGTTTCACATTAGGGCTGTGCAATTAATCGCATGCGATTGTCATGCGCATCTCGTCAGTAAAGCCGGTTCTGTGATTAGTAGTAAATCTCCATCATGTGCTTTCAGGTGGAGCGGCATTTAATACACAGAGCCGTAGTCACTGACAAGCTACGCAAAACCATGTTCATAATCGCAGGTGATTCATCTGCGATTATGAACGCGATATAATCACAGATCAATATAATCACAGAACCGGCTTTACTGACGAGATTTATTTCCCTATTTCACAGATGATATTATATGCTTTTGATCATAAGCTGTTCCAAGCCTTCTCCATATTTTTTCCTTCCCGTCATTCTGGTACAGGTTGATCTTAATTTCAGCCATCCAAAGAATGCTTTTCTAGAAGTGGTTTGTTTGTTTGTTTTTTTTGGCAAAGTCTAATATCTGGCCTTGTTTGCACCTTGTGGTGAACCCTCTGTATTTGCTCTCGTGAAGTCTTCTCTTGATTGTAGACTTTAACAGTGACATGCCTACCTCCTGGAGAGTGTTCTTCTCTTGGCTGGATGTTGTGAAAGGGTTTTTCTTTACCATGGAGAGGATTCTCCAATCATCCACCACTGTTGTCCTTTGTGGACATCCAGGCCTTTTTATGTTGCTGAGCTCAACAGTGCATTCTTCTTTTTTTTTTCTTCTTTTTTTTTTTCTCAGAATGTAGGATCTTCTCAGGTGCACTTGAAAGCAGTATTAGTACTTCAACTTGAAGCAGCACTATGCAGACCGATCGGCATCTGTCTTAAAGTACTGCTTGCTGATTAGAAATGACTTGAGATGGAACTGACGCCGTGTCACTGTGACGTTTGCCATCAAGAGCAAATCGAGAGCAGCCAGCTGGCTCATTCTGCAAGGGCGGCGTCAGAGAATTTTGAACGCAGGTGCTGAGGGGGTTCTAGATCATTCACAGGGGGAGCTGGGCAATTAATAGTAAATATGACCAAAACAGGGTATTATTATTATTTTTTATATGAATAATAAAATAGCTATATAGGCGCATTTCAAGTGTTTATGAGGAGTGTGGGACTATTATCGCGCTTACTGTATGACATGGAGGCGCCCGGGAAATCCCTTGCATCCCTCGCGTCACAACAATGAACCGGCTCACAAACATAAAAAAATAAATCTATAGAAAGCTTGAAATGTCTGATTATGTAGTCTGTATGAAAAGGTGCATTTCTCTATTAAAAGGCACATCCATTAGCCTACTGTGGAAATGGCCAGTCAGCGTCAGCATTCGGCAACTTCAGCCGACACTGACTGAGAAAGCACTAGTTTAGTAATAAATAATTACAATGTCTTCTTTCCCCCCCCCAAGGCATTCATAATCAATATTTTGCCGGTGCTTTGCGGCAATCTTTATGCACGCACTTGACCACAAAATAGGCTACACCTAAATGCTTATATATTAAAGAATGGTTTAGTAGGTTATTATTACGGACAAAGATCGGCGATGGCCTCAGATTATTCTTGTTTCACTTTAACAGCACGTTAAAACATTTGAACACTTACTTGATCTGGACAAACTGTGCATCATTAGAAAAATGAAAGACTCTAGCTTCAATATTTGACCACTGTTTTGATAAAACATTGTTGCAGTGACAGTAATTTATTCATTTATGTCAGGAGTGCAAAATAATAAATCCGTACGCGTCATAATTTGGAATAGAAATTCACCACGCATTCATATTCAGTCACGTCTGTAGCAGTTTATTTGTTTTCACATAGCTTCACTGAACAGCATCAATAAGGGCTTATAGTCCAACGATGCATATACATGGAGATATATAGATATATTTACTCATGTTTACTTCATATTTCTTCAGACGGAATCATAATTTCTATTCATTTTCCACTGATTTAAGCTATTTAGCATTAGCACTTTCCAGCGCTGTATCTCTGTGTTTATTCTTCCGTGGTCGTAGTATGAGTCAAAGAAAGCCGATTTTCTGGTGAAAATGTCAGCCGTATTGCGCATCACATCCCGCCCCGTCTCATCCTGTGATGCACATCTGCGTTAATTTCTGACCATAACAAACCCAGATAAACACTTTTACACACAAAGAATAAAGATAATAAACACACGATTATGATATGGTTTGTATGTGATTTTCTTGTGATATTTTCATAACAATAAAGAATGTGTACATCTAAAATGCTAATTTGTGCAGCGACATAAAAGGCTATAAATAGCATATTTTATCAACAGTAAACGACCAAATTCCACATGTGATCGTAAAAGGAAGTTATTACAAACACTCGATGGTAGTTTAAAGTGAGTTCTGAGCAAAGGTGTACTAATAATCTCATAATTTGTCTTATGTAGCTTGATGCTAATGTTAGCTCTAATGCAGCTGCAGAACAGTTCTTCTTCATAATGCATTTTTGTCAGAATAATTTACGTAAGGTCGTAAGAAAATGTTCAGTTGTATTTTTTTTTTAGAAATACTTTTGATAATAGTTGGGTTAATTTATACTGGGATTGAAGCGATGTGGCTTGGTAAACATTGTAATGCCAGAATAAAGGCTAAAAATTGCTGAATAATACAAAAGAATAATTATAAAGGAATAATGAGGATTGTGTGTCATACCTGGCGGAGGTGTGAAAAGTTTGTCGTGCGAGAACAGTAGAATCATGAATGGGGCAGTTTGCCGAGCCAGACATGAGGCTACAGCTTACAGGAGAGCTTACAGGGGTCATACATTTTATTAGCCTTCTAAAAACACACGACATGGTCTTAGAAAATGTTTCATAAAATTCAGTTTTAGAGATTATCTCCTGAAATTTAATATGAAGCATTAGTAGACTTGTGGCTTTAGCTTCATTGTGTTTCTAAAAGCATGTACCACACACATGTTTTTAATATTTATATTTTTGTTTTCATGTTTGAGCTAATATATCTTCATTATCATAACAGTCTGAGTAATTCTGATTCTTTAACAGTAGACTTTGAAGTGTCGGCTTTGTGAACATGTTGATTATGTATTTAGACAGAAAGACTCATGAGCAGCAGCCTTATAATTTTGCGTATGTCATTTGATTCTCCATGCCGAAAATGGGGGGTGACGGCAAAGGGGTTAATCAATTTAATAAAAACATGCGACTTTAGATTAAATCTTTTAAATCTTTAGTCGGGGGCAGGCCTACTTGGCACAAGGAACTAGGGCTGTGCGATATGACGATATATATCGGATGGACGAAATAAAAAGTCTATCGTTTCATATTATGTTCTATCGTTTATTTCGTGGTGTCACAAAATACATTGTTTACGGTAATACTTTTTAATCATTTGGATGACTGAGATCTTTACACACCACCACGGGGCGTGAAGAGGAGACAGAACCAGGTGAAGAACGACCAGAACAAAACGAGGAGCTCGTTCCTAAACGAGGGACTACATCTGTAGCATGGACATGCGTTTTTAAGCACTGCAGTTTTAAAACAACCGATTTTAAGCCGTTGAAACACAAACAACAGAGTTATATGCGTCTCTGTTTCTGTGTGAGAGGACCTCGCTTCTTTTTTTTTTTTGCCGCTTTATTGACTTTGAACGATTACATAAACACTTATATGCGTCAGAATCCCCGTCTTGGCAAGTATCCTCATAATCGACAGCGATTTAGGTCTTAAGAGAGAGGAAACAGCTAAAAGAGAAAACGCATGTAACAGTATATTGGATCCGGACTTCGGTCTTAAAGGGGAAGCTGCCCAATATTCGTTCTGTCTGCCATTCATATTAATCATAGCACATTGCTAGAAAATCTCTCACTGCTCTTGACTAAATCACTTTTGTAACTTTAATAAGAAGAAATAATAATAATAAAAAAAAAATATATATATATATATATATATATATATATATATATATATATATATAATCTATACATAATACACGTTAATTATATCTATCACAGGCCGCATTTACACTGCATGGTTCAAGTGACCCAATTCCGATTTTTTTCTCCCATGTGGCACAGATCGGATATGGCCCACGACCGTGTAAGCAGGAAAAAATCACATGGATTCCGATATTCTCCGATCGGTTTCAGGCCTCATTCATATGTGGAAATAAATCAGATTTGAATCGGATACGTGCACTTGCGCCTGCCGTGTAAGCGGACAAATCGGATATTCCCTGTAAATGCGACTCCTACGTCATTGAAAAGTGAGGTTTTTGAAACATTTCGCGGTACAGACAAACCTGTAAAAAATGAAACATCTCTAGTTGAGTAGCAGAGTATTAATTTCGTTCGTTTGTGTTAAATAAAAGGCGGTCTGACGCTGAAATGTGTTGCTTTTGAAATCAAGCTGAGTGCTGTTGTCAGTGACGGCGGCTCGTGCTCAGACGAGCGCTTCAGTCCCGTTCGTTCCATTGAAACCACAAAATAAAATGCACACAAACATGTCCCTGCCTTTGATATACAATCACTGATGAACGCATTTAGTTTTAATTACTAAAATAACACAGCTTAATATCTACCACCTGAGTATTATTCCACTCGCAAGCTTTCAGCGGAGCTGCGTACATCACTGTCCTGAAGAATTTGTACTAGGATATATAATTATTTTGATGTATAGATGTAACTATTGCATTAAAAACGTTTCTATATGAATTACATGTCAATAAATTAAACTTAATGTACTATTCAAATTGATTTGTGATGTCATATGCTATTTTTGGCTTGTATCACCAAGTGCAGTGTAAAAGGCACACATCGGATACGGGTCACTTTTAAAAGAAATGTAAGCACGTCGTCCAAAAAAAAAGGATATAGTCACAAAATCGGAATTGGACATCAAGACCTGCAGTGTAAATGCAGCCATAGATAGATAGATATAATTAACAGTGAAGACTAATTAATTTACACAATGTATATAGCGTTTATTTATTGTAGTTTTTGTGCTATTGCTTGCAATTAGTTTCTTATACTTATTTCATCACTGACTGTTTATTTATTTTCAGTGAGCTGGAGTTTTTTTTTTTTGTCTATTTTTAGGCTTGTATTAGTTTGATATTAACATTGGTGACAAGGATTATGAAAATTCTATGGTATCAAAGATTTTAATATCAAAAACTTTTTTAAAAGAAAAAAAATTACTATATCGTGATATATATCGTTATCGTGATATAAAATTAGTCATATCGTGATATAAGATTTTGGTCATATCGCCCACCCCTACAAGGAACTGATCCATTTATAAAATAAAATGCTATGACATTACGAAATGTGCGACTGCAGATCACTTTATGTTCTATTGCATTGCACAAGTTTTGTTAGGCTGCATTAGTTAGAGATCAACCGGAACCGGGAACACTCCCCATAACACACGATGTACTCGTTACATCGTAAGTAGAATGGCATCTATGCTAATATTTGTCTGTTTCTTTCCTATTCTGTTTCTCAGTCCGTATCCGATCAGATGGTGGATCAGCACCAAGAGATGATGTCTACAGCCCTGATCGTCAGCGGAGACCAGGACACCCAGATGAGCCCCAGAGACATATCCCCAGTGAAGACCTCGATTAAATACAATAAAACTATAAATATAACTAAATAACTAAAAATATAATAAAATACCTAACTACATAATACTATTATTGTTAGAAATTGCAACAAAATAAAAAATAGAAATATAAACTTTTGAACTGCGGGTTTCGTCTGGTCAGAGGAGAACTGGCCCCCCGACTGAACCTGGTTTCTCCCAAGGTTTTTTTTTCTCCATTCTGTCACAGAGGGAGTTTTGGTTCCTTGCCGCTGTCGCCTCTGGCTTGCTCAGTTGGGGACACTTAATTTCTAGCGATTATCACCGATTTGATTGCACAGATACTATTTAAACTAAACTGAGCTAGACAATGACATCTCTGAATTCAATAATGAAATGCCTTTAACTGAAAATTGAGTGTTTAATCTTATCATTATACATTACTGACACTCTATCCTCCAATTTGATACTGTTAAGTGCTTTGACACAATCTGTATTGTTAAAAACGCTATATAAATAAAGGTGACTTGACAAGTTATTCATGCGAGTCAAATGTTATTTATTTATTTTTAATGTATGGGGGTGCTGCAGCACCTGCTAGCCCCTCCCTAGTGCCGCCCATGCAAATATGGGCTTTTATAATAGCAGAAATTCATGTTAAATGTTATATTGTGTCATGTTTACCAAAATAGAACTGATAAAAAAAATATAGACCCCTCTTAATAGGTATTTTAATAGTGTAAGCTTATGTTAAATTTTATACTTGTACAGGCTCTGTTTGAAGCGGTACAAAAAAATTGTTTATATTGCTTCATGAAAACATCTGTGTATTTGACAAATATTGCTTCTAATCCACTTGTGATAAAGTATGCAAATACTGTGCTAAGTCCACTGCAAGAAGCACAAAGTGTCAGACTTGACAGCTCCATTTTCAACTCCTTCCTGACTGCACGAGACAACCCTCTCCATGTCAAATAAAACCACTTTAATTAGAAAACTTATGACATTCTTCAAAAGTATCATTGATTTCTGTAGAAGTCAACATTTTAATAATGACCAGATGACTTTGAGTAGAAGTTCAGCTTTGAGAATGAAAACCAACCTGTTTGTTCCTCAGTATCTTCATATTTGACTCTGAATTCTTCTTCAATCTTCATGTCTTGACTCTCCTCTTTAAACTCCATCTTTATAATAGTGTCATGTGAATCTCAACTGCTTCACCAGGAGTTTTTCTGTGTTTGCACACTCTGTCACATTTAAGATGAGAATAATTAACACAAAGAAAAAATAAATCTGAACTAAATCTCTGGGTGCTCTCAATCAGCTCTCCCTAGAAATAAATAATTTAGGCATTCATAATTTACATTTGGTATTTAAATTACTTTTAAATTAAATTTAATAGATTACACATTCATAAAAAAATAGAAAAAAAAAGAAAGAAAAAAAAACATTTGCTGTTAGTTTGTAAAAGCTGACATTACACTAACTTACATGTTTGTTGTCCTGGTTACATTTACTGTGCTTTGACTAGCAATTCTCGTCAGCGTGCGTTGAATCAATGAATCACTTTGTAATGCATTTGGTTCAGTTGACTAGGAGTTTCGAAAAGCTCTGTTTCTCCATCAGTTCTTGCCAATCAACGAATTTGTGTTTACCATAAACTGATTTAGGAAATAGGGAGCGAAATGAGACGCACCTTTCTTAGTTACTAATGTGCTGATGCACGTTATTCACAAAAATTACGTTTATTAATGTATAAAGAAATCGTTACAATATATTAAATAGCAACTGATTCGTTTCAAAGTTATTGCAAAAACTATAAAATAGACTGCACGGTATTTAAACATTTTAAATACTTAAAATACAAACCTTTCTTCACCCGAATCACAACAGATGCAGGAGCGCGGCGCTTATTTATGACATCATACGCCACAACCGAATAAAAGTCCCGTTCGCAAACTGCTTGATAGAAAGCAATAAAACAGGTGTTAGAGCAATTCCGAGTTCATTGGTGAAATTGATATTTAAATACATGTTGCCCAATATGCTGAACATCAGTGTTGGGAAGTAGTTACATGTAACTTAATTACGTAATTTAATTACAAAATAAATGTAATTGTAATCAGTTAGTTACTGAGAAAAAAAATGTGTAATTAAATTACAGTTACTTATGAAAATGTTAAGGATTACAAAGGGGGTTATATCTTAATTAAAACATACAGATTTATTTGATTTATTTTATAAATTGCAGTGACTGCTCTACTATATGAGACATGTTTCAGGAGTTTTGTTTTGTTTTTTTACAAAACATTGTTAGATCCCAGTGTTTCCTGTCATTGCGGGCTTTCTCCGTCTTCTCAACAGCGTTGTGCCCAAAGCAGCTTAACCAGAAATTAGTGATGATCCAATCAAAATTTTTTGAATTTTTGGAATTCAGGTCCTGACTTTCAGTTTTGAAAATTAATTCCCCTCTTAGGTGACACTTGTGAGGGGCATTTATTTTTTTCTTCATTTTTAAAAAATATATATTTATCTCACCTAAATATTTGATCATGCACTGCATTTTTGTTTTGACAATCGTGCAATTGCGGCACAATAGATTACACACAGCACAAGCCTGATTTCGTCAGCTGTATGTGAGGCAGTGTTAAGCCAGGTTCACACATACTATGTTTGCAGTGCGCATGCAGTCCATGTGCGGTACGTAAGTGCTGCAGAAGTAGCACTGACTATGCTTTCACACAGGAGTCTGCTACTGATCCGTGGCTGTTTACTACAAACACAACATTTATCCACTATTGATTTTGATTTCAATTATGGTGGGATTATGATTAGGATATAGTGTTCCCAAAATAAGACCCTTAAAAATAAATACAGTGGCAAAACTGAACCAGCAGAAGTAATATAGGACAAGTTCATATTAATAATAGCTATACAAATTTATATTGTTTTTCTGTGAATAAAATGATTAAATGTAAAATATTTCGATTTTATTATTATTATTAATTATACATTATTAAAATAAACAGTAAACTACATTTAATAATAATAATTCAACAAAAAGTATGATTAAGTTTAACAGTCCTTGAAAGTAGAGCTCGTTTTTTATATTACATACTGTTATGCTGCTATACAGTATATGCACTAGAGCAGGTGCCCAATCCTGCTCCTGGAGGACCACTGTCCTGCAGAGTTCAGCTCCATCCCCAATAAACACACCTGAACCAGCCAATCATGATCTTATTAGGCATACTAGAAACTTCTAGGCAGGTGTGTTGAGGCAAGTTAGAGCTAAATTCTGCAGGACAGTGGCCCTCCAGGACCGACTTTGGACACCCCTGCATGAGTAAAAAAAAAAAAAAAAAACATTTTATGCTAATACTGATTCTCTGTATTTCCTTTTTTTTTTTGCAGAGTCTTGTCATTGTTATCCCCGCCCCTCCATCTCTCTCCTCTCTTTTGTTGTTCTTCATTTTATAACCCAACGGCTCTTTTAAGAGCCATTTCCCCTTGCAAAAATGCACAAAACTGTTAAGCAAGGGGAAATGTGAGCAGTATTTAAAAAAACTGCACTAGTGAGTGCCCATTCTGCAATTACACCAGTATGCCACAACTGATGTATTATCACATCAAAAATCACTTTTAGTGGGCAGTGCAACATCATGGTGAGTTTAACTGTCTTTTGCTTATGTCACTTTAGTTAAAGTTTAATATGGTGCCGAACCAGCCAGCTATGCACTGTGCATGCTTCTGATTTAATTGCTTGTGAATTTGTAGTAGAATGTTTAATTTTAAGGCTCAGGTAAACTTAATTGTCTGCATTCTGCACATTGACCATGGGTCTTTTTTGCTCAAATCACAAAAAAAATGTGCTTGCTCATGGATGGTGCTGATGAAAATTCTGTCTTGCGACTGTCCACCATCCAGACCAAAATGCAAACAAGTGAAGGTTCAATTTAGGCAATTTTCAACAAACTTATTTTCTTTTTTTACCCTTTCAGATTTCACCATTTTAAAATGTGGTCCAAATTTGCTGAAGCACATCGCCACCCATGCTTCACCACCAATCCAGCCTCGGTCTTCCTCCTCGGTCCAGCAGCCGCAGCCTCAGTCTTCCTCCTCGGTCCAGCAGCCGCTGCCTCAGTCCTCCTTGGTCCAGCAGCCGTAGCCTCAGTCTTCCTGCTCGGTCCAGCAGCCGCTGCCTCAGTCCTCCTTGGTCCAGCAGCCGTAGCCTCAGTCTTCCTGCTCGGTCCAGCAGCCGCTGCCTCAGTCTTCCTCGGTCCAGCAGCCGCTGCCTCAGTCTTCCTCGGTCCAGCAGCCGCTGCCACAGTCTTCCTCGGTCCAGCAGCCGCAGCCTCAGTCCTCCTTAGTCCAGCAGCCTCAGTCTTCCTCCTCGGTCCAGCAGCCGTAGCCTCAGTCTTACTCCTCGGTCCAGCAGCTGCTGCCTCAGTCTTTTGTGTTCACACAAAAGATGAAGACAATGACTGGTAACCAAACAGTTGGTGGTCCCCATTGACTTCCATTGTATTGGGGGGGAAAAAATACTGTGGAAGTATATACAATATACATGTACAGTCATAGACCAAAATCTTCATTTTTGGGTGAACTATCCTTTTACGCAGCTCCTTGGCTGAAGTATACTTACTTTTGTAGATGTGCTTACAGTGTTCAGAATGTTAATACTCTCAGCTGTTGTTGTATTTATTATTACATGTATTTATTATAACAGTTTCTTCCTCCAGGCAATCCAACTTATGAACAGTTAAATTTGTTTATTTATATTTATATATGTGTATTTTTTTATTCTCATCTTATTTTTATTGTCTGTGTGTCGTTGTTGTCTCTGTAAACTGTAAGCTTATGACAATAAAACAAATTCCTTGTATGCGCAAGCATACTTGGCAATAAAAGCTCTTTCTGATTCTGATTCTGAAGAAAGTGTGTAAAGGATGTTAATGTTTAACCAGAGATTTATATGTACAAAAAGATGTGTTATATACAGATGTACAAATTTCACCTTTCTTTATCAGAATTAAACTTTCATACCTAAATAAATAACAAGGAAATAATTGTCTTGGCATGTTATTCATATACAAACAATGCTGGTATTTTTTACCATAAGCTTTTCATTGTCAAGTAAATCCAAAAATTATTAATTTGTTAACAATATGGTTCTTTAGTTAACATGAACTAATAATGAACTGCACTTATACAGCATTTATTAATCTTTGTTAATGTTAATCTCAACATGTACTAATACATTATTAATCTTGCTAACATTAGTTAATGCTCTGTTAACTAACATGAACAAACAATAAACAACTGTATTTTCAATAACTAACGTAAACGAAGATTAGTAAATACAATAACAAATGTATTGTTCATGGTTAGTTCATGTTAGTTAATACATTAATGTTTAATGAACCTTATTGTAAAGTGTGACCATTAATTTTAATAACATCTTAAGACATGACACTTGCTGAGAATATTGAACTTTTATTTAAATGTTAATAATACATGTAACAGTAAAGCATACTGAAATTAAAATAAAAAAACGACCATAAATAACTTATAAGTGGTAAATGACCAATGCACATGAATAGAAATAACTTAAAAGTTGTAAATAAACTATATTCGTTGACATTGCAATGTGACAATTCAAAAGCAGTAATTGGATTCTTGCTTGGAAATGTACATAATGAAACGTTTTCCAAAAATTAACAAATTTACAATGTATTGTTTAATACTATATATTTTTACCAGGTATAAGTAATTAACGGGGTCACAGTTTTGTTTTATATAATTAAGTATTAATACCATGTAGGCCTATTGTTTCAACCGCATTTCCTATTTACCGCGGCGTCGACGTCATTACTTTGCCACTAACCAATGAGAATCATTGTGAGCGGGGCTGCACGTGTCGACAGCCCCGCCTCGATCTGCAGGCTGCAGCCGGGTGTACTTGGACAGAGATGGTGACGCTGTATGTCGTGCCAACCCTCTGACGGCAGGCGCAACATCAGCTTGAGATCGGCTTTTTGAGATCAGCCTTTATAAAGACCGCCGATCAAACATCCCAACAAGATTATCGGCCGCTAGTGATCGGTAGCCGATCAATCGTGGCACACCTAAATTTAATAGACCGAATTATGCAGTGAAAGAACACACTCTAAATGTGCACTCGCACTAGTCTAGACTTCATATACACTGTATGCGTGCACTGTTTTGTGTTTTGAATGGTTTTTGCAAAATACTCGATAATGTCAAATCTCACATCATTAAAACAACAATTACAATATTATCGCAGACGATATCGCTCACCCCTAATGAGCACATGGTTAATCATGTGAAAATAAGTGAAATGTCTTTATGGTTCTGAAAAATGTCTTTGTTTTGAGAACTGAAATTAGACCAACTGAAACAGTTATAGTGTTTTTATTTATTTAACCTTTATTTAACCAGGCAAGTCAATTAAGAACATGTTCTTATTTTCAATAACAGCCTGGCAGGAGAATTCATATCTCCTGAGAAAAACACAAACACACATTACAATACATAAAGCACTTAAAAAAAGAATAAGATCTCAGTTAAAACATTTACTGTACAGTTATTGAGAAATTGAGAAAAACTGTAAGCAAACAAAATAAAAAAACCTAAAAGAATCGAACTGCACTGTAGATCGATTCATGGAATGTGTGACCCGTGCTGGTAAAATAATTCAGAATGCGGATGGGCTAATTTTGAGCTACAGGCAAAAAAGTGAAAAATGTTGATTTTGGTTGAATTTGAGGTTTTGACAAAAATTTGTTCATTAAGCCCTCGTCTAGTGATCCCAATGCTCCAAATAGCAATTAAACATCCAAAATAATCTTTTTTTTTGTATGTTTTCTGAGAAGAGTACCTTTTCGGACTGTCACCCGAAGTGCACGCATAAAGGCGCTTCCGACTGCGCGCGATCCCCATACACATATTTACACGTACACAATCTCTTATATCTTAAGTGAATGTTTGGGGAACTGTTGGGGAAAAACTTTGGATGTGTAACATTATATTAGATCCATGCATTACATTGTCTTAATATAGGCCATCGCATCAACATTAATCAAATGACAAAAGAAAAGAGGGAATCACTCTCCGCTCTTGATTGAACTGGTTTTGTAGTATTAATAATCAATTTATTTGTAATGAACACACAAGTAATTTTTACATTTTATAATTGTTTCTTTCTAATATTTGTTCTTTTTTTGCATCTATTCTTATTTCTAACAAAGATAAAATAAAAATAGCTGTATTGTGATTATTAATCTAGTAATGTTGCCAGGTGATTTTTCTTTGGAACTTTCAAAAACTTTGAATCAGTTTCTCTTTAGATTTACTTTGCTGGCTCCATCGACTTCAAATCATACATAATTTTGAAGGTCTTTTAATGGAGAATGTAAAAATAAAAATAACTCATTTTTGAAAATTTGCTCATTGTGACTCATTTTGCCAGCACTGGTCACATATATTGATTTCAAAGTCTTATACTGAATCAAATATATGAGAGACAGCTCATTCATATGACAAAAGAAAACAAAGTCTCAAAGCAGAGTAGGTCACAGGTGGTCACAGATGCAAATAAAGTAACTGATCAAGGCCAAATCATTGTGATAAACTTGGTAGTCATATGTTCAGTATCTTATATGGGCTACATTTAGAAGGTCTCTTCAGAGTGAAAACTCATGTGAACTTCAAAGTTTCCTTTAAGGCGAGACACTGCAGGTGAATAAGGTAAAGATTTTTACTAATAGTTATTGCCTTGCTTACCTAGTTGATTGATTACATTGATAATTGCAAACATTTTTTTGTATTACAAGTTTTCTAAAATGTTAGGTTTAAATATGCAAATGAGGCATTATTTAATGAAATATGCACTAATTTGCATACATCTCTAGTACAAAAATCTAAACACTGGATGAAGTCAGTTTCAAAATTCTTGTTTAATTTTTTTGACTTATTACAGTCAAAAGTTTTTACAGAGGGGATTTTGGATATCTCATTTTGTCACTCCATAATTCAGAAAATGCTTAGAACAGACAGAAAACACTATATTTTGACAATTTTGGGGGGATTCAAATGTTGTATATAATCAAGCAAATTATATATGAACAAATCCCTCTGTAAAAACCTTCAGGATATAGACAGGAATAAAAATGTAAAGTTTGGTGTGTGTAAGTGCTACTGAAGTGGAGATTTATGGCTCAGTGTAGGAGAAAAAACTCATTTTGAGAAAATGGCCTTTAAAAATGTGTGTTGTAATTGAAATCTATTGACACAAATAGATAAAGTGCTATAAAAGAAACACTTAACAGTGTCCTTTGGATGTTTTCGTTCTACTAGTCTGAAAAAACACTATGAAAAACCAAAAAGCCCAAAATCTCAAAATTGACAGGTGCATGAAAAAACAGTGTTTTTGCCTGCAGTGTCTCCCCTTAAGTGTGAAACTCTTCCACACTGTGGGCAGGTGAAAGGTTTCTCTCCAGGGTTAACTCTTATGTGAACCTCAAGGTTTTCCTCATGAAAGATGCGTGTTATTGCATGATTCCTAAGGTGTTTCCTGTCTGTGAAACTCATTTCTCACCGATGACATATGAAAACAGTTCTGGAGTCATTCTACGAAACGGGTGCCATTTGCACTTTGCAATTTTCAAAATTTTCACTAAAGACAAACCTTTTTTTCAAAAACCTACAACTTGAAAGATATGTTAATCCTTCAGAATACACATTTTCCCACCTCAGGCACAAAATCCTTAATATTATTGCCCTGTTTATTCAGGAAAGGGTGCCTTTATTGTACCACCCTGTAACGGACAATATGTACGTCATTAGAGTAGTAAAACAAGAAATAGATTTTTAAAATATAATGTTTTCCTAATAGTAAAATGTCCCTTTTTTAGAATCTATCAATAGAAAGTATGTAATTTAGTGCATTTTTTTTATTCTTAGATTTTCAATCTTGAAAAATGAATTCAACATTTCAATCGCCTCATTGTTTGTACTGAAAAAACAAATTCACTTAAAAAATACAAATAAATTTAAATTTATTGGATTAGTCCACACAACAAGAACACCATTCAGCATTAATTTATGTAACATTTCATTTCCTTTCTATATATTTTTAACAAAATGACCCTGTGACGGGGTGGTAACTGATGTGACAGGGTGGTTTACTGTGACGGGGTGGTATGGACAAGTCATGTACACCATATGTAAAAACAGTTACTTATCAATGATAGGCCTGTTTCTTTTTCTCTACAAGTGTCCATTTATTTATAATCCTAACTCAGAATCAGAAAGAACTTTATTGCCAAATGTGTTTACACACACAAGGAATTTGTTTTGGTGTCAGGAGCTTCCAGTACAGAAGTACAAACATAGTGCAGACATGCATATAATTTAAGGTAATAAAAACACTAATAATAAAGAGAATAGGCAATAAATTATAAATAACAAAAGTAATAAAAATATAGAGAAAAATAAATGTCCATAGACAGAATTGTGAATGTGCATGCTATTTACAGATGAAGGTTTGATGAGTTATTTACAGATGTACAGTCCTGAGATGTGTTATGTATTGTTCAGGTGGGATATGGCCTGAGGGGAAAACTGTTCTTGTGCCTGGCTGTTTTGGTGCTCAGTGATCTGTAGCGCAGACCAAAGGGCAACAGTTCAAAGAGGGAGTGTACACTATCTGATCTTGAAGATTCTAACTGCTACTTTGACTACTGGACAAGACAGTCTGTGCTTCCTAGCCTTTCTCTTTTCTCTTCTTGTTGTGATTCCTCGACTTTTTATGCAGCTGATGCTTCCCTCGTTCACTTAGATCACTAATATTCTTCTTTTTTCCTTGCTCTACATCCCATCTCCATCTCTGACATTCACTGAGGGGTGTCAAACTAGTTCCTGGAGGGCCACAGCCCTGCACAGTTTAGATTCAACCCTAATTAAAGTACTTCAGGCTTATTTAAAAACTACCTGGTTTGTGTGTTGGAGCAGTGTTAGAACTAATCTCTGCAGGGCTGCGGCCCTCCAGGAACCGAGTTTGACACCCCTGCTCTAGATATTTTTTCCTCCTCTCAGGATCAGCATCCCAACATGCACAGCATCACTGTTGTCTCTCAGCAGTGCTTAATGTAGCCATGATGGAGACAGATCAAAATGTAATTCATTAAAAATGGATAAAATGTAATTCATTAAACACAGATAGTGAGTGATGAGTGACTGAAAGAGATACGTGTAAGAGTGATATAGTAAATGAGTGAATGATCCAAACAGGGTTAAATTAACAGAAAAATAAATTAATTAGCCGATTAGAATCCTCGATTTCACACATCCTCACATTCAAACAGGAAGCAGAACCTCTCAATTACATCCATTACCACTGCGTCACAATAAAACATGTTACGGGGTGGTATGTGACGGGGTGGTAAATTTCATCCCAAAATGGCCACAGATCTCCCATGTAGTCAAGTTCCACACCCAGCATACATGCATTCAATCTGAAATATAATTTTATTTGCATTAATAATCCAAAAAATGCAATAAAAAACTGTTTTCCCCATCTATTTTGCGTGACGGGGTGGTTGGTTTAAGCTTGACGAACCCTGCCTAACATGTAAAAGCAACACATAAACAATGTAAAAGAATGTCAGGACTAGCCTACTTTTGTTCTTGGTGGCTACAAGGCTTAAATTATGTCATTTCTGCTAAATGTGGAGTCATTTATAGCAACAGTACATTATTTGCAGCTAAAACAAGTTAGTGTGACGGGGTGGTAAGTCAAACTGAGGGACACACACAAATCATAAAATATTTACAAAAAAAATAAGTTTTTTTTTGTAATAAATGTGTCTTATGTAAACAGGGACACATAATTGTCCAAAAAAAATAAAAATGAAATAATAATAATTAGTCCTATTTGGTGATATTTTAGATGCAAATATCATATTGGTCAACATGGACATGTGTAATTGGCTATGTACTAATGAAAAATGATTAAAAAAATAGAAAAATTAATTTAAAAAAAGTATTTTATCGTATATCATGTTAACAAGAACACTTGAATTAATTACTTTAAGCTTTGGAAACACACTTTGGGACATTTTTTGTGCCTTATGCATCTCATCGAATGTTCCGGACCAAAATGGCACCCGTTTCGTAGAATGACTCTCTGTCATAACTCTCTGAGGGATCGGCATAGTAATGTACATAACAGTGTTAATGTGTTTGGTCTTGGCAAAATAGATCTGCTACAGCAGCAGAGCAAGTACCGAGACTTGCTACTAGGGGTGCGCGATATGACGATTTTTGATCGTGGACAATAAAAATGTCTCCACAATCTGCTTTTGGAGAAATATCCTAGTATCGTGCTACAGCACATTCTTTCAGTTGCAGTTCTGGCGCCTCCGTATCAATATACTGTACAACGCCACATACATTCACATCAGTGTTAACTCAGCGGTAAAGTTACTCTCACGGGACACTGCACTTATTCGCAATCACAAAAGTACATTATGTGCGTGTGTTTTAAAGCTTTGCCGGTTAAACGTTTCATTCACGTGCTGGTCTGACGTGCGCTTTTTCTGAGCCCGTACACCTGAAGCGCGCGCACTAAAAAGCCTGAATTACTGAACTAAGTTATCTTTTGCGCTAACACTGTCAAAAGATACAAGGTTTATGTATAGACTCAGTTGGTTATGTCTAAAATGAAGGTAAACAGTTGAAACAGACAAATGGATGCGTGCCTGTATATTACATGCGTGCAGGGACAGAACTAAACATGCAGCCGACTGTCATTAAAGGGATAGTTCACCCTAAAATTGAATTTCTGTCATTATTTACTCACTCGCATGTTGTCTCAAACCTGTATTAATTTATTTATTGTGCTGAACACAAAAGAAGATATTTTGAAGAATGTGAAAAATACTATGGAAGTCACTGTGGACCAGCAACTGTTTGGTTACCCACATTCTTCAAAATAGCATTTATGTTCAGCAGAAAAAAGAAACTCATTCAGGTTTAAACCAAATTTTGAGTGAGTAAATTATGGTATAAATATAAAACACTATGACACAATCGACAGACAGATGACAAAAATTGTATTCTTTAATGTTAAAACAAAAAAACGCAAAGATAAAAAAATAACTCACTACTGTTGACAGAAAAAAAAATACAGCTGCTTTAATAGGAATCAATCTATATAGTGTTTTATTTTTATATTTATATTTATTCATTCAATTTCTTGAATGCTCCTGCTAAATATGCCTACTGTACCTGAAAATAAAGCACTGTTTGTTTTATTTGTATATTGTGTGTATTTGTAATGTGTATCTTCGTTCTTATTTTTAATAACAAAGATAAAATAATGACAAAGATTTTTATCTTCGTCCACTTTGGCCTAAATATCCACCATTCTTTTTTATATTTTGTTACCTTGAAAGGATTTGTCTTTATAACAGGGAAATTATTTTGTCTGCACTGCTCAGACAAAATAGTTAAACCTACATCACAAAGAATCGTGATAAAATCGTGATATTAAAAAGAAACAAAAAAAATATTGTGATATGATATTTTTGCCATATCGCCCACCCCTACTTGCTACTCCCAATACATCCACAACATGCTGCTGTGAGCATGTAAGAAATACTGCTGCTGCACGTATAACTTGTATGGAATAACCCCCCACAAAGCAGGAGACATGGAATGGACAATACAAGCCAAAAACAAGAACAAAACACCCCCAACAAGATCTATGGCCAAGACATATGTACTGCTGCTGCTCCGAAGAGCCATGTGAACCGCATGTATTTTTATCTGTGTGCCTGGGCTACCACACCAACCGGCTTAATGCTAAGGGCCTATGGGTATGTGTGCCTGGGCTACCACACCAACCGGCTTAATGCTAAGGGCCTATGGGTATGTGTGCCTGGGCTACCACATCGACCGGCTTAACACTAGTGCACTATGACTATGTGAGCCTTGGCTACCTTGCCGACTGGCTTAACAATAGTGGCCTATGACTACCACGCTGACTGGTTTAACTAATTAGATGCGCAATGTGTAATGTTAATTAACAATTGGATATACGTTGCAATCCAATAGATAAGACCCCAGCACCCACCTGAGCAAGTATCATTAATTTAAGTCATTTGATAACTGTTGTTACTTTCTCCACTTCATCAGTCCCAAAGGCAGTATTACAGTATAGCATGACAAAGTTGCCAATGCATGCCATTTTACACTCTCGTGCAGATAAAAGTTGTCAGGGTTACAGTGCACAAAAACTTGTGGATGCACTAACTTCAATGAACTTGAAATAAAAGCAGAGTATAAACATTCTTCCTCCGTTTCTGAACTACACAGCGCAGTGTGTTCAGAGAGATGTGTTCATCCAAACTACATTTCCCTTCTCCTGCAACACTGTCATTGATATGACTGCGATAAGTGTGTGCTTCTGACACTGCATGCAGCTGAAATCAACCACACACTCATCACAGCTAATGAAAATATCGACCTTAGAAATAACGAACATGAACATTGAGATATGATGAACCCCGGGTTGAAATGCATTCACGAGAATTCGTATTTAATTTAACCTGTTTTCATGTCCGTTACTATCAGCGTGTCCTGAAAACGAGTGCTCTAGACCAAGGGTATTCAATTAACTTCATTTGAGGGCCGGATTATTGAATTGAACATTTGAAGGGGGCCAAGGGGGTGGGGGGCCGTCCCGATCTTTTTCTGGGGGGCCTATAAAATTGGAAATTAAATTTAAATGCATATTCAGCAGTAAAATTAACTAATATTACTAAAAGTAACATCTATAAAAGGTTAACATTAGTGCTGTCTGCCATTCAATTAAAAAAATAAAATACATTTTTTTTTATTAATTTTAAAAATGTGACTAAACGCATATTAATATATTTGTGTTGTCATATTTTCAAACTGAACTTCCAAATTAATATAGAAACAACATAAAGATGGTATATTTTAAATATGTGTTTAATGGCATCTTTTTACTAGCCTATTATTAATGAAGAAGTATCATTGATACAAATAATGTTACTGTTGTCTTTATTTAATCCATTTCTTCCTAGGGCTGTGACTGTCGCCGTGACAACCGCATCACCGGGATGGTCGGTTGTCACCGCGGTTGTCTATTGCCACCGGCGGTAGTGCACGTGACGTCACACACTCTATAACAAGCATAACACAAAAGTTTTGTATACAAGTGTAATAATATACAGTTGCAGATTGTTTTATTTAGACTATAAATCTATGCTAATTCACAAATTACCTCAAACGCCATTTCCTTTAGATTGGTTTGAGCGCAGGAAAATACAGTTTATCCTGCATTTAGCAAATTTATTTCGTGATGAGCGATGTACCTTTTTGGGAAACCAAATACTACATCGCCGATCTGGAATCATTTCCATTCATGTCACCCATCTGCGTTTGTACAAGTGTCTTCAAGTTCACTGAAATCGCAAACACCCGGCTTGTCAGGTTTGTACTGGTGAGGCTTTCTCCAAACTGGTCAAATACGAATGAGACACAGCGGTAAATGGAAGATGCTAACAAGAAATGTGGCAACATACACCGCGACTCCTATTCCACAGAGAGCGCGTGCAGACGAGGAGGTAACGCGGAACAGTGAACCGTGTCTAAACCGGACGCCACGTCGCGGCACAACAGGTTGACTCTGTCTACACAGGACGAACTTTGTGTCAGTACATCATAAATAGGACGAGGCAGTTTACTGTGAGGGATTTGTCGTGTCGTATCGAACCGCATCTAGTGTAGACAGCATCACTGATTATAATGGGTTCTCTCCGCGCCGCTTGCGTGAGGTAGACAGGGTGTATTTAACTTTAAGGAAACTTTCCTATTTAACTGTATTATTTCTTTGATATTTATTTTAGTGTTTTGCAGGCTGAGTGTTCACTGACGGAAGTGCTAAAGTAAACACGCACGTTTGTTAATAGATGATTGACCCTCATTTATTTATTTTTGCGATTCAGAATTATATATATTTATACACAACACCGCGCCACCGGCGGTAGTTCGTCCATTACCACCGCGGTGGTAAAAATCTGCCACCGTCACAGCCCTATTTCTTCCTTTAATTTTAGCCATTAATTATAGCCATTTAATATTACAGTATAATTGAAATGTTATGATATTATTTTTAACATTTAATAGGCTTTGAAAAATAACTTATAAGTGAACTTGAAATAATCTTCACATAAACTATAAATTGTATGCATAAACTATATTGATTATTCTTTATTAAAGCTACAAACGTTAATCAGCGACTAGAGCAGTAGAGTGATTTCTCTTTTTCTTTTGTTCTTTGATTTACATCAATCACAGACTGCAGCAGGTTTCACTTTAAAAGTAGCGCTGTTTCATTAATAAAACCTGTATGAAAACCCGATATGATTAGGAACTATACTCCCATTCCGGCGTAATAATCAAGGAAGTTTGCTGCCGTAACATGGCCGCAGCAGGCGCAGTGATAAACTTCCAATCAAGGAAGTTTATCACTGCGCCTGCTGCGGCCATGTTACGGCAGCAAACTTCCTTGATTATTACGCTGGAATGGGAGTATAGTTCCTAATCATTTAGGACCTAAATACATTGCAGATATGCTCACTGAATATAAACCTAACAGACCACTCAGATCATTAGGATCGAGTCAGTTAGAAATACCAAGGGTTCACACAAAACAAGGGGAGTCCGCTTTTAGCTATTATGCCGCCTGCAGTTGGAACCAGCTTCCAGATGAGATCAGATGTGCTAAAACATTAGCCACATTTAAATCCAGACTCAAAACTCACCTGTTTAGCTGTGCATTTGTTGAATGAGCACTGTCCTACGTCCGAACTGATTGCACTGTTTTTTATGTATAATCATTTTCTATTCATTTTTATATAATTTACTTGTTTTTACTATTTTTTTTTTTATTCCTTGTTTTTATTGTTGTGATTATTTTTTTATGACTATTTCACTTCATTTTATGTAAAGCACTTTGAATTACCACTGTGTATGAAATGTGCTATATAAATAAACTTGCCTTGCCTAATCATATCGGCCTAGAAAATCGCAACTTTTCATTTTCCACCGGTCTTAGTAGAACTACAGAAGAATCAAGTTTTAAATAGGAAAAATATCGAAAACTCTTTGGTCATTTTTGAACGTGATGCTACTGGTCTAATCGGATTCAATGATCTATGCTAAGCTATGCTAAAAGTGCTATCGCCAGACCCGGAGATCAGATGAATAGATTCCAAAACGGTAAAACTCAACTTATTAACTCTGGGGGAGTTGGAGAATGAGCCTATTTCCAAAAAAAGTGGAGTGTTCCTTTAAACTAAAGTTAGAATTGTGGATATCTCATAACTCCCTCACATAAGCGCTTGTCAACGCTGCCATATATTGATGTTGCAGTCTCCGGTAGATTGTTGTTATTGCGTCTCTCCCTTTTCTTTTTTGGCTGGCCCGGGCCAGTTTTGCCACCTTGTGGACAATTGTGCAAGAACAATTCAAGGCAAATGTACAACCTGCGTACTCTTCCTTGGGCCGGATGAAGATGATTGGGCCTGCGGGTCGCCAATTGAATAGCCCTGCTCTAGACTGTGTTTTGCTCTAGCTGTATAAACACAAATGCTAAATGCTGCTGCTATTATGCTTAATATTTCACTTCTACATAAGATGCTAACAGCTAATATTACATTTTAAACTTGTTTATAGTTGCTCATTTTTTAATTCAATTAGACCACGCAATATACACAGCTATAAGGATTAAAAGAGCATTCACTTATCTTAGATGTTGATTTTAGATGTTTCTCAAGCATGCTGCAACTGCTACAGCAAGCACTAGTCATATATTTGAATGTTGAGCAGCGAGCTCATTGGCTACCGATACAAGAGAGAACCAGTCAGCTGTGCCATGTGATAATGATGTCATTATGTCAGATTGAGTTAGACCTATCGGACTGTGCCATCTAGAGTTTCATGCCAGAACTTTGTATTTCTCTCATACATGAATCCTCATGTGGTACTTAAGAGTCACTTTATATCTGAAACTCTTTCCACAGTGACCACATATAAATGGCTCCTCTCCAGTGCGAGTTCTCATGTGCCTGTTAAGGATTCCTTTTCGGTTGAAACTTGTTCCACATTGTTGGCAGGTGAAAGGCTTTTCTCCAGTGTGAATTCTTATGTGGTCTTCAAAATGTCCTTTTTGATTGAAACACTTTCCACACTGAGGGCATGTGTAGGGTTTCATTCCAGAGTGAATTCTTGTGTGGTCTGTAAAGTGTCCTTTTTGACTGAAACTCTTTCCACAATGATGGCATGTGTAGGGTTTCTCTCCAGAGTGAATTCTCATGTGCCCATTAAGGCTTTCTATTTGAGTGAAACTTATTCCACACTGTTGGCAGGTGAAAAGGCTCTCTTCAGTATGAATTCTCATGTGGTACTTAAGGTTTCCTTTTCGGTTGAAACTTTTTCCACAATGTTGGCAAGTGTAAGGCTTCTCTCCAGTGTGAACTCCCATATGAACTTCAAGGTTTCCAAGTTGAGAAAAACTCTTTCCACACTGTTGGCAGGTGTGAGGCTTCTCTCCGGTGTGAATTCTCATGTGTCTGTTAAGGCTTCCTTTTTGAGTGAATCTTTTCCACATTGTTGGCACATGAAAGGGCTCTCTCCAGTATCAATTATTATGTGGACTTTAAGGTTTCTATCTTGATCAAAAGTCTTTCCACACTGAGAATATGTATAAGCCTTTTCTCCAGTGTGAATTCTAGTCCCTGTCTTTTGAGCCCTTTTTTGTGAGGGAGTCTTTTCACTCTGTGAGCTACTAAAAGATTTTCCTCCAGTTATGAATTTATGATGATTCTTATTCTGATCTTTCTCCTCAATCTCATTCAGTACTTCACTTTCCTCTTTCAGTGCCATCAGGTCTAAGGTGAAAAAAGACAAATAAAACTTCATCCTAATTTAATGGCACAAAGCAAGTGTCCTCAAAACATTTAGGCAAGTAACAGATCAAAAACCAACATACTAGATCCTATACCCACTAAACTAATGAAAAAGGTGTTATGTGTAATCTGAGAGCCATTTCTTAATATTGCTAACACTTCACTATCTTTAAAATGTCTTAATAATTGTCGACCTGGCAGTTAAAATTTTTAGTTTTAAAAATAAAAATAAAAAAATAATTTCAATCTCCCATTTACTACATCTACTAGGGGGTTAAGACACAATAAAGAAAGAGAAAAAAAAAGAAAGAAGGGAAAAGAACTGAGAACAAATTAAACTCCCCATTAAACTTAGCAGCACATAGGTCTTCGGTTAGCCAAAGAGATGCCACATCACACCCCTCCTGATCTCACACCACTGGGTCCCAGTTGCAGCCAGAAATAAATTTAAGGTTTTGAAGCTGGCTTTTAGGACTGCCACTGGAACTGTACCTCCCTACCTCAATTCACTCCAACAAGTGCACGCTCTCTTCTGCAAGCTACGGTCAGTGAATGAGCAATGGCTTTTTGACTCTTTGACAGATTGCTTTTATTCCTCTATTGCAAGTTGCTTTGGATAAAAGCATATACTACAGTGTTTCCCATGAATTTATTTATTTGTGGCGGCCTGCCACAATATCTGACACTGACTGCCACAAATAGATTTTCCAAAAGGCTTTGACTTTGCTGGATAAACATAAGCACTGCACCATCTAAAATCAAAACAAGAATGTATTCTTTGAAGGGAACTGACTGGCTTCAGAAAAGCTTTGTTGTCACTTTCATTTAATTTTGCCTGTAATGCCTGATACAGTAGCGTTTGAGCTCAGCGCTGCTTTGATTACAGCCGGTACCAAGGAAACCACTCTATTCCCCTCAGATTCGCAGATGAATCGCCTGCGATATTGAACGTGATATTGCGTAGCTTGTCAGTGAACTACGGCTCTGTGTATTAAATGCCGCTCCATTTGAAAACAGGTGATGGAGATCTATTAATAATCACAGAACCGGCTTTACTGACGAGATGCGCATGACAATCGCATGCGATATATATCGTGCAGCCCTAATATATATATATATATATATATATATATATATATACACACACACATACATGCAGTGGGGCAAAAAAGTATTTAGTCAGCCACCAATTGTGCAAGTTCTCCCACTTAAAAAGATGAGAGAGGCCTGTAATTTTCATCATAGGTATACCTCAACTATGAGAGACAAAATGAGGGGGAAAAAAATCCAGAAAATCACATTGTAGGATTTTTAAAGAATTAATTGGTAAATTCCTTGGTAAAATAAGTATTTGGTCACCTACAAACAAGCAAGATTTCTGGCTCTCACAGACCTGTAACTTCTTCTTTAAGGCTGCATTTACACTGCAGGTCTTGATGTCCAATTCCGATTTTGTGACTATATCCGATTTTTTGGACGACGTGCTTACATTTCTTTTAAAAGTGACCCGTATCCAATGTGTGCCTTTTACACTGCACTTGGTGAAACAAGCCAAAAATAGCATATGACATCACAAATCAATTTGAATAGTACATTAAGTTTAATTTATTGACATGTAATTCATATAGAAACGTTTTTAATGCAATAGTTACATCTATACATCAAAATAATTATATATCCTAGTACAAATTCTTCAGGACAGTGATGTACGCAGCTCCGCTGAAAGCTTGCGAGTGGAATAATACTCAGGTGGTAGATATTAAGCTGTGTTATTTTAGTAATTAAAACTAAATGCGTTCATCAGTGATTGTATATCAAAGGCAGGGACATGTTTGTGTGCATTTTATTTTGTGGTTTCAATGGAGCGAGCGGGACTGAAGCGCTCGTCTGAGCACGAGCCGCCGTCACTGACAACAGCACTCAGCTTGATTTCAAAAGCAACACATTTCAGCGTCAGACCGCCTTTTATTTAACACAAACGAACGAAATTAATACTCTGCTACTCAACTAGAGATGTTTCATTTTTTACAGGTTTGTCTGTACCGCGAAATGTTTCAAAAACCTCACTTTTCAATGACGTAGGAGTCGCATTTACAGGGGAATATCCGATTTGTCCGCTTACACGGCAGGCGCAAGTGCACGTATCCGATTCAAATCTGATTTATTTCCACATATGAATGAGGCCTGAAACCGATCGGAGAATATCGGAATCCATGTGATTTTTTCCTGCTTACACGGTCGTGGGCCATATCCGATCTGTGCCACATGGGAGGAAAAAATCGGAATTGGGTCACTTGAACCATGCAGTGTAAATGCGGCCTAAGAGGCTCCGCTGTCCTCCACTCGTTACCTGTATTAATGGCATCTGTTTGAACTCGTTATCAGTATAAAAGACACCTGTCCACAACCTCAAACAGTCCAACTCCAAACTCCATCATGGCCAAGACCAAAGAGCTGTCAAAGGACACCAGAAACAAAATTGTAGACCTGCACCAGGCTGGGAAGACTGAATCTGCAATAGGTAAGCAGTTTGGTGTGAAGAAATCAACTGTGGGATCAATTATTAGAAAGTGGAAGACATACAAGACCACTGATAATCTCCCTCGATCTGGGGCTCCACGCAAGATCTCACCCCATGGGGTCAAAATGATCACAAGAACTGTGAGCAAAAATCCCAGAACCACACGGGGGAACCTAGTGAATGACCTGCAGATAGCTAGGACCAAAGTAACAAAGGCTACCATCAGTAACACACTGCGCCGCCAGGGACTCAAATCCTGCAGTGCCAGACGTGTCCCCCTGCTTAAGCCAGTACATGTCCGGTCCGTCTGAAGTTTGCTAGAGAGCATTTGTATGATCCAGAAGAGGATTGGGAGAATCAGATCAAACCAAAATATAACTTTTTGGTAAAAACTCAACTTGTCGTGTTTGGAGGAGAAAGAATGCTGAGTTGCATCCAAAGAACACCATACCTACTGTGAAGCATGGGGGTGGAAACATCATGCTTTGGGGCTGTTTTTCTGCAAAGGGACCAGGACGACTGATCCGTGTAAACGAAAGAATGAATGGGGCCATGTATTGTGAGATTTTGAGTGAACACCTCCTTCCATCAGCAAGGGAATTGAAGATGAAACGTGGCTGGGTCTTTCAGCATGACAATGATCCAAAACACACCGCCCGGGCAACGAAGGAGTGGCTTCGTAAGAAGCATTTCAAGGTCCTGGAGTGGCCTAGCCAGTCTCCAGATCTCAACCCCATCGAAAATCTTTGGAGGGAGTTGAAAGTCCGTGTTGCCCAGCGACAGCCCCAAAACATTACTGCTCTGAGTAGATCTGCATGGAGGAATGGGCCAAAATACCAGCAACAGTGTGTGAAGACTTACAGAAATCGTTTGACCTCTGTCATTGCCAACAAAGGGTAACAAAGTAATGAGATGAAATTTTGTTATTGACCAAATACTTATTTTCCAGCATAATTTGCAAATAAATTCTTTAAAAATCCTACAATGTGATTTTCTGGATTTTTTTTTCTCATTTTCTCATAGTTGAGGTATACCTATGATGAAAATTACAGGCCTCTCTCATCTTTTTAAGTGGGAGAACTTGCACAATTGGTGGCTGACTAAATACTTTTTTGCCCCACTATATATGTGTGTGTAGTCTACACAATAACTTACATTGTAATCCTTTCATTTTTAATATTTGGCATATTTGTGTGCTGCTGTGCGTCCCTGTGTGTGTAATAAGCAGAGTGTACATGCATTGTGGACCCGCCTATACTAACGCGCTCTTTAAATAACCAAAAAAATAATAATTGATTGCGCCATTGACTTTAGCCCAGGTTTTAGTTGGTCAATGGCGCAGACTATTTATAGCAATGCGCCAACAATGTGCCTGAACACACCTCATTTTCAGACTTGGCTGAAACTAGCAAAAAATACTTGCGTTGAGCCTGACGCCGCATTGCGTCGGGTGTACAACAGGGTCCATAGTTGTACACTAAAAATGAATTTAAATGCATTTACAGGACAGGAATAAACACTGCTGCAGCAAAAGTTTGAGAAGACAGCAGAAAGAAAATATATGACTATGCAAAAGAATAAGCTGAATTTAATAATTTATATACTTTCACAAAGAGCTCAAAAGAAAATACATAATGTTTAGTCATTTTAAAAGCTTTATAAATTCATATGATAATTAGTATAATAAATAATTCACGCAAAATACAATTTTGTCTCTAAAATTCAGGCAATTTTGTCTCTGAAATTTTTCTAATCTAAACTGCTTTAACACTTTTTATTTGAAGCGAGAGATATGGGGGAGTGGCTTACTTGCATCTCATATATGTCACTTTGCTCACAGCTGATTGGTCCAGTTTGGGTTTGCAATCTCTTAACCCAGAATAAAACCTGCTCAAGAGCAGGGTAGCTGTAAAGCATAAGTTACCATGGTGACGAAACCCACTCAAAACCAACCCACCTTCTTGAGCCTGAAAACTCAAGAGTTTGCTCAAACTAAACTCGAACTTACCTGGGTAAAAACTGAAACCGGATTTGTGCTACAGGACACTGGAACATTTTTTTTTGTTTTGTTTATGAAGGCATATTCCACAGACATGGGTAAAGGCAACAGCTTTGACTCTGTGATGCAGACATGGGATTGTAGTCTGCTTAGGGCTATCCGATCTTCATGGACAGTTTCAATACCAGCCCAACACTACTCTCTTTTACTGGCAAAACACACTCCAGCATGTGGCACCATACACCCTAATGGCAGGGCTTTCCAAAAACAAAGAACAATGACCTCAGCAAGAAGACCAAAAGAGGAGACAATTGCTGACCCAAACATGCAAAGGTCCTGTCTGTGAATTGGACACTAGGGAAGTGACCACATGTTTAACCATTCACAAAGCATACACTGGCAGGGTTTATACACATTTTTACCAATAATTTTCCATGACTTTTAAGACAATATTCATGACAATGTTCCATTATTTTAGATATTTTAATAAGAATAAAAATGTATGTTCAATATACTGATACACAATGGTTTTCTTTCTCAACAACTGCTTACATTCACTTAAGACAAAACCAACTGTGTTTATGAGGATACTCACCAGGACAGGCATTTTGACATTTTTGTGTGTATTTGGATTAAGCGCAATAAGATGTGAAAAATAACTCAATTTGGTATTGAAGGATCCTTAGATCCTCACGTGCAAATTGTGTGTTGAATTCATGTTTTTTAAATTCATTTATAATCATTTATTCACAATCATTTTTATTATTTGATTATTTTTTATCATTCATTATATTTTTTTGCGTATTTTCTTTTGTTTATTCATTTATTATGTTTTTATATTTTATATTTCGTATAAATTTTTCCTTGCTTATGCATTTCCATTGTTGTTCAATCTCATGCTTTTTTTTTTTGTCTCTATGAATAAGAGATAGATAAGGGGGACTGTTTATGGAAACCCAAGGTTAATGGGATGTTGCTGCGAAGCAGTTTTGGTATAACAGTACATATTGAATGTCAGACGAAGTGTGAACATTGAGACTAAGCTTGTTCAATAAACTCCGGGGCTGGATCCTAATTATTATCTGGCATGGAGACCCGATATAAAAGTATTTACGAGGTGTTTGCGAGGCGGCTTTATGTCCGCACACTTTGGACATGACTGTGAGCGCACAGAAAACTGCTGGATCATGCGAGTACCGAATGGTTTAAAAAGACTTAAAAAAAGACATGCAAATGATACAGTTTTGTGATGATGCAACAGTGTCCTGATTAGTCAAATGACAATTCTGTCAACTGTCCCAAAATACAAGTGAAAATCTTGCAGGCAGCGTGCAGCAACACTCTTGTAGTGCAGGTGAAATGTGCTGCTGTAAAGTCATTTTGAGAGGGTGAGAGGTACCGCTGAATCACTCATGCTGTTTTAATATGACTGATCTGATATTCTGTTAGGATTTATTTACATGTAACCTACATGCTATATTAATTAAACATTTGCAGGAACTTCCCGCATCATAAACACGAAAGCTGTTGGAATGAATAAAACTAGGCGACAATCCCACACCGAAATTCAGAACCTGATTAAAAATATGTTCTATTGAACAGATACTTGTTTCCAAAATAAAACTGCTGTTTTACAATTTTCAGCGTGTGGTAGTCTATTGAAGTTGATTGTAAAGTCATTGCTGCCAGTTCTACAGGTTTTTAACAATACATCCAAGCACAAACTGTCACGAATCTGGTCTGCACTCCCGTTCATTTACCACTAGAGGTCACCCGCTCACCACATGGACTTTCACACCACACATCACATGGACTCCAATTCCCATCATCCAACACTGATCACAGCTGTCACCAATCACTCATTGCACCAATCACACGCACACCTGATCACACAGCATCACTAATCACACACACTATTTCAACCCTGGACATTCTCTCCCTCATTGCCGAGTATTGTACGCATTATTGCTGCCCTACAGAGCCCTATTAGTTTTCCTAGCCTTGCCTTGCCTAGCCTTTGTCGGATTGTGTTTTCCCCTGCCTGGACTATCGCTTACGTTGTTGGATTACCTCTCCTGTTTCGCCCCTCTGGATACTGTTCGCTGATCGTCGACCCACGCTTGCCCTAAGTTTTACTCTTTGTCTTGTCCCTGCCAAACCTGTTTGCCATTGTTTGACCCTGCCTGTTATGACCACGTCTCTGCCTAATAAAAGCCTGCACATGGATCCGCACGCCTCTCGTCTCGTCAGCCCCGTAACAGAATACTCGGCCGCACAAGGATCCAGCGGCTTTTCACGCGGACATTGGCCAGGTATGGACACTGCGAGACAAATTATTAACCCTCGAGCAGGGCTTGCGATCGCTCGAGGATTACATACAAGAGTACTTAGATTTAGCCTATTTTTCTGATCTGCAGGACTGTGTACTCATAGACTTCTTCTGCGAGGGCATTAACCAGCCGCTCAAATCGCGACTAATTCGCGAGGGTCCCCGTTTGTCTTTAAGTGATTTTATGGACCATGCTCTATTAACTGTGGGTTCTTCGTTCACTGTGGGTGTTGCGGAGGAACGTGACACCGCACTCAATTGTGTGATCGCAACCGCGCATGAGCACGCTCACAAAATGGCGGTGACAGCGGAGCCCGTTCACAAAATGGCGGCCACAACAACACCCTGTCATGTTCCTGCTGCCAGCCATAAGCCCAGTCAAGTCACAGTTGATGCCAGTAATGAGTCAAGCCAAGTCACAGTTGATGCCAGTAATGAGTCAAGCCAAGTCACAGCTTCTCTTCGTGAGTCAAGCCAAGTCACAGCTTCTCTTCGTGAGTCAAGCCAAGTCACAGCTTCTCTTCGTGAGTCAAGCCAAGTCACAGCTTCTCTTCGTGAGTCAAGCCAAGTCACAGCTTCTCTTCGTGAGTCAAGCCAAGTCACAGCTTCTCTTCGTGAGTCAAGCCAAGTCACAGCTTCTCTTCGTGAGTCAAGCCAAGTCACGTCACTGTTGATCATCATGAGTCAAGACAAGTCACAGCTGGTCATCAACCGAGTCACGTCTCCGCTGCCCGTCCAGAGTCACAGCGTCACGTCTCCGCTGCCCGTCCAGAGTCACAGCGTCACGTCTCCGCTGCCCGCCCAGAGTCACAGCGCCACGCCTCCGCTGCCCGCCCAGAGTCACAGCGCCACGCCTCCGCTGCCCGTCCAGAGTCACAGCGTCACGTCTCCGCTGCCCGTCCAGAGTCACGGCGTCACGTCTCCGCTGCCCGTCCAGAGTCACAGCGTCACGTCTCCGCTGCCCGTCCAGAGTCACAGCGTCACGTCTCCGCTGCCCGTCCAGAGTCACAGCGTCACGTCTCCGCTGCCCGTCCAGAGTCACAGCGTCACGTCTCCGCTGACACACCCAGATCATCAAGGTCAGTCTTTCATTATTCCAGTCTGATATCCAGTGTGAGGGATTCACCGCTGGTGTCTGCACGCACAGCTGGTATCCCCAAACCCACTCACTCTAGCCCTCCTGTTCCTGAACTGATTCCCCTGTCTGAAACGCTTCCCCTGATGGGGATCGCATTTTGGTGTGTTTGGGCTGCATACACCACCACAGAACTCCCAGAGGTGGCGGCGTCCACTATGATGTCTCTAGAGGTGGCGGCTGATGCTGCAGAACCTCCTGAGGCTGCAGAACCTCCCGAAGCGGCGGTGCTCCCTTCAGCTCCTCGTATGGTGGTGGCGCCCAGCAATGAACTCCCATTCTGTTGTGTTGCGGTCAAAGAGACCATTACTAAACTCTCCCTGTGTCCTCAGGTTACCGCTGTAGAACTTCCAGAGGTGGCAGTAACCGCTGCAGAACCTCCGGCGGTGTCAGTGGTATCCACTCACCAACGCTCGTCTTGTCCTGTCACGGCTATGGAGGCCGTCAATGAACTCCCATTCTGTCCTGTCACGGCTATGGAGGCCGTCAATGAACTCTCGTTCTGTCCTGTCATGGCTAGGGAGGCCGTTAATGAACTCTCGTTCTGTCCTGTCACGGCTATGGAGGCCGTCAATGAACTCTCGTTCTGTCCTGTCATGGCTAGGGAGGCCGTTAATGAACTCTCGTTCTGTCCTGTCACGGCTATGGAGGCCGTCAATGAACTCTCGTTCTGTCCTGTCACGGCTAGGGAGGCCGTCAATGAACTCTCGTTCTGTCCTGTCACGGCTATGGAGACCGTCAATGAACTCTCGTTCTGTCCTGTCACTGCTATGATTTTGATAGTTTCCAATTCTGATAGTTTTATCAGAGTTGGAGCTAAACTCATTTAATATTTAACCCTCTGGGGTCGACAAACGCGTATACGCGTTTTGAGGCAGATTTTCCTGATAGGGCCGAAATGAGCTTGAATTATCTGTACGATCAAAAATGGAAAGAGTAAAAGCAATACACCATTCGAATCTGTAAGGGGTCTACTTTTATTTGTATACACATAATAACAACTAAACTTTGTGCTTCTGAAGAATAAAGAAAACAAACAGGGTGTGCTCTCTGTCTTCTCCGTCTCCGCGAACTGTTTTTAGAAACGCGTCACTAAAATGAACTGTAACTCAGCAAATACTCAACACCGAGACATGGGAGTTATATCTATAGAAAGCTTGGAGTGTCTACTTTGAAATGAAGCAAGTCTTATCGAAAACAAACATTCTGTGATGAAGTAATCCGTATGAAACCAACACGATGTTCAATCTTTCCCGTCTGACTCATTATCTCTAATGTGACCCCGCCCTCGCGCGTCTCGCGCTGTTCATATGTAAATAGCCACGTGGTAAGTGCGCGCGTGCAAACGCCCAACACAAACAAAGAGGAGGTCCTTCATCGCGGCTACTGTTCGTTTCTGGAAGATGCGCTGAGTAAAGGCAGGATTTCCCTCGAAAGAAGAACACTATTTCACCCAGCAGAGGAGATGAGTAAGTAATGTTTCTTTTTTACATTAGTTAACGTTTTATTGTGACATAAACCTGAACAGATTTACTAACAGTTAGCTGGGTTTTCCCCCAAACGACAACATGATGAATGCTACGCGTCTAAGAATGTTTAGACCATGTTTATTATTAATACTCTGTTCACAAATATATTTTAATAGCGTGCTAAACAATAATAATTAGTTTCTCAGATATAAAATATCATTTTTTTTATAGTACAAAGTACATCCTTTTATTGTACAAAGCATGCTTGAGTCTGTGGCTACAGAATCATATCATAGGCTACTATAAAATCATACATACTAGACTATATGACTACAAAATCTTAGTTGGGTTTTTCCCAAACTATAATTCCTGACTACAATGTTTGAAATCGTGTAAAACATTTTGAATATGATAGGCAATTCATTGTATTTAAATTTCTTACAGCGCTATGATGTTTTCATGCTCTATATAAAACAATAAAAGTAATATGAGTGTACACTGTAACATGATGAATGCTACGAGTCTAAGTATGTTTAGTACATGTTTATTATTAATAGCCTACTCTGTTCAGAAAGATTTTAATAACGTGCTAAACAATAATTAGTTTCTCAGATATAAGATTTCTTTCTCTTTTTTATGATAGTGATATATGATATATATACAGATGTTCCTGATATTAACATGCTCACAAATGTTTTTTTGTTTGTATTTTATTGAATCAGATACCAGCACCAGATGAATCCTGATGTCTCTTCAAACTGTTTTCCTCTGAGAGCGCTGTACCAACATCAGATGTTCAACTACACTGATATTCTATGTCGAAACAAGCTCCTTCTCTACTGATTATGTTTTTTTCTTCTTGAATCCATGGAAAGAAGTAGAAACACTTAAATAACACTTGAAATATCAGGTATGATTTCCTTGTTTCACTTGTTGAACAGAATCTGTTGCAGGAATGACTCAAAGTCTGTTCACGTCTCTGTGGTTAGATCAGTGTGCACAATAATGTGTCTTTGACCTTCATTATGTATGTTTTGATTATACTGTGTTGTAAATAAAATACAAATAATTAAAAAAAAAACCTTTTTTTCAATCTCCTCACATTCTCTCTTACCTGCCTCAAAGTCACAGTCACACTGATGGGCCATTAGGGGCCCATAGGGGAGGGCCCTTTGTCTCTCAGGTGAAAACCACTTAATATTCATGGCCATTGCCACTCCCTCGCATATAGACCCTCGATCACAAAACATGTCTTGAAAATTTTAAATCAATATATTGTTTTCTGTGAATGAGTAAGCAGAATGATTTTCACATAATTTTGAAGTAAATATTCTAGGCTACAAGACTGATTACTCAAAAGTCTTGGTCAGGACTATTTAGTGTGGGTTTTAGGGCCTTATTTCAGCTACATTTTTTTTTCCCCAAAACTTACTAACCACGCATAATATTTTTCTAAAAAATGCAAACATGTACATCCATCTTGGTCACATATTATTGTAGCACAGTTTGTGCTGAATACAAAAAAAATTACATGTTGGTCAATAGTAGCTGAAATAAGCACAAATATCAGGGCATGTCAAAACATCTCAAGGGCCCCAAAATGACCTCAGACCCCAGAGGGTTAAACTATAAACAAATACACTGTACAGTATAATGGTGAGTGATTTCAGAAAAAAAAAAAAAAAACACCTTTATTGGTTGCCGCTCTCCCTTTCGGAAGATACTCACAGCTCGCAAACTTTTTTTTTTTTTTTTCCTCTCCTGCTGATAGGCGCCCAAACTAGCTATTCTGATTGGCCAAACATCTCTGATCTCTGAAGAGTGGCCGCCGCTGCCTCTATAGAGGCACAAATCACTTTTGCTCCATATGTTACACAGATATGTGGTGCAAAAGGGAGAGTGCGCAAAACTTGTCATTTGCAAGTGAAAAACAGCGTTCAAGACTCGTAGCAGCAGATTCAAGCTGCTGTCGTTATGCACTTGTGTTTGTGCTAGAAAAAGCATCCAAGAAAAAAAAAAAAAAAGTGTGCAAATCTCATTGCAAGTATTCACATACTGATTTGCTGATGTACAAAATTCGTCCGCGACTTCACATTTTTGATGCAGGTGTGTGAATGTATTTTGGACCATATTTACTGCAGCAATAGTAGCAAAACGTGAGCGTATGTGTTTCTTGATTTGTGATTCGTAGAATAGGATTTGTGTATCTGCAATGAAGGATTCGAGAAGGTGTAACTGTGTTGTGTTTGTGGGAGAGAGAAAAAAAATCTACAAGTTTGCAACTTTTGTCTGTGACTTCAAATTGTGTGGCTATTCTCTACAACTACAAATTCCGCTGTCATGGACGCTCAGTTGTTTTGCACCAAAAATACCTTCATAGATACGACACCTATCTAAGCATCCATACATAAGGTCCCTCAGTTTATCAGCAGTTTTCACATTGCTCAATAGCTAATTACCCTCCATCCCCAACTCCTCCTCTGTCAGGATCCAGCCTTCTGATTCTCCTTTGAATCAGACTAATTCTAAAATGTACAAAAATTACTGAATCTTAACGATATCTGGGGGTTATCACTGCTTTCCCTGCTCTCATTCATGCTAGGCTACATGGATGCGCAGGGAGTTCTTGCCCAGAAAAGAACCATACCGCCAATCCAAACTGTATGCTAATTGTCAATCATCTTTGACGATAGTGGTCCTGGCAAAACTTTTGCTGCACATCAGAAATATATTCTTTGTTTTTTCTCATTGTGATGGATGATTAAGGGAAGGGCTTTGTTTTCCCTCCTATTTATATTTCTGTGACACAGGAAGCCATGGCTGGAAAATTTCATGTTCATAATCACCCTGGAGTGCTCAAAATTGTGAATATGAATGGGAATATACTTCAGAGATATTTTACTCGTAACAATTTCTAGGGGTGCCAATAATTGTGTCCAACGTGTATTTGAGAAAAACATTTATTTCATAATGAGATTTCCCCCCCCCATTTTAAATTCTTATTAGCCAATGAAAGGTTCGATTTTTGTAAAATTTTTTAAATAAAAGATCAAAAAGTTTAACAATGCAGATCAATTTTCACAGCCTTCTCTAATCATATTTACCAAGGGTGCTGATATTTTTGGCCATGACTGTATATATACATATGCTCTCATTGGTTGAGATGCGTGATGACACACATCCCACCCCTCCTGTGACCCATAGTTTGTCTGTATGTGTATTCAGAGCCAGTGAGCAACAGCCTTTCATAATAATAAAAAAAACTGCATTAATGCAAGATAAAATAATTGTTGGCGTTAATCAATTAATGCGTTAACAACGCATTAACTTGCCCAGCCCTAGTAAATACATGTAAATATTTTTAAAATATATACTGTATGCGTGTCCTTATATATACATAATATACACAGTACACACACATATGTAAACGAAAACCTTTATTGATTATTTACATGAAGAATCATATAGTAAACAGAAAACTTCCATAAAATGACATCCATCAGAGAGAGAGGGAAAAAATACTATTGCTACAAGTTTCCATCTTCTTGGTGGAATATACAACGACGTTTGACAGCTTTTGGATTATTTTGTATGTGAAGACTCACATGATGAAAAAAATATAAATAATTTGTCTGAGAAGAAAGCCATGTTCATTTAATAACTGTGCAAATTGTAGACAATACTTTTGCACACGTGCCAAAACATCTGCAGTTTAAATTAAATTAAGAAATTCAAATCTGGTGTGAACAAGAAACTAATTTTTCAGAGAGCTGAACATATTTAATTCTCAATAGTTTTGAGAAAAAAAGTTCACATCCTGAGAATTGGGCCAAATTAAAAAAAAAAATTAATGTAAGCAATGTTCTGAATGTGTTCTTAATTTCTTTAAAATGTCTGATTTGTTTTTCTTTTCAAATAACAAAAAGAACCAATAAGAATACTGTTAAAATACTAGATGGATCAGCAGTATCAGTAAGAAAAGCAATACTTTTAAAACCTTAACAATATCCTTCCCTACACAGTACACAAGTTTCGGTCATCAGATGCAAAATTCACTTTTACATGTTGTTTGAACATCAATGCGTGTTGGCAGTGTGAACCTTAAGGTGTCCTTTCTGGGTAAAAGTCTTTCCACACTCAGAGCAGCTGAAAGGCTTTATTCCAGTATGAATTAACATGTGATTCCTCAGGATTCCTTTACATATGAAACTCTTTCCACACTGAGAGCAAGTGAAAGGCTTTATTCCAGCATGAATTAACATGTGAGTCTCAAGGTATCCTTTACGTGTGAAAGACTTTCCACACTGAGAGCAGCTGAAAGGCTTTTCTGAAGTGTGAGTTACCAAATGATGATAAAGGTGTCCTTTCTGTGTAAAACACTTTCCACACTGAGAGCAGCTGAAAGGCTTTATGCCATTATGAATTAACGTGTGTTTCTTAAGGTTTGCTTTACGTGTAAAAGTGTTTCCACACTGAGAGCAGATAAAAGGCTTTTCTGAAGTGTGAGTTACGAAATGATTCTTAAGGTGTACTTTCTGTGTAAAACTCTTTCCACACTGAGAGCAGCTGAAAGGCCTTATTCCAGCATGAATTAACATGTGATCCTTAAGGTTTTTGTTACACGTGAAAGTGTTTCCGCACTGAAAACAGCTGAAAGGCTTTTCCCCACTATGAATTCTCATGTGTTTCCTAAGGCTTCCTTTCTGTTTGAAAGTGTTTGCAGACTGAGAGCAGGTAAAAGGCTTTATTCCAGCATGAATTAACATGTGATTCTTAAGGTTTTTGTTGCACGTGAAACTGTTTCCACACTGAGAACAGCTGAAAGGCTTTTCCTCTCTATGAATTCTCATGTGTTTCATAAGGCTTCTTTTATGTTTGTAAGTGTTTCCACACTGAGAGCAGCTGAAAGGCCTTTTGACGTCTGTTATTTGAATGCTGCAACTCACTGATTTTTCTCCACTGACATCATGATCTTTCTGATCCTGATGTTTCTCCTCCACCTCATTCAGATCTTGTCTTTCTTCTTTCACTTTCATCAGGCCTAAAATAAAATAATTAAAAAGATGAAAATCAATTGGGGCATTTGGAAAATACAAGGAAAACATTTTCAAAACTGTCCCTGTCCCCGTCCATGAAAACAACTAAAAACACTGTAATATGCTGCCAGGCCAGTAGTTGGCGATGTCTCTTTGTAAAGCAGGGATCTCCAACCCTGCTCCTGGAGAGCTAGGCCATTTCTCAATACCAAGTACGCAAAGTTCGGACTTGCGTCCTCGGTAGTTCGGACTTCGCAAGTTCGACTTAGGAGTGCGAACTCCCGAGGACAGAAGTCCGGTAATTCTGCAAATGGAACAGCAGCGTACTTGATAACGTCAGTCAGCTCGCCTAAGTTATCTACACTTATTACACTTATAAACAAAATATTATTTTGCCTCTTTCATTTAAAATATTAATAGCCACAAAAATGTGGTTCATGGAACACATACACGCATTACAATAAAACAAAATATCAAACACCACTGCCTTTTCGTTTTCTTCAAAATATAAAACACAACCCTCTTTTCGTTATGTGGTTTAGGTAATATGTGCACATATACTCTGATTATCTTCACTGTATATATAATAAAATGAAATACGACAAGCACAACTCTGCCTTTTTATACACTTAGTTTCTTAAATGTAATTACAATACGAGTCCTTACTAGAACCAGGAAATATGACCATATTAGCCCGGTTCTGTCAACACTGCACTGGCTCCCTATCAAGCATCGGATAGATTTTAAAATCTTGTTAATTACTTATAAAGCCCTGAATGGTTTAGCTCCTCAGTACTTGAGCGAGCTCTTATCGCATTATAGTCCTCCACGTCCGCTGCGTTCTCAAAACTCCGGCCGTTTGATAATACCTAGAATATCAAAATCGACTGCGGGCGGCAGATCCTATTCCTATTTAGCACCCAAACTCTGGAACAGTCTACCTAACACTGTTTGGGAGGCAGACACACTCTGTCAGTTTAAATCTAGATTAAAGACCCATCTCTTTAGCCTGGCTTACACATAACACATTAATACGCTTCTATTATTCAAATCCGTTAAAGGATTGTTAGGCTGCATTAATTAGATCAACCGGAACCGGGAACACTCCCCATAACACACGATGTACTCGTTACATCGTAAGTTGAATGGCATCTACGCTAATGTTTGTCTGTTTCTTTCCTAGTCTGTTTCTCGGTCCGTGTCCGATCAGATGGTGGGTCGGCGCCGGGAGGTGATGTCTGCGGCCCTGATCGTCGGCGGAGACCAGGACGCCCGGATGACCCCAGAGATATATCCCCAGATATATCAACCAAAAATAACAAAATAACTAAAATATAATAAAATACCTAACTACATAATACTACTATTGTTAGAAATTGCAACAAAATTAAAATAGAAATATAAACTTTTGAACTGCGGGTTTCGTCTGGTCAGAGGAGAACTGGCCCCCCGACTGAGCCTGGTTTCTCCCAAGGTTTTCTCCATTCTGTCACAGAGGGAGTTTTGGTTCCTTGCGCTGTCGCCTCTGGCTTGCTCAGTTGGGGACACTTAATTTCTAGCGATTATCGCCGATTTGATTGCACAGATACTATTTAAACTAAACTGAGCTAGACAATGACATCTCTGAATTCAATAATGAAATGCCTTTAACTGAAAATTGAGTGTTTAATCTTATCATTATACATTACTGACACTCTATCCTCCAATTTGATACTGTTAAGTGCTTTGACACAATCTGTATTGTAAAAGCGCTATATAAATAAAGGTGACTTGACTTGACAATATGAAACGAGTTCACTGTTCATCACTATGATAATTTCGTGTTGCTAGATTTTTTTTTTTAGCACTGAAAAAAAAAAAAAAGCACTTCAGCTGAACTTGTTGACAGTCATGCTTAATTTTCAGTGTCAATTTCTTCAACAAACAATGGCCTGTAGAAGCAGTGTTGCCAACTTAGCAATTTTGTTGCTAAATTTAGCAACTTTTCAGACTACTCTAGCAGCTTTTTCTTCCAAAAGCACCTAGCAAGAAATTTAGCAATTTTTACAAATTTATTTGGCAACTTTTGATAAATGACTTGGAAAATGTGTGCCTTTTCATTGTCTTATCAATCCAAATTACACAAAAAGAGGAAACCAAAGATGCCTAGCAGTACACACAACACGTGAGTTAGCTGCTGTTTGTAATCATTTCATTTAATAATAATAATAATAATTGAATAATTAAATAACTGTTCATTTATGATACACTTTGTTAGTAGCGTGTACCTTTGTGGAAAGAAACACATAAACGTTGTGCTAGATCCTGGTCGCCACAACAAACTGCATAATTTGCAGCTGCGCACATTTCTGCGGTCCTCGATGCGCGTGAACTGACGGAGACGTTTGATTAAATCATCAGTGAAGCCCCGTTGTTTCACACTGAGGTAATGCTTTACAATAAACTTCCTTTTGTTAATGTTAGTTAATGCATTGACTAAGATTAGCAAGACATTTGTTACCGTGTTTATTTATCTTTGTTAACCTTAGCTCAGGCAAACGTTAACAACTTACAACTTGTTAACTTGATACAACTTTTAATTTTAATAATGTCGTATTAGTACATTTTGAAATGAACATTAACATAACAAATTACTAATGTTAATACATGCTTTAGAAGTACTGTGTAATGAACCTTAGTGCTGTATTTTTTGTTGGCAATTTGACATGCAGTTTTCATAAGCTACACACTTGGCCCACCCAGTTTTATGTAGGCCCACCCACTTAAACATTTCTGGCTACGTTAGTGGCGCACACACATCTCTCTCTGCGTCTGCTCTGTTCCATGGGCGGCTGAGAGGAGCAGCGCTTTCTGTTAAAACAGATATGTTGCTTCTCTAATTTTACATGCAAGTATAGTCAAAATCACAACACAGCTATTGTCTTTATCGTTTGTGTATTTGCTTTCATCAGACTACGGCTTGATTATCAGGATTTTTGTGCAGATTAACATCTTGGAAGGGAGAGCTTGTTATGTAGTCTTAATGGGTTGCGTTTCAGTCCCTATTTCATATTCATTCTGTTGTCTGACAACAGAAACAGTAAAATATATCAATGAAAACAGTTTTATTGAGAATTTAGCTGAATCAAAATACAGTATGTGGGCACAGAGAGATAAACAAATGTAATAAATAATAAATGTACATTTTGCATGTTCAGAGGAAGTGAGTTGCACTGTCCTGTGAATAATGTAAACAGGCTTGTGTAAGTACAATGCTCAGTGCAAATAAAGAGAAGCAATGGGAACCTGGTATTTCTGTATTTTTTTTTCTTTCATGTGTCTAGTAGACATGAATAAGTTCTTTGAAAAGCATCTATGACCTATGAAGCATGTCTAGTCTTCATGCTCTATGTTGACTGTGGTTTCACTAATAATAAACATACATTTGCATAAAGCATCCATATTTGTCCATGCCCATGTTGATTGGAGTATTAAAAACTTGAAAAGTATTAATTTAAGGTACATTTAGAACAGATAAAAATGAGTCATTAAGTTGCGATTAATCACAAGTTAACTCATGACAATCATACAATTAATCATGATTACATATTTTAACTGATTGACAGCCCTAAATTATATACAGGAAAATTAATGTGGAATAAAATGTAATCATATGGTTTTTAATATTTTTTACATAATTTGTCAATGATTATTTAGAAAACAGAGGTGTTTTCAGCATGTCCCAACATATTGCAAAAACGCATTAGAATTTACATTTAGAGTTAACTCTAATCAAATCTATTTTCGTGTGATATTTTAAAATGAAGCATTTATTCCTATGAGTAAGCTTACATGCCATGTAGGCGGATGAAATATTTAATATTTCTCATTCTTTGGCGGTAATACCATTTGACATTTTCATGTACATGCAGTCTGGTAACACTTTATAATAACTGCACGCTATGAATCATTAGGTAAGCATTAGTGAATAGTCAATTCATCCTTTATAAAGCATTGTCCCAACATTAATAGTCATTAGTAAGCAGTTTATAAATACAGCTATAAATGCCTTGTTCTTGATTTATAAGCATATCTATTACAAAAATAGATTTAAAGCCTCGGTTATCTTCCTAACAGAAAAAAATAAACAAACACAACACAGAGGGATACAGAACTCAGAAATATTTATTTCAAGATGCAAAAAAAAATGAAACTTTACAACTGTACACTTGATAAAAAATGAAAAAAAAAACATTAAAGTGTACAGTTGTACACTTTCATTTTTTTGCATCTTGAAATAAATATTTCTCAGTTCTGTATCCCTCTGTGTCGTGTTTGTTTAACTTGTCTGTTTGGAAGATAACTGAGCCTTTAAATCTTCTTTGTAAATGATTTATAAGGTATAAATAGTCCTCACTTTAGATGAACTCACAAAAATAGATGACTGGCAACTACTAAATGTTTTATAACTATCTGACTTAATCATAAATTACAGCGGGAATATGTGTTAATAAAGCATTTATTAACACACTAAGCGACTAATAAGAATAATAAGCGTCTAAATAATAAGATTTATAAATTTACATTTAAATAGTTTGTTAATCATTTACTTACACTTTCTAAATGATCTTATGAACCACTGACAACTCCTAAATAACTGGTTTGTAAATAACGTAATAATTTAGAAATGATAAATTGACCATTAATAAAGTATGAAAATAGAGTTATTAAACATTATAGATATGCTCAAGAACAAAACATTTATAGCTGTATTTATAAACTGCTTACTAATGCCTATTAATGTTGGAACAATGCTTTATAAAGGATTAATTTACTATTTACTAATGCTTTACTAATGATTCATAGTGTGCAGTTATTATAAAGTGTTACCTGCAGTCTTAACTTTTGTAAAAAAAAAAAAAAAAAAAAAAAATGGTTCATATGTTATTTTTAATTACATAAAATCAACATAAACACGCTGTGTAAATTTTAAAATACCTGATGCATGCTTTTAAAACAAGTTTTTTTAATTTTTCATCTTGCCAAACCTTTTTTGTCACTGACCCATAAACACCAACATTGACTGAGTAGCTGCGATCAGCTCCGGTGGCCGTGAAGCTGTAATGTGCTGCAGACGCGTGCAGTCATTGATGCACAGATCAGCTCTAACGTCACTGGATCTGCTGTTAAAAATGAACCATTCATTCATCATATCATCATGCAAAACTAAGAATTAGAATCATTGTAATGTGACGATCAAATAAAGGTGCGGGTGGGCGGCAGCCAGATAATTCATTTGAAGTAGCAGACTTGGGTGAAGTTTGAGCTCAACCATGCATCTCTACACTGACCTGAGGTGCCAATAGCAAACAATGCTAAAATTGCTCTGCTGGACAAACTAAGTAATTACACCATTTAGAAGCATTTCATCTGCGTTATATGTTCTGTAAAAAATGTTCATATTGGCGGCATATTCACCGATACCGATATATCTGCGTCAGGCTTACATCAGCCGATAATATCGGCAAAACGATATATCGGTCAAGCTCTACTTTTGACCTAACTAGTTTATCACACTGATTTAAATAGGACAAGAGTAGGAAAATATAGGCCTATGCCATTTGTTGTAATTAACAACATAAAGTGCATTTAAATGATATCAAATCAAATAATTAGTCAAAATTATTTTAAAATCATTTTAACATAATAAAAATAAAACACTTACTAAAAAAGATTATATATTTTATGTTTACCTACATATCATTTGACCATTAACAAACGTCAGAGAACAGTGAACATGCAAATGTGATACTTAACTATTAAAATATTTATTTTAAAATCTAAGGGGTACTTCAAGTAAATTAGGTGCAAGAGGTTCAAATGACAAAAAAAAAAAAAAAAAAAAAAATGGGAATGCCTGCACTGGATGTAAATAATGTGAATTTGTAAATTGATTGTGTTTGAAAGACAAAAGCCTTCCAAAGACATAGTAATACATGGATAAATAAGATAGTGTGTGATAATTCAAATCAAAATTAACATGTTCATAGTTGATGCAATGTTGAAAGAAAAACATGAATGATTTTTGTAAATCCAGCAGCTCTTTGTGTGTATGTCCACTAAACTGGAAGATTTTCTGGATGTATATAAGTAACAGGCTACTTTAGAAAGAAACATTTAAAAGATGAAAAAGAAGAATTAGGGAGAATCAATAAACTATGAATAATGCATTGTTATTGTGTGAATAATATGTTATCATTTAATCAATAAAAAAGTAATTGTAGTCTGATTACAAGTATTTTAAAATGTAATTTAATCTAATTACAAGTATTTAATTTTGGTATTTGATTACATAATCTAGATTACACGTATTCAGTTACTCAGCTCTGTACCACAAAGTCATTAAAAATGAATGAAGAATAAACACCAACCTCCTTGTTCCTCGTGTTTTATTCTCCAGGGTTCTGGTTCCTCATGTTTTATTCTCCAGGTTTCTGGTTCACTCGTGTCCTCCTCTCTCTCCTCTTTAACAAACACCATCTTCTCACAGCAGCAGATCTCAGTTCAGATGATACTCCTCCAGATATTCCTGCTTGCTTGAAAACTTAGTCACGACTATGAGGATAAGAATATTACAGGTATTTATTGACCAGATTCAAAAATTGTATTTTTCCTATTTACAGAAACAATATTTCTAAACGTTTGTATTAAGGTAGTATCCCGACAAAACAACAGAGAGCGCGGTGAAACTAATCTTCTTCCTCTGAGGTTTGATGGTGTTTGGCAAACAAATGTATGTCTTAGCGCCACCCGCTGGACTGGAGCGTGAAGCCTCGAGAGGAGGGAAAACTTACTTCGTGCATCTAAAAGGTGCGCTGTTTTGTAAATACCGTAAATGAAAAGAACTTATAATTATAGACTCGCATAGTATTCGATCAACACCAACAGTCTTCCTGAGGATTAGAAGAGAAAAATGAAAGAAGTCAAATATTTCAGTGAAATTCACACAATGTTCCCTAATATAATGGTGCGTTCACACCAGATGCGAATGAAGCGTTAAGCGCGAGTGATTTACATGTTAAGTCAATTGACCCTTCGCTAAGCCCCGCCCTCCTTAGTTACTGTTGCTACGCCTGTCAAGCTTTCGCGCCTGGCACGTCTATTTCAGTATGCAGCGGTGTCAGACATTCCCAAGGAGATAATTAGTAATTTTTGGCGAACAGGTGAAATATCTGAGAGAGCAAGACAAAAGGGACTGCAGTATGCATTCGAGGGATATATCCACGATATAATTTGCAACCGATTAGAGAATAATTTGATCAAAATTGAAGCTAAAGCCTATAGGTCCCAGCGCAAGCAGCAGCCGCCTCATACGCTGACCATTCAAATGGGGGAAACACAAATTGAGGAACAGCTATGTTCATGCACAGCAGGGTAAGTGAAATTTGAAAATAATCTAATAATTATAAATCAAACAGCTTATCCATAAATCTTGTGGAATAAACACAAGACATTAGCCTGACCACTTTGCAATGATAATATTTTCCCGCTTATATTTTTAGCGCGCCAGGCTACTGCTCACACATCGTGGGTCTAATCTACGCCTTGGACCTGGCAAGAGCCAGAGATGCTGAGCCGAGCCATACATCAACAACACAAACAAAGTCCTCCTGCACGAGTCTACCACAGCAGTGGCACAAGCCAAGGGGCAACAAAATAAGGGCGGTGCCAATATCATCGGTAGTTATTGCTAAAGCCAATGAAAACCGTATGCGGCGACCAATCGACTGTCGGTATACAGGAAGCAGGTAAGTTGAAAATTATGTTTATGGCTGTAGTTATGGGATTTGGCAGACGCTTTTGTCCAAAGTGACATACAAATAAAAACAATACAATAGTTAAAATGAACAGTGAACAGTTTTAAAATGTTGGAGAATTAGGAGACATTAGGAACATTAAGGAGAATAGAAATAATAAACAATAATGAAAATTCAATCAATAGCCTAATGAAAATAAAACAATACTATAATATATAAACCATAACATTAGAGAGGCAGGTTCCCAAGTACAGCAAAGTTTTGTCCTATAAAACCCCTAGCTTTGTATTGATAGGGTATTCTTTTTCAGGACCTTCTCAGTTACAGAGGAGAAAATTGCTTTATTAAAAAGGCAGACAGGAGCACCCATCAGCTACTTGGTAAACAGACCCCCTGTTGACATAACTGTAGGAGGAGAGAGATACCCACTAGGAAGTGGTTTGAGCCATCAGGTAAATGAATGAGATGAGGCAGTATTAAAGTAGATATTCTTTATTGTGTACTTATATGAAATTCACTCAACTTGTATAGGGCAGTGCAGGACATTGCACCACGTCAGCGTTATCTTCCTTGACCACCAATACACACAGACAAACTTAATCTTTGATGATATGTGGCTGGAAGTTAGACAGCATGCTGACTACATACCATATCTGATTTATGTTCACAAGCCGGGAAATCGGGATTTGGCCTGACACAATTTTAAACTTCTTTATCTTTGCAATAGCTCTTTCAACATGAACCCTGTGCTTGGCTATTCTTTTGGTCATTTCAACATCTGCATGTGGCATCTGTCTGTTTGCTCTTGCAAAAGGTGGAATGTTAAGTTGCAAACCAATCTCCTCAACCTCCTTCTCTATTAGAAAGCCCTTATCAACCATCAAGCCATCTCCTACATTGAGATAGCCACACTGAATGTACCCCTTCAAAATGTCAAGGATGTTGCACTCATTGAAAATCTCTTTGTCAGAAATTGCTCCAGTGAAGAGGGCAGACACATAAATGACTGCACCTCGTGGATCACAGGCCACTAGAGACTTAAGGGTGTTAGTAGACTTGTAGGTGGAGTAAGTCTGACTCTGAAACACTAGTGAGCTTGGTCTCTGAATCTTAAGTTCAGTGCAGTCTAAGATGGCAAAAGTATTCGGAAATTCTTCCTTAAATTTAGCGGGCATGTTCTCAGAAATAACATCCCTGTGTGGCCAAATAGACAATTTGCCAAGACTATCATACATATAGTCCACCCAGGAGTTGATCAGTGTGCTGACACTCTGTAAACGGATGTTAAATCTGAAGGCTAGGTCTTTGTGGTCCAAATTTTGTCTTAATTTCATTAAGGTCAGTAACAACTGAGTACGCAGTGAAAGTTGTTTGATCTCATTATTGACACGTTTGTATGAGAGAGGAATGTGTGTTTGTGGTGCACATGGATCAGTTGGAATGTTAAAAAATTGACACAAGCTGTTAAATTGCTCATAAGAAAACCCTGTGCAGTAGTGAAAATAATCAGGCACATGGCTTTGGTTTAAAATCTCAGGATTTAAAGCATCTGAGGTCCGTGCATACTGAAGTTCCTTTTGAAGATGATGGAGTTGGCCATCCTTTGCCTCGAGTTGAAGCTTCAGATTTATGATGTCTTGCTTGTGATTGGCTAATGCGTCCTGCAGAGTTATCAGTTCCTCTCCATGGTCGCCCATATCATGTTCTTCTGTAAAAAAGAGAAAAACATGGAATGTTACTAATTTATATGATTTTCTTCTGTTTTCAGCTTCCTCTCTTTGACTCTGCAGGACCATCATCTGCAAACCAGCCGTCAAACGACTTCCCGGATTTCCCTCTGCCAATACAGCCGTCAAATTTCTGTGCAGTGCTGCATGAAAAAAACATGTGTAGTTACAGAAAATTGACAATCACACTATCCCAGTCTTTAGCTTTAGAAAGAGAGACCAGACAACAAGATGCAAATCACATCTGGCATCTTGCCCGGGCTCCCCGACTAACGTCAAGTGTGTTCAAGACAGTATGCTCTAGGAGAGCCGACTTTGACACCTTGGCTGTGAGAATCAAAGGCACATCCAAAATGCAGACCAAAGCAATGAGGGAAGGGGTAGAGCTAGAACCTGTGGCAGCGCAGAAGTACTCGAACGTAACAGGTAATCTGGTATACCCTTGCGGCTTTGTAGTGAACCCCCATGCTCCACACCTTGGCACATCCCCAGACAGGAAGGTCGTAGATGGTACAAGCTTTGGCCTTTTGGAAATTAAATGTCCAGCAAAGAACAGCTGCCAAGACTGTCCCTATCTCCAAAGACAGGCAGATGGTGGTCACAAGCTAAAGGAGAGCCACGCGTATTACTACCAAATAATAGGGCAGCTGGGACTCACAGGCATGCCTTGGTGTGACTTCTTTGTAATGTGCAGAAGACTACCACTTGCAGCGGATACATTTAGATGTAGAAAAGTGGCGTGAGATGAAAGACAAATTAGATTTGTTTTTCTTTGATTACTTCCTTCCCAGTTGCAATCAGTAACTAAAAACGGATACAAATAGCGGTTTAAACTTACCATAGGTAGAGTCACTCTGTTGTGGTGTACTGTGAAATGTGTCCTCAGTGGAGTTTGAGGTGCTGGCTTCCTGCTGAGTTTGAGGTGCTGGCTTCCTGTCACACATGATTCAGTAAACAATCAGTTTAACAATTTAGTTTAGTTGTCTTAATGAAATCATTAAAGTTTAAAAATCCTTCTAGTAACTTAAATTTTGATAGCCCCATGAAATAAAATTGTATTAAACTGTTGTTTTGTTGGTGTTTTGATCCTGTATTGGTTTCTTACAAGAAACAAATAAAATGCACTTTGTATAAAGTATGAGAGCATGCTGTGTTCTGTAATAAATCTCGCTGCCCAAATAAAGTCTACACGGTAATAAACAGGTATGACAGCACATAAATGACTACTGTTAATGAACTGATTAAGTTTGCATACCAACCTTTTCCTTGGAGATCTTGGCAAGCCCCTGATGTTCCCTCCTTAGAACTAACCCGGAGAGCCGCGATCGGATTGGGGTACTCAGGGTAGGCCGTCGATTAACAAAATGCTGAAATATATTTTAAAGTATGTCAGTCAGCCTCCGTCTTGCCTTTAATCATGTTATTTTACATTCAAATATATGCAATATGAACAAAGAACCGTCATTATTTCCAAGCAATGCTGTGCTAAATTAGCTAGCTAGCTAACATTAGCGTGTTCTTACCTTGGAGCAAACGTAGGTGTTCTTGTTAATCCTGTCGACATTTAGTTGTGAATGGGGCCTCCCACACTGCTTGATCCACGCCCGGCATTTCTCCCCTTGGGTTTTAGGTTTCGGGAAGGGAAAAAATTCCACCACCCCGTCCAAACTTTTAGGATACCGGGTATCAGATTTGCACAATCCATATGCACAACGCTTCGGCATGTTTCCCTCGCTCGAAAGCTTGACAGACCTCCTGCGCATAGTAACGGTTGCTAAGCCACGATTGGCCTGTGGCGGTTTTCGGGCGTGGCTTAGCGAAGGGTCAATTGACTTGCAAAGACGCCAATTATAGACATCCTGCGACGCGATTCGCGCGAATGACGCTGCGCGAATTGAGCCTTAAAGCACAAGCGGCAACCTCCCGCTCCCTCTAGTGAAACCAACACGGAAGTGACTAAAACTGCAATTCATCGACTGGCCACTGGAGGCTGGCTCCAAAAGGGAGTCAATCACATTGACTCTCCATGTTAAAATGCCCAACTTTACAGCAGAAAAAACATGTTTACAGCTGGTACAAAAAATTATTTTGGTCTAGCTAATTTTGCCCTTCGTGACAACTGTGAGGGGGGTGAATTTTGTTTATAACTCATCCGTTTAAATTATATTAAGCCTTAAAGTTCTGCATAATTAAGGCGTGGACACTTGAGTGACAGGTGGACTGCATGAGCTCTGCTCCAGAGTGTGAAACTCTCTAGTGCGAAACTTAGAAAACTGGCTTTGTATTTGTACAGAGAAAATAATTATAGGTAGGATTTTCTTCTGTTTTCAGCTTCCTCTCTTTGACTCTGCAGGACCATCATCTGCAAACCAGCCGTCAAACGACTTCCCGGATTTCCCTCTGCCGAAACAGCCGTCAAATTTCTGTGCAGTGCTGCATGAAAAAAACATGTGTAGTTACAGAAAATTGACAATCACACTATCCCAGTCTTTAGCTTTAGAAAGAGAGACCAGACAACAAGATGCAAATCACATCTGGCATCTTGCCCGGGCTCCCCGACTAACGTCAAGTGTGTTCAAGACAGTATGCTCTAGGAGAGCCGACTTTGACACCTTGGCTGTGAGAATCAAAGGCACATCCAAAATGCAGACCAAAGCAATGAGGAAAGGGGTAGAGCTAGAACCTGTGGCAGCGCAGAAGTACTTGAACGTAACAGGTAATCTGGTATACCCTTGCGGCTTTGTAGTGAACCCCCATGCTCCACACCTTGGCACATCCCCAGACAGGAAGGTCGTAGATGGTACAAGCTTTGGCCTTTTGGAAATTAAATGTCCAGCAAAGAACAGCTGCCAAGACTGTCCCTATCTCCAAAGACAGGCAGATGGTGGTCACAAGCTAAAGGAGAGCCACGCGTATTACTACCAAATAATAGGGCAGCTGGGACTCACAGGCATGCCTTGGTGTGACTTCTTTGTAATGTGCGCAGAAGACTACCACTTGCAGCGGATACATTTAGATGTAGAAAAGTGGGGTGAGATGAAAGACAAATTAGATTTGTTTTTCTTTGATTACTTCCTTCCCAGTTGCAATCAGTAACTAAAAACGGATACAAATAGCGGTTTAAACTTACCATAGGTAGAGTCACTCTGTTGTGGTGTACTGTGAAATGTGTCCTCAGTGGAGTTTGAGGTGCTGGCTTCCTGCTGAGTTTGAGGTGCTGGCTTCCTGTCACACATGATTCAGTAAACAATCAGTTTAACAATTGTTTAGTTGTCTTAATGAAATCATTAAAGTTGTAAAAATCCTTCTAATAACTTAAATTTTGAGAAAATTCATGCCCCATGGAATAAAATTGTATTACACTGTCGTTTTGTTGGTGTTTTGATCCTGTATTGGTTTCTTACAAGAAACAAATAAAATGCACTTTGTATAAAGCATGCTGTGTTCTGTAATAAATCTCGCTGCCCAAATAAAGTCTACACGGTAGCAAACAGGTATGACAGCACATAAATGACTACTGTTAATGAACTGATTATGTTTGCATACCAACCTTTTCCTTGGAGATCTTCGGCAAGCCCCCTGATGTTCCCTCCTTAGAACTAACCCCGGGAGAGCCGCGATCGGATTGGGGTACTCAGGGGTAGGCCGTCGATTAACAAAATGCTGAAATATATTTTAAAGTATGTCAGTCAGCCTCCGTCTTGCCTTTAATCATGTTATTTTACGTTCAAATATATGCAATATGAACAAAGAACCGTCATTATTTCCAAGCAATGCTATGCTAAATTAGCTAGCTAGCTAACATTAGCGTGTTCTTACCTCGGAGCAAACGTAGGTGTTTTTGTTAATCCTGTCGACATTTAGTTGTGAATGGGGCCTCCCACACTGCTTGATCCACGCCCGGCATTTCTCCCCTTGGGTTTTAGGTTTCGGGAAGGGAAAAAATTCCACCACCCCGTCCAAACTTTTAGGATACCGGGTATCAGATTTGCACAATCCATATACTGGCAACGCCGGCATGTTTCCCTCGCTCGAAAGCTTGACAGACCTCCTGCGCATAGTAGCGGTTGCTAAGCCACGATTGGCCTGTGGCGGTTTTCGGGCGTGGCTTAGCGAAGGGTCAATTGACTTGCAAAGACGCCAATTATAGACATCCTGCGGCGCGATTCGCGAATGACGCTGCGCGAATTGAGCCTTAAAGCACAAGCGGCAACCTCCGCTCCCTCTAGTGAAACCAACACGGAAGTGACTAAAACTGCAATTCATCGACTGGCCACTGGAGGCTGGCTCCAAAAGGGAGTCAATCACATTGACTCTCCATGTTAAAATGCCCAACTTTACAGCAGAAAAAACATGTTTACAGCTGGTACAAAAAATTATTTTGGTCTAGCTAATTTTGCCCTTCGTGACAACTGTGAGGGGGGTGAATTTTGTTTATAACTCATCCGTTTAAATTATATTAAGCCTTAAAGTTCTGCATAATTAAGGGCGTGGACACTTGAGTGACAGGTGGACTGCCGCGAGCTCTGCTCCAGAGTGTGAAACTCTCTAGTGCGAAACTTAGAAAACTGGCTTTGTATTTGTACAGAGAAAATAATTATAGGTAGGACACTGGGAATCTGGCAATTAGATGTTTTAATCATTATTGCTTACAGTGCTTGTTATATGGAGCAGTTTGTTAGATCGCGGTCTCTCTCATTTGTTTGTCTAATGAAGTGCCAACAGAAGTACATAATAAACGCGGTAGACTTTAATGGACAGTAAAACAAAGGCAGAATACCGTGTAACTCCAGGCTGGCACAGTATTGACGAACGAATGCAAACATATGCAGAGCACTGTAACTGAGCTTTCCAAAACAAAATCAAAGAGCGGTAACTGATGTTATACTGTGTTCTGCCTTTCTCCCGGGCTTTTCTCCATGATACTTAAACACATGATAAATGTCCCAAAATGATCAATAACTCATTTTCGACCAAAAACGAAATTATGGTGTTTTGTCTTTGCATGACGGGCGTGGTTTCAGTTCAGCTTCACCCACGTCCCGCCTTTTTGCCCATTTTTGATTATCCGGGAGTGATGCGCTTCCAAGATGGTGGCGGTCGGCTCCGCCCACTTTAGGCTTCAAAAATGCTCTTCAGAAACCTACGAGTGACATCATTTTTTTACAGTCTATGGTAACGCATGATTTGCGCGAATCGCACGAGTTGAAAAATCTGAACTTTGGCGAAAATTCGTGCCGCGTTAACCAATCAGGAGCTTGCTCTACTAGTGATGTGATTATGACGTAGTGAGGGAGGCAGAAATCCGAAACAACAATGGAGGACAAAATCACCATCGCTGTATGTGGATACTTGGAGCTGTACGATACATCGTACTTTTATAGAAACAGGAATAAAAAGGATCTTACTTGGTGTTTTACTTTGTGCACAAATCATAAATCATAATTTATAGCATATTTGTTACATAAAAATATTATTTCTGTGTTGACTACACTGAAAAAAATGGACATAGCAGGTCTTTGAAATTACAAAAAATTAAGCAATTATTTTATATTCCTGTTGTGAACATGCTTTAATCAAGTAGATTTCTATTGTTCATTTTGAGTGTTGAATGTACACATTTCTTTCACGTTGATTGAAATTGATTGAATCTAAAAGTGAACGCAATATAATTAAGTTTTGACACGACCGGGGCACTCCGGAGCAGATGGTGGCGGTAATGCATCAATGAAGAATGATGACAAACTGCCGTAAAAGGAGAATGGAGCGCAAAAATTGCGCCAAAACTGGAAAAGATTGAGAAGAAGCAGCCAGCAGTCGCATCGCTTTGCCTGACGAACACCGATGCACTGAAAAGTAAGTTCAGCAGATTGTTTTTTCTTTCTCTCAAGCAGAAGATAATTCCACTAGAGTTTTGTACAGTGTATAATGATTAGTCAATTACCAACACGTTAAAACTCATTTTATCATTAAGTCAACGTAGGCCTAACGTAACCATAACCGGTGGCCAATAGTCAGGCCTCATGAAGCAAAACTTATAAAAGTCTTATAGCTTTTAAAACTTCATAAAAGTAAATATTGTGACAAAATTTTCCACAGCTTTCCAGTACGTTGAAACTTTGCTGAGTTTGCAGTAACTTACATTGAAACTTTTATGGGACGCGTCAGTCACGAGTGTCTAACAGTTAATTTTTTTTTTAGCTCATTTTCAATGTGAAGTATGAAGAGAAAACGCAGGCGATTTCGTTGCAGGCGGCGTAGAGGCGATGCAAAGCTCGGAGCAGATTATAAAGATTTAATTGGTCATAACCAGGGCTGAAATTAAGGGAGGGAGGTGGGGGATGGAGTCCGAGGAGTGACTATCGAGAGAGGACGGTATTCCACTTCAAGCTATTCCACTTTTTTTTTTTTTAAATGAAAGATATTTTATACATTCATAGCATATGAAAGCAATCCGAGTTCCACACGTCAATGTAGTAAAACCATGGATCTATATGTAATTTAAAACATAGCGCGGGATCTTTTTGTCTTTGGTTAGCTGAACAATGTCGGCTTTTGTGATTGGCCATAATACTTGCATTTTATACGTTCCCATAGCAATGTAGAGTGACCGAATTGAAGGGGAATGCTCTCAGTTACTAACGTACCCTCGGTTCCCGAAAATGAGGGAACGAGACATTGCTCTTATTGCCGTGTCACCGAGCTCAGGATCTGAGAATGCCAAGTTGCTTCAGTCAAAGATTCTGAATGGATGACGTACAAGCACTGCCTTATATAGAGTGGGATTCCCGCTCATATTTCGCGCGCTTGAATGCCATTGGCCAGTTTCACTGGCGTGATTCGATAAGGCTTCAGTAGTATTCAAGGAAAAGGTATTACCCATAGCAATGTCTCGTTCCCTCATTTCGGGGAACCGAGGTTACGTTAGTAACTGAGAGCGATATGGTCCGTGTGACGCGGTTCAAATGAGTAGCGCTGTTTTGTTCCCGCATAAACATCGCATTGAATGTTTATCGAACTTGTTTTATCGAGGAAAATTATTGTAGATTTAATTACGAAGATATTTAATGTAAACAAAACACAAAATGTATGAGTCCCAACTTATCTATTCAAAAATGTCTTTTCTCAATAAATAAATACAGCTTTTCTTTACATTATGCTGACTTTATATGAATAACAGTGAACTTCATACTAGCCATTAAACATGCAGTGAACAGTTTAATGATATGCAGTGAACAGTTTGTCTAATTTTAGTTATGTCTAAGATGAATGCTTTAAATAATACAGATTCTGACAAGCTGTACAGAAATTTTTTTGTGAAAAACAGTAATACCAGTGCTGCTTTTTACATATTTTAGAGTGGAAAAATATCAGCCAATGTATTCAGCTGCAGTTTCAATGAATGGGTTGCAGCAAGATATGAAGTGGAAAAGATGTGCCAGGAGGAGTTTTTCACCTGTCCAGCATGCACTCCAGACATGGTAACTGTTTCTGTTGATGGAAACCGCAAACACCATCGTTTTAAAAACACATCAACGTACTTTTCTGTTTTTTTTATTAAATTGATTTTTCCTGTTGAATGATACTGTAAATAAATATAAGCTTTGAATTTTTTCTCAATAGCACAGACAAAAGTGGATTATTTGACCAACTTTTCATACAGAATGATGTGTAGGTGTCAGACTTTGTGGACTTCATTTGCAAAAACAATAATCACGTAAGTATTATTGGTTACAATTTATTTCGATAGTCTACTTTAGACATTCTACTAACATCTACATGTCAACTAATTCTCATTAATTTGCAACTACATGTCTACTAACTCTCAGTAGGGTAGGTTTAGGGTTAGTAGAATACGTTGACATATACTTGCCAAGTTTATCATAGTCAGTATGTTGTATGTTGTGGACTCATCAAAATAAAGTGTTAGAAGATATTAAGCAGACAGTCTACTAATACTCTAATGACTGCTAGTTGACATGTAGTTGCAAAGTTACTTACTGTTAGTAGAATGTCTAAAGTGGACTATCGAAATAAAGTGTTACCGTATTATTACTCATGTTTTAGTCTGTCGCCATGGGATTCTCCTTATGGCCTTAAATATGTTTTGCGGGGAAATTTTTGCATATCCCCTTTTTCTTTAAAAAAAAACTTGCCGAAAAGTCACAAGGGACCATCAAATTCTTCTGCTCAAATGTGGCTTGCAAGTGCTTCCCATATTTACAGAGAGTATCTAAGAACTGTCCTGAGCTACAGTCTTTACTGGACATACGTCCTTTTCTTTCTGTAATGCATGCCAAAGCACACGCTTGGAAATGTGAGGTACATAACCATGCATCCAAGTATGTAAAATTAAGAAGAAATATACAACCTCTAAGTTCTTTTTGTTGCATTTTAAAACTCAGGTCAAGTATGGTGGTGCCTATCAAGAAGGAACTGGGTCAATTATTGGTGAAGAAGTGGAGCAAGTGAACAGTTTCCTATCTAGGGTTGCTATTACCACCAAGTACATGTCAAAATCAGGTATGTTGAATGCAGGTATGATTAATGTATTCTGACTTATATTTATATACATACTGACATAATATATTTTTACTGTGCGTATGTGTACAGAATATTTTTTTACAGGCTGTGGGGACATGATTACAATGCAGGCCATGTCCTGGAATAAGAGGAAGCTTATTAAATTGGGACAGGCTTTAGTTGATAGATATTTAAAGGTATAACTTTCTTCTCATTTTAATGTTGGAGTAAGGATTTCTAGGTTTGACAGATTCCTGATTCATATCTACAGGTGCATCTCAATAAATTAGAATGTCGTGGAAAAGTTAATTTATTTCAGTAATTCAACTCAAATTGTGAAACTCGTGTATTAAATAAATTCAATGCACACAGACTGAAGTAGTTTAAGTCTTTTGTTCTTTTAATTGTGATGATTTTGGCTCACATTTAACAAAAACCAACAAATTAGAATACTTCATAAGACCAATAAAAAAAACAAAAAACATTTTTTGTGAATTGTTGGCCTTCTGGAAAGTATGTTCATTTACTGTATATGTACTCAATACTTGGTAGGGGCTCCTTTTGCTTTAATTACTGCCTCAACTCGGCGTGGCATGGAGGTGATCAGTTTGTGGCACTGCTGAGGTGGTATGGAAGCCCAGGTTTCTTTGAAAGTGGCCTTCAGCTCATCTGCATTTTTTTGGTCTCTTGTTTCTCATTTTCCTCTTGACAGTAAGAGAATCTATGGGGTTCAGGTCTGGTGAGTTTGCTGGCCAGTCAAGCACACCAACACCATGGTCGTTTAACCAACTTTTGGTGCTTTTGGCAGTGTGGGCAGGTGCCAAATCCTGCTGGAAAATGAAATCAGCATCTTTAAAAAGCTGGTCAGCAGAAGGAAGCATGAAGTGCTCCAAAATTTCTTGGTAAACGGGTGCAGTGACTTTGGTTTTCAAAAAACACAATGGACCAACACCAGCAGATGACATTGCACCCCAAATCATCATAGACTGTGAAAACTTAACACTGGACTTCAAGCAACTTGGGCTATGAGCTTCTCCACCCTTCCTCCAGACTCTAGGACCTTGGTTTCTAAATGAAATACAAAACTTGCTCTCATCTGAAAAGAGGACTTTGGACCACTAGGCAACAGTCCAGTTCTTCTTCTCCTTAGCCCAGGTAAGACGCCTCTGACGTTGTCTGTGGTTCAGGGTTTGCAAATTCCTTGGCACGTCTGTGTGTGGTGGTTCTTGATGCCTTGACCCCAGCCTCAGTCCATTCCTTGTGAAGTTCACCCAAATTCTTGAATCGATTTTGCTTGACAATCCTCATAAGGCTGCGGTTCTCTCGGTTGGTTGTGCATATTTTTCTTCCACACTTTTTCCTTCCACTCAACTTTCTGTTAACATGCTTGGATACAGCACTCTGTGAACAGCCAGCTTCTTTGGCAATGAATGTTTGTGGCTTACCCTCCTTGTGAAGGGTGTCAATGATTGTCTTCTGGACAACTGTCAGATCAGCAGTCTTCCCCATGATTGTGTAGCCTAGTGAACCAAACTGAGAGACCATTTTGAAGGCTCAGGAAACCTTTGCCGGTGTTTTGAGTTGATTAGCTGATTGGCATGTCACCATATTCTAATTTGTTGAGATAGTGAATTGGTGGGTTTTTGTTAAATGTGAGCCAAAATCATCACAATTAAAAGAACCAAAGACTTAAACTACTTCAGTCTGTGTGCACTGAATTTATTTAATACGAGTTTCACAATTTGAGTTGAATTACTGAAATAAATTAACTTTTCCACGACATTCTAATTTATTGAGATGCACCTGTATATTAACCCTTTCATGCATTAATTATGAAAAACATTATCTAGATTTTTTTTATGATTATTTTTATTACTATGCTAAAATTGAAATCCATTTTCATTTGTACAAAATTCAGTTTTATTTAAAAATTATTTAACTGTCTACGTATGTGGACACCATGCAACAAATTAGTAAAATGGGACATTTTAGCCACAGCTGACAATATGGAATATTGTGGGTTTTTTTAATGGCATATTATGCTATTTATATCAGCTCAGTTATTAAAAACAATAATATTACAATATAATAACAATAAAACATATTCTAGGAACAATAACAGTATTTGCATATGCGGAAACCTATCAGCAGTATGGGCAAATCATGGAAAACATTATCTTTGCTGGCACATGCTCATCACTGCTGGCACTGTCACTTTCACTGTCTTCTGGGATATTCTCTATTATTCTGTACTGACTCTTTGACCTATGCTGTCCCCTGTTTGGAAGGCAAAATGCAAATTTGTTTCCATATGTATGTGTAAAGTTGCCATTTAATGCTGTAATATGTAGTTGTAAATGGTTATTTATGTTGATGTATTTGTTAAATGTCTGTTTTATTACAATATAAGACAATTCATAACATCTTTGAAAAAAACAAATAGATATACTAGCAGGTTACAGAAATCAGACTTTATGCAGTATGACTCCACTGTTGCATGACGTCCACATATGTGGACAGTTAGTTTTTGGTGAATAAAAACTACATTTTACTCTAAATTTTAGTTTATAAAATAATAACATATTCATCACACTTAACTGTACATACTAATAATTTTTTTTACCTTAATTGACATCCTTTTATAAAAGTTTTTCACAGATATGCCTCGGGCATTTAGCATATGGCTATCACTGTCAGCCATCTTGGATTAATGATGTCATCAAGCAATGAATATTTGGAAATCAAGATAGTAACCACTTTTACAATATTGCTGTCAATCTACTGACACTGCCTTCAAGTGGTTTGGAAAAAATTACCATGATAAATGAACTTTAAATGGAGTTAAATTAACTGTCCACATATGTGGACACCATGCATGAAGGGTTAAATGCTGCTTTTGTAATTACTTTGTTTTGTTTGTTGTAGACCCAGAAAGCTTTGTATGAGCAACAGCACATCTTTGAGGCACTGTCGACAGAGCTTGGACTGCATGATGATTGTGTGGTTGATTAGTGGGTTTCAGATGTACAGCAATGGGCCGAAGGTGGTATTTTGACTTTTTATTATAATTTTAATCATTGGCAGGTAATAGTGTTTATTTTGTGCATTTTCTTGTGTAGAAAGTGACCATTATGAAAGTGCTGATCTGAGAAGGAAGAGGAAATAGAGGGGCTGACGGTGAGCATCAAAAGGCGAACACAACGTCGGTACCGTCAAACAGGTAAAACAAAATAATTGGGAATTTGTTATTTTTAAACTATTACAGTGTTTCCCATTCATTACTTAGACTATGGTAACAGTGTAATTTGTTTCGCCATAGTTTTAAAACGAACTAAGTCTTTTTACACTTCTCATAACAACATAAGGATCTCTAACATTGTTTTGAGTTGTTTAAAAGGCGGCAAAGCATGTATCTGTCAATCCCAGTCACCCAAACCCCCGTGTCTCACACTCAGACGCAGTGTTTACTGACTTTTTTCTTCAGAGAAAGTGCATACCATTTTGGATAAAAAAAATTTCTCTCTTGGCGTCTACTTCGTGAGCGAGAAGCAGCACATTCAGTTCACCATACAGCAGCATTAAAGTACTGTTTTCTTTTATGTCTGACAACAGAAACAGAAAATGTGTAAATGAGAACAGCCTTATTCGGCATTCAGTTGTATTAAAATACAGTACTGCATGCAACAGTTCAGAGAGTATGATGTGATGACATCATAAATATGCGGACGTGACATCATTCAGTGCCATTGTTTCACAAAATCCTGTGGGAAACACTGTATTACATTTATTTTTGTAGCTATAAGAGAAAAGAAAGGTACTGTGCTAATTGAATTCTATAAAATGAATTCCATTTAGACAGCAACAAGTGGCGCCATTCTTTGCGTCATAGAAGGAATGAGGAAAAGAAGAAACTGGCTGCTGCTGTGGAGAATACAATAGCATAGCAGATTCTTCCCAGCAGCTTGGTTCAGTTAAAGACTTCTTGGTAACACTTTAGAATACTGTTCCATCATTAATGAATAACTACACAAGAACACATGAGTAATGCAATATTAGCACTCTAGTAACTACTAGTAACTAACAAGCAACTCTGATTAATGAATTAGTAAGTAATAGTGCTTAGTCGAATGTGGTAGTTCACTATTATCTAATCGGTAACAATTTTTTTTTTCATACCTCCCCAAGAACTACTGTATACATAGTTACTCCCTAGTAATTACTGAAGTCATTGTAAACTTTTTTTAAGGTCCTTGTTAGTAATTCATTTAGCTAGATTTGGTAACACTTAAATCATTACTAGTGGGATACCGTGATCTTCACTTTAGAATACTGATCCAAATAATTAGTAGTTTCTTCAGAAGGATGTAGTAATTACTATAATAGAGTCATTACTATCCAAAACCTTACATATATCTCGAAAGCTCACAATTGTCACAAACAGAGATGGAAACCACAGGTGAGTGACAAGGCAAGAAGGTTTATTAACAGGAAGGGAAAATGGATCTTGGAGAGAGAGTCTTGGGTAAGTGTCTTGGTGATAGTAGATGTCCAGAGAGCCTTAGCTGACAGCTGATCGAAGCCTCTGTTACACCGCTGTAGAGCGGGAACCAGGAGACTGGGAGATCCGCCACAGAGATTCGTAGAAGATAATGGGGCGAATGTCTGCAAGACAACAGGTAAGTAGACACACAGGTAAGTCAGAAGAGAGTCAGGTTACTGTTCGGGTGGTGAACCGTAGACCGGACGATGAGTGTCAGAGAGAGTGAGTACTTATGGGAGTGCTTATGAGGGTTAGCAGGTGCGGGTGATTAGAACTCAGGTGATTGTGATCTGGTGATTGCTGTTGACGACGGTGACTGTGGGTGCGTCCGAAATCGCATACTTCCCTACTATATAGTATGCGAAAAACAGTATGCGAGGCGAGTAGTATGTCCGAATTCATAGTATTCGAAAAATAGTAGGCGAGAAGTACCCGGATGACCTACTACTTCCTTCCGAATTCTGTAGTAGGCATACGATGGACACTTTACTATCCCATGAGGCCGCGGGAGAGGCGGCGTCATATTCGAAAAATGGCGGAAAGCCGCGACGCGGCTGTCTTCAAGTGTAAAGGGAAAAACCTCAAGGAAAAACATTGTTGTTCATTGTGGTTAACTTGTACTTGTTTAACATCATCCAAGTAAACGGCTGACTCGTTGAGGGTTTAACAAACAGATTAAACTATTGTGTGAATTGTGTGTAAAAAGATCTCTAATCATTAATCATCAGATGGAGTTATGTTAACCTCATTGTAGTACATCAGCTTGTTAACGCTGCTTTCTTTAAATAGGCGGTTCGTTAAGCGTTAAGAATTTAAAACATTAACGATGTTTGCACAGTGAAGTGGGCTCTTTAAATTTTCGCGCTGTTGTGAAGACGCATGACACCATCAACATGGCGGATGTAGTACGTCCGAATTCCATTCATACTACCCTCATTCATACTATATAGAACGTACTTTTTTAACGGTCGAGTAGTACGTTCGAATTCAAATGTAGTACCTACACAAGTAGTATGCGATTTCGGACGCAGCCTGTGACTCTCTGACAACAATGAATATGTGGAATCTCCTTCCACAGAATATATAAATACATATAAACACATTTAGACCACTTAATGGTTGCTATCGGGATGTGAAGAGACTTTCAACCAGCATAACAAAAAAAAATTTCTGAAGACAATCACCTATTGCACCTTTAATACTGAACTCTCAAAGTGCACCGTATAGACAAATTTAACTTTAAAATGTACAAGATTTCTTACATGAGGCCATGCCCCCAGATCCCCCAGATAGAAGGTCCAGCCTCCATACTAGTCACAAAAAAAAAAAAAAAAAAAACCTTCCTATGGGAAACACATCAAAGTGATGTGGTTGTGTATGATTTAGGAATAGGGGGAGAGCCTTTACATTGGTCAAAATCAGGCAGACAATATTTTTTAAACATTTAAAAATGACTAGGAGCTCGGGAGGTGCTCATAAAGGCAGTGGTTTACAATTGTGGTCCTGGGGACCCATAGTACTGCACATTTTGTATGTCTATCTTGTTTAACACATTTGATTCAGATAATCAGCTCCTTAGGAAAGAGCACCATGAACTAAACTAAGCTCATGTCAGTAAAGAGATATGTACAAAATGTGTAGTGCTGTGGGTCCCCAGGTCCAGAATTGAAAACCACTGTCCAGCATGTCCTCACATGTCAAGTCAAGTAATCTTTATTTATATAGTGCTTTTAACAATACAGATTGTGTCAAAGCACTTAACAGTATCAAATTGGAGGATAGAGTGTCAGTAATGTATAATGATAAGATTAAACACTCAATTTTCAGTTAAAGGCATTTCATTATTGAATTCACAGATGTCATTGTCTAGCTCAGTTTAGTTTAAATAGTATCTGTGCAATCAAATGCTAGAAATTAAGTGTCCCCAACTGAGCAAGCCAGAGGCGACAGCGGCAAGGAACCAAAACTCCCTCTGTGACAGAATGGAGAAAAAAAAACCTTGGGAGAAACCAGGCTCAGTCGGGGGGCCAGTTCTCCTCTGGCCAGACGAAACCCACAGTTCAATTCCAACCGCAGCCATGTCAGATTGTATAATCACATCCAGGACAGTAGAATGGTCAGGATGACCTGAAACATATAACCAACTGAAATCAATTTGGTAACACTTTATTTTGATGGTCCCCCTATAGATAGTCTACTGACTATTAGTTACTTTTCAAGTGAATGACTACTTACTCTCATCAGAGTAGCATCTGTAGATTGTCTATTAAACGTTTTGTAGCAATCAATACAATGTCTATAACATGTAAACAGCTATTAAAAATTTGGCCAGGAAAGTGTTATCAGCATGTTATTAATTTAAGTTGTAGATGTTCAACAGCATATTAGTAGACAAGCAACAAATCCTCAGTAAGTTCTCCGTACTTTTATACAGCAAAGTAAGAGCATTTTAGTAGTCAGCATGTAGCTGTTAACCAGTGTATCAACAGACTTTCAGAACACATTCAGTTGTCTTTAAGTAGCAACACAAAATCATTTTAAATTAACTCTAAACATATATAAGGTGACTTACTCCTGATCTTTTGCTTTCGAAAGTATTTTTAAGAGTGCTCTACTAACTGTTTGTTGCATATAAATTACCTTTCAGTAGACAGTCATTTTACTTTGAGGTACATTCATCTATTCATCTGTTGTCACATTAGGCCCATCAAAATGAAGTGAAAATCTAAGAAACGCTGTTGAATGGCTCTTACGGCCAACATCACGGCTACTAGTCAGTTGATGTTCAGCAGACAGTCAACAGACAGTTAGTTCCGACACTGGCAAGTATCTGATTTAAGATTAAGAAAACAATAACACCACACTACAAGTACATATCTGTCAAATGGGAAATAACAGAATCATCAGTTTGTCCAACCAACTGCTTTTAATGAACTGCTGTCAAGAAAAAAATAGACCACAGAGAGAATCAAACATGAAAAAAAAAAAAAAAAAAAACATTACAGTTTCAGAAAACTAAAAATGTTTTGGTAACAAAATCTTCACTTTAGTTCAAACACTGTTGCAAATAACTGTTAACAAAGAAATAAAAACACATGCAAACATGCTCTTAGCGAATAGTGAACATTAGGGTGCATCAAAAAACACAATTATTGAATTTTGATATGGCTGGGTGCTAAAAGTGTTCCAATATATGTAGAAACAACACATGCAAAATATTTTTCCAGTACATGATGATTTAGGGGTGCCACCGCACATCTGTTTTTGTTGGATAAAGTGGTTAACAGTGCTTAATGGTCGCCATGGAGATCTGAGGTAAACAATACTACAGCTCAAGAAAACTGAGGTGATCTTTCTGTTTGAGGTGATCTTTCTGTGTTGGGTATGTATTATTACATATTACTATCATATCTGTAGTTGTGTCTTTGTATACTTATTTATCATAAGTCATTTAACTAACAAGAACCGGAACTAAATCAAATAAGGGAAAACAGGAACTTAGGAGGGCAGACATGTGACAGTTTGACTTTGGTTGTAGATTTAGATCATGGATAAGGTTGCTGTATAATAGTGCACATAGTGTGGTGAAGTGTAATGGTATGTTAACAGATTAGTTTGTTATTGAGAGGTCTATAAGGCAGGGTTGCCCTTTGTCTGCCCTGCTATACTGTATAACTGTTGAGCCACTGGCCACCTTAATAAAAGCGGATAAGGGGCTGAAGCCTATTAATTTTGCAGGAGATGGGGTCAGTTTAATACATCAATATGCAGATGATACTACGTTTACTGTGAGGGACATGGACAGCATAAGGAGGATAATGGATCATATGAATACATATGGTAGAGCGGCAGGGGCAAAAATAAATGTTGAAAAGTCTGAAATTATGTTCTTTGGGGAAAATAAAATATCTGACTGTGGTATTCCGTTTAAAACTGTTAAAGATTATATTACGGTACTGGAGGTGAATATAGGTATGGAAGATAGTAAGGCAAGGGATGTATCTTGGTCGGTAGTCCTACAGAAGATAAGGCGAACTGTGAACTACTGGAAATTAAGAGGTCTTACAATGAAAGGGAAAGTGACTTATCAATGTATTGTTAATGTCAAGATTTGTTCATTCATTGAGTGTGCTAGACATGCCAGAGTGGGTTTTAAAAGAGGCAAACTCTACTGTAGTAGATTTCTTGTGGAATGGGAAAAATGTGAGGATATCAAAAAGGGATATAGCAGATAATAAGTAGGGAGGTTTAAAATTGTTGGACTTGGACATGAGAAGGAAAGCTTTAAGACTTAAAATTGTTAAGAAATATTTATATGGTAAAGTAGTATATGGTTGGAAATACTGTATGAAGGATTGTTTGGAGAAGTTTGGGGCTTGTAGTCAAAGTAATCTTTTCATGTGTTTAAAAGACTCCATGATAGAAGATGTGTCACAATTCTATAAAGAAGTTATCCAAGCATGGGTTCAATTTCTTTGTGTTTTATGAGTGTAATAGGCCTGAGTTAGTACTAAATCAACCAGTGTTTTTGAATCCTAAGATAACAGATAAGGGACAAATGTTGGAAAACAAAAGTTTTATGGAAGTTGGTCTATACCAAATAAAGGACTATATGCCCTCACAGGCAATCCTGGACATTGTAATGGAGGAGAATGAAAATGAGGAAAAGTACAGTTCTTAATTTTTTTTGAAAGACTTAAGAATAGTATTCCTAGAGATTGGATTGACTTGATAGACAAGCAAGAGGTTAAAACAAAAGAGTACAAGTTTCCCGAAATGTATATTTGTACAGGGTGGCTGTAAGGTAGAATTGTCAAAGGTTCCATTAAAAGGGTTTTATAGGATTATGGTAAAAAAAAAGTCAGAAGACCTGCTGCTGAAATTTATTGGGGAAAAGTATATCCAGACATAAAACCATGCTGCGACATAATAGAGTATATACAAAAGAGGTTTTGCATCAGATTGACAAAAGTATTGCGAGAGAATGTGATGTGTGTGACAGGGAAGTTGAGACCTTAATGCATTTTTATGTAGAATGTCAAAGTTTGAAAGGGTATCATGCATTATTAAAGCAATGTGTGAAGAAGAATTGGGAGAAAATAAAATTTGTGGATGAGGAGTGGAGTAAGATGTTTTTGTTTGGTATTTCTAAGGGAAAGAATGTAAAAGGGAATGTGCATTTCCTAAATATGATGTTAAGTTTTGCAAGGTATGCAGTACGATTGAGGAGCAATGTAGCGTTTTTTGAAAAAATAAAATAAAATGTATGGTGTATTTTCAAGGCTTTGATAAAGCAACACATAAAGATGATTAAAACTTAAATGGAGGTTGAATTCTGTAAGATTTTTGTTGATGGAAGCACATTTATTTCTGTTACAGAATTGAATAAACTTGTGTTTAATTTTTGATGAAGTGTAAATGGAGGGTTGCTGAAAATGTAATGCATGTATTTACTGTAAATGTTGAAATTCTTTTATAATAATAATAATTTTTAAAAAAGCTGCGCCCGATCTCGGAAGCTAAGCAGGGTAGGGCCTGGTTAGTACTTGGATGGGAGACCGCCTGGGAATACCAGGTGCTGTAAGCTTTTGGGTTTTCTTCACTACTTATCTTTTAGGGTGGCTGATCTTTAAATAGCCTGCTCTTTGCAGCAGCCCTGGCTTACGGCCATACCACCCTGGGCGTTTAATTAAATGCCAATTAACATACCTGTACAGTAAAACACACAGACAAGCACTGTTATCTGCCAGACTTTCTCTTTTGCCTGTTAACCACAAAATACGTGTTTAAATACACCAGGTAGTCAACCACAAACCACACACCGATGCAATGTCCATCATGTTAATAAACTAGAATATATGTCTTTAGTATTTTTACAAAATATACACCGTTATATAGGTACAATTATACATACAAATCTATATAAATACATACACATTTAATCGAAATGTTAGCCGCTTAACCGCTAACACATCTCTCACTCGTGACGCACACACCAGGAGGCCATTTCACGCAATATACTATTCACCCATTAACAGCACTCAAACAAACTTCATTTAACCGACTGAGAACTCAAAACTAAGTCAAATATAACATCACATGGAATACTTTTTCACAGTTGACCATTTAAACATGAAATGAATACCTATAAAACAGTTTAACATCAGATGAACGGAGCTCATGAAACCGTACCTCTCCTCTCTAGTGGCATTGCAGAAAAGAGGACGAACTCTGATTGCGTTGTGATTTGAACCTCTCACCTACGTATGACGTCAGCCGACGTACATATTGTGCCTATTGCCTTTAATAAAAGCGCACAACCTTCTTTCAAAATAAAATACCCCCTAACAAATAATGATTAAAAATAAAATAAAGTAAATAACTAAAATGTATAATCTGGTGTAACAACATAACCCTGCTACATTTGCCATACAACGTGAGATTTGACTCGGAGAAAGGACTGAAATATTTTAGAGTCATTCACGATGACCAACTAAAGACTTGCAGATTATGTGCAAGCACAGAGCATGAGAAAAAAGATCGCCCTCAATTAACATTAAAATACATAAGACAGTTAGCACTGAAAGAAGCAGCAATCTTTAAGCAAATTGTTTTGTGTAAAAATCGCTCACTTTTAAACACCGGTCGCAAAAGTTACTTTGTGACAAGGAATAAAAGAAACTTTTTTTGTTGTTGTTGTCACAAAGTAATCGTTTACACTTATGTTGGGGGTATTTAAGGCCCGAATTACTGTTTAGAACAAACTAGTATTTTATTTTTTAATGTATTCATATGGCAAAAAATAGTATAGAAAAAGTAGACATGTGCATGAGTACACACTTAATTGGCTGAAAGCCCTTAGCAACACTGAAATTAATCGCTGATTGGTTGGCACTGATCAGAGCTCTAATGATTAACCTAGCTGTTGAACGTTTGATTTCAAATTGTAAACGTGGATATTTTATTTTTGTCATAGCTCTACACTCACATTCAAAGGTAAGTTTATAATCTACTGATCATATTTTATATCGATAAATACATTTTTAAAAACTTCTTAAGCGTCATCAATTGACAAAGTGGTAGGCTACAAATTGCATGGTCTTGTGTATAGATATGTAAATTCTAGTTGTTTCTAATTGTTACAGAGGTAAGATCTATGTGCTTTTAAAAAGTGTATGTTTCATGTGTAATTGTTCACGGGTGTATATTTTGAAGAAATTCTTTAATGTATTGATGGCAGATTTTCACGTGTTCGTGCACGTGTTATGGGCCATTTGTAATCATCAGGGTTTTTTATACTGCTTCTATTTGGCTTTTAATTACAGAACATCCTCTGCTTTTCATACCTCAACACTTTTATTTATGTGCGCCGGTGCATGTTTAAGAGTCTCTGCAATTAAACTTTCTATCTCCTTCTCCCCAAGACCAGTTTTCCATTTCATGACGGCATCTGGAATTAAACAGAAGTCACAGCCGTTACAGTAAGTACCAGAACGCTGTTCATGCTTGTTTTATCAGTGTGTTTATTTATATGTTCAGTTGTGTATAATTTAAATACAATGTATACACTTATAATTTCATTAATCATACTACTTTGTCATACTATAAAAAATCATACTAATTAAAGTAGCTTTACAGAAAGTAATACAATGTCAAAATTAAATTTTTTAATTTTAGTAAAAAAAAAAGAAAATGCAAAAGGACTTGTAGAAAGTCAAGACAGTCTGACGTAATGGCTGCTTTACTATTTCAGTGTCAAATATGTAGCTTATTTGACTCTGTTGTTAACTAATCATGTCAAACTAATCATTGTGACTTACGTGTGATAACTTTGCACATTGTTGTTTTAATCAGAGCCAGCTTCTTTCGCTTCCCATGCAGGCTGTAGTGGCTCCATACATTGTTGGTGGCTACTGCCCGCATTATCCTCCTTACACACTCTCCTGGATTGGCCCCACCAATAAGGCTGAGATGGTGTGTCTGGAAGAAAATGCCATTTGTTGGCATGCAGGTAATCAAAAGAAATAATATATTTACTATGCTTTAAAATGTTATACCAGTTCCATTATATGAAACTTATTTGTCCATTTGCAAAATTATGGAAAAGGGATCCCAAAATGAAAGTCATATTTACTCGCCTCGAGTTGTTCTAAACTTTTGTGAAATTTTTTCCTCTGATGAACATAAAGGAAGATATTTTGAAGAATGTTGGTAATGAAACGGTTGCTGTTCCGTATTTAGTAGGGGAAAAAAAAGTATGGAAGTCAGTGGGGGCCAGAAGCTGTTTGGTTACCAACATTCTTAAAAAAGATCCTCTTTTGTGTTCAGCACAAGAAAGAACTCGTACAGGTTCTGAAGTTGAGGGTGAGTCAATGATGACAGAATTGTAATTTTGGGGTGAACTAACACTTTAAGGCCCGGTTTCATAGACGGGGCTTAACATAAGCCAGGATTAGGCCATAGTTCAATTAGGACATTTAAGTAATTTTTACAAACGTGTTTTAGAGAAAACATTACTGGTGTGCATCTTGAGACAAAACAAATGCACTGATATATTTTAAGATCAGTCAGTGCAAGTTTCTTTCATTTGAAACAGCTCAGACTTACATTTTAGTCTAGGACTACTTAAGCCTTGTCTGTGAAACCAGGGGTAAGAGTTAGATGTAAAGTTTATTCCATACTAGTTTACCTAATCCTACAAAATTATACTGGTATTGATATAAAATCTGCAAAGAGAAGGTATAATGTCGGATACTTTTATTTTATTTTTTTGTTCTCTGAATTAAGTTGGCACCCACCACTTTCTTTCTAAATTCAGGGTCTTTAAGGTGGTTCTCAAGGTCCTCCAATTCCTCCTTGCACTGATCTGTCTTGAGGTCCAAGATATCGTCCTCCCTTTGACGACCCTGGTTCCTCCGCAGTAGAAGTAGAATTTCCCTCTGGGAGGCCGCCAGGCTGTCTACTTTCTGCAGCAGCACCTGCATTGTTTCTGCAATAAAGTTTTTTTTTTTTTTTTAATAATTCAAGGATTGAAAAAAAGGTAACTTATTTTAAATATTAACTGAATAATTCACCAACAAAAAATAATTTAACCTAAGAGATAGAGGTCTGCATTCCCACCAGATTTCTTGCGACGCGGGATTAAGTTCCCCCCAAAAAAACGTGGTAGCGGTCGGTAACTCTGGTGTAATTTGAATGGGAGCGTGTGGTCTAACAATATTCCTTTCCCAACGTCCTTTCAGAACAGCATATCTGTGCTTTATTCTCAGTGACCACTGAGAACTGTTGCCTGCACTCAGGACTGTTATGCACGTGCTGCACGCATGAACCAGTGGGGGGTCTGTGCACAGCATGTGTTCAGGTGTTCAGAGCAAGCTGTAGCCTACCGTTGGTGAATATACGGCCCTCAGACAGGCAGTTTGTCAATGAGTGACAGAGCAGAATAAGGATGGAGCCAAGTGTGTCTGCGCTGTCCTTGAAGGACATTCAACACGGTTTTGTTTATATTTTTGCTTGGCCTATCATTTTAAATGACAAGCATCGTATTTATTTATTTTTCTGTTACACTTTTCCTGCCAATTTAGTATTTTGACAAAACTAATAAAAAATAGCTAATATGCTATATTTGTACAATAATTTTAATTCTTTTTTCCTATTGTGTTCACCGCAAAATGTTAAACGAATTGTATCCTGACGAGACGAATAAAAATATTTTTTCCGAATTTTTATTTTCTCTTTAACACTTTTTTTTTTTTTTTTTCTACTGTGTTGGCAGCAACTTAAGACACAAAATTGGTTTAACATTTTGCTGTCAAAATTCATGACTCTTGACAAGATTAATAAAATAACAAATACAATTTTGTGCAGACTACACATTTATTTGTTATCTCTTTCTTTCAGTAGCAGAAATTTAAATGTGAGATTCTGGAAGCAAGATCTAAATTTAGCGGGAATGGTCAGGGTCAGGAAGAAAATTATTCTAAGTAGACAGCGGGTGAACAAAGAGTGAATATATAGCAGGAGCCTTTTGATCACATTTAAACAAATTTGGTATCTTGTTGTATCTTTTACCTTTGAGGTCTTTTGGCATTGAAAAATCTCTGGAAGGCCTTGTCCATGGTTGTCTCTCTGCTGAAAAGGTAACATCATAATTCTGTTAGACAATTATGCAGACAAGTTTTTCTCTTATACTATTGAATACTCTTATACTACTTGAATTACAGATTAGCTGAAAAACAGTAAGTTTGGACAAAATGTAACTCGCTTTTTAACCCCCATTGTTGTTACTTGGGGTATGACTCTTTGTACAAAAGTAATTTTTGGTACAGTTCTGAATAAGCTTTTCCACATTAATCCGTGACATACTTCAAATCTGCAATAACAAATGTATTTTAAAGCATTTCTCAGTTTATTAAAAGAATTTCACGATTAAAATGTGTTAATTACATTTTTAAAATAACACACATTTGTTTTGGGTGGGGGTAAGTTAAGCATGATCTGCTGTGATGTCACAACCAAGGTTATTGAAATCATGAAATTACCTTAATGAACTGAGAGATGTTTTTTTTTTTTTTTTTATACACATCACATTTATCACATATTTAAAAGTATGTCATGGATTGCTTTGGACAGCACTGTAGGAGCTTGCAGCTATGGACGGGACACTTAGAACCTTTTTGACTTGGCATCTTAGCTGAAGTTGAAATAACCAAATGCTAGTAAATATTAAAATGATGCTACTTCAATTGTAAATGAAATTAATAAAAATAACAACCCTCTTATTTTGTTAAAATGAACATCTTGCATGTTCTGCCACTGCTTGAATGAACTGTACACAATGCCCTTGATCTGTTACAAGTTGTGTGTGCATTACAGTAGTGAACTTGCATGTCTCTCATGTAGTATAAAAATAACTTGTAATACATGTGCCACTCTGTTTGCTCTGAAGTGATTCTTGACAAATGTATCTACAGATATTTTTACCATTTGAATATTCTGTTGATGCCATTGAGGATGGTCTAGGAGGCTCTTCAACATCTGCAAGCAAGATGAATACACGGTTGTTAAGCTTAAGTTGAAGGCCACATATTCTTCAGTCACATTGGTTTAAATTCTACCTTCAGGTAAATCTTGTGATGGGGGAACTGAAGGGTCACATGTGGGATGGTGGGAAAATTCTGTGAAGACTTTAGATATTTCAGCAGCGCACAAGACAAACTCTAAAATATTGTCTTATTAACACAATCCCATGAAATTAGAATTGTATATCGCCCACCCCTAAAGTGTATTTCTTTTTCATATGGTGCTTTATTTGCTGTGGTATTTGTAAAAAAAGAAGAGAAAAAAATTACTTGGTTGCAGTTTGGGTGGAACTGGAAGTTTAGCTGCTTCTGCTGTTAAAACATAAATATTTTTTTCATTAGATGAAATTTGACATCAGCAATTCAATATTCTATTATCATATTACTTTGAAGCACATTTTTTCAGTTCAAACATTATTAGTATATATTGCCATCAGGATTGTAGGATGTGTAAATGATTTGTATTTAGATGTCCGTATTTCTTATATAGGGGGTTTTGAAGGTAATATTTGCAACCAAAAAAAAAAGGATTAACTAATCAGTAATTTGTCTATGGACATTACTATTAAAATGTTAAAATTAACCCTGTAAAATCTGACACATTAAATAATAGTCAGGGAAATCTAATTATTAAAAATGAAACCTTTTTGGGTGAACTATCCCTTTAAGACATTTTTAATGAAATCTGAGAGCTCTCTGACCTTCGATAGACAGCAAGGGTCCTACCACGGTCAAGGCACAGAAATGTAGTAAGGATATTGCTAAAATAGCCCATGTGACCTCAGTGGTTCAATCATAATTTTATGAAGCTGTGAGAATACTTTGTACACAAAGAAAACAAAAATATATATATATATTTTTTTTTTTTACAATTTCTTCTCTCCTGGGAGAGTCTGCTGCCATTAAAGAAAGTACCATGACGCATGTGTGTGCTTTCCTTTGACAATAAACAAGGTGCAGTGCATGCATGTGCTACGTCAGCAGCACCACAGGCATGCATCATACTCTAGTTAATGGTGGCAGACTCTCCTGGTAGTGGAGAAAGCGTTGAATAAAGTTATTTCTGTTTTCTTTGTGCACAAAGTATTCTCATAGCTTCATAAAATTACGATTGAACCACTGATGTCACATGGACTATAACAATATCCTTACTACGTTTCTGTGCCTTGACCCTTGCTGTCTATGCAGGGTCAGAAAGCTCTCTGATTTAATCAAAAATATCTTAATTTGTGTTCTAAAGATGAACAAGGGTCTCATGGGTTTGGAACATGACAGTAAGTAATTAATGACAGAATTTATTTATTTTTATTTTTTGGGGGGGGGGGGGTGAACTATCCCTTTAAAATGAACTTCCAAAGCTATTACTATATTCTAAACTACATTCTTCAAACCATTCTATTTACAATACTGTTTATTAAAATCTTATTTTTTGTTAACTTATTGAATGGGGGTTGTTTAAGAAATTTAAATTATAATTTGATCAGCCTAAATTTAAGCACACACTGTACAATGATATTTGCCTAGTGGAGGTGAGTATTGGAAAAATATTATACCTTTGTCTGGCCTTTTTCTTACAGTTGTTGCCTTGAGGCAAGGAAAGGGTTCATCTGAATGGTAAGTAAAAATATTAATTACTTTAATGCTGGAGCTGAATTTACTCATTTAAAATGTGCAGATGTACCTTGACGCTTTCTCTTTAAGTTAGGCATCCAGGTGTCTCTTCCACAATCATCTAAAAAAAAAAATTAAGAATACTTAATTCGCTAATAACGAAAGGGGTAGTTCTCACAAAAATAAAAATTCTGTCATAGTCTTCTCACCTTCAAGTTGTTACAAACCAGTGTGAGTTTCTTTGTTCTGCTGAATACAAAAGAAGATATTTTGAAAAATGTTGGCAACAGTTTCTGGTCCCCATCGACTCCCATAGTATGTTTTATTTTCATACTTTGAAAGTCAGTGAAGTCCAGCAAAAATTTAATTACCAACATTGTCTAAAATATCATATTCTGTGTTCACCAGAACAAAGTAACTCATACAGGTTTAGAACAACTTTAAGGCGAGTAAATGATGACAGAATTTTCATTTTGAGCTGAACTGTCCCTTTAATGTGAAGTTTTTCATTTTTAGGCATCTTTCTGGGCTTGTAATGTTCTCATACCATCGCTGCTGTCTTCGAATCTGCTTGGTTTTCTGGTTGACCTCTTGAAGTTATTGCCAGTGTCGCTTTCTACAGAGGAATTCAATTCAGCATTTTTACTCCACCTTAATGCCCTCTCGAAATCATCTAGGGATGAAATGTTAATGAAATTAGGAAATCAAAATGTCATTGCCATTTATTTCAGTAATCTGAAAATGTCCTGCTATATATTGAACTTTACCAGTTTTGGCAAAAACACAGATTTTTTGTGTGATCCATGTCTCTTCGTCAGGGACGACTTCTTTTTTTGCCCATTTAGTCTGATTGTTTGGGGGCCAGTAACTATATTGTTGCTAAAATTTGTAAAGAAAGTCAAAAGTTAACTGTTACCTAATTGGGAAAATTTAAACTTTCAAGATTGTATTATTTATGTGGGTTGGACTTGTGGAAGGTTATACCCCGTCATTTTCAAAAGTCCAGCACTCTGCTACAATTCCAACCAATGATTCTTCTAAAAATTCTGCAATATAGTACATGCTAAGGAAAAGAAAAGCAAAGTTAACTTATTGAAAATGTCACCTATTCCACATTTCTTCTGGAATATATGTGACCCTGGACCACAAAACCAATCATAAGTAGCATGGGTATACACCGTATTCCAAATTATGCACATGCCATTTTTGTTTGTTTTTCCAAATCAGTCAGTATGATTGATTCATTTTATTCTTAACATTGTCATTGTAAAATAATAGTTATTACATGTTAAAGAACTGATGTCAACAACAAAAAACTATTTACAGTTCAAGTTACATTAATATATGCACCCTTCTTGGAGATGACTTTAACAATTATCTCATCCATTGAATTTGTAAGTCCATGTATGGTTTCTGACAGTATTTCATTTGAGGATGCCAGTATTGCCTCCCAGAGCTGCTGTTTGGAGGTATTCTGCCACCCACCCTCACAGATCTTCATTTTTTTTTTATCTGATCAAATTCTTCTGTGCTGTGAATCACTCTCAAATCCTTTGACAGTTTGATGATCTCTCTTCATTTTTTTGCGATTTATCAATCCTTTTGCAAGACATTGGACTATTTCATGCTTTTCATCTTCAGAAAGATCTTTCTTCCTCATACTGCATGAGAACTAACTTGCTTAATGTGGAACAACCTCTTTAAGTAGGTTTCCCATTAACTAAGATCACCTGGCAACTTAATTAACTAACCTGTCTTAAGATTGATACCAGTTATCTTAAAGGGATAGTTCAACCCAAAAATGAAAATAGTCATTTACTCACCCTCAAGTAGTTCCAAACCTGTATGAATTTCATTGTTCTGCTGAACACAAAGGAAGATATTTTGAAGAAAGTTTGTAACCAGGCTGTTTTGAGGCACCATTGACTTCCATAGTAGGAAAAAAAAAGTCCTGTGGAAGTCAATGGTGCCCCAGAATTGCTCTGTTTCCCACATTCTTCAGAATATCTTCTTTTGTGTTCAGCAGAACAAAGACATTCATACAGGTTTGGAACTACTTGAGGGTGAGTAAATGATGACAGAATTTTCATTTTTGTGTGAACTATCCCTTTAAAACATGAGAAATAAAACAAACACTTTCTTTGAAAAAAAACTAAAACTTGAATATTTATTTTAAATGAAATCTTACTGATGTTACTTGCATAATAATTTGGAACACGGTGTATTTGTAGCAATAGCCAAAAATACATTATATGGGTCAAAATTATAAATTTGTCTTTTATGCCAAAAATCATTAGGATATTAAGTAAAGATCATGTTCCATGAAGATATTTTGTAGATTTTCTCAATATTTAGATTTCTTTGCCCCCTCGGTTGTAATTGTATCTCGGCCAAATATTGCCCGGTCCTAACAAACCATACATCAATGGAAAGCTTATTTATTCAGCTTTCAGGTAATGTACAAATCTCAATTTCTTGTGGTCCAGGGTCACGTGTATGTGCATTTTGTATATATATATACACAGTGGGTACGGAAAGTATTCAGAACCCCTTACCCCTTACATTTTTCACTTCTGATCCCACTTCTGGGATCTGATTCTGACTCCTCTGAGTTCGATTGCTTCAGTCTGTTGTGCTGCTGAGAGGTTTGTGTTTGTAGCTCCGTGTACCTTCGCTTTTTATTGAATCTCTACTTTACTTTCAATCCCTTTTGTCTAAAGTGATAATATATAACTTAATTCCCACCATATTTCTGGTGTTATCTTTCAAACTAATCTAACTAATTTGATCGTTCTCCTTTAAAAACCGCGAGTGCAGCTTGTTAGCCCGTTAGCTTGTCACTCGTGGTTCCATTTGCATTCTATTCGCGCCTATTATTATTTTATTTTTCCTCGCTCCGTTTTCATGAGCTCATCAAACAACAGTGGTAAGTGGTAAGTTAAGTTGGTATCATTCATCAATCACGGTGAGTAATGGCTTCTTCTCCTGCTATTGTTGTTTGCACTGTTTGCCACATGTATAGTTTATCTGTCTCTGTCAGCAGCGAGGATTCACATGTGATAAATGCAGGAAATAGTTAGGCTGACAGAGAAGGTTTTAGAACTAGAGACACGCATCCAAACTTTAGTTGAGGATAGTAAGAATGTGAGGGCTGTAGATACTGCTTTGGATGCGACTAGCTCAAGGAGTCCTGTACATTGTTCGGTTTCGGTTGAGCCCGTGCAGCAGGGCAACTGGGTGACAGTGAGGCGGCATAGTCGCGGGTCAAAACACCACTCTTCCGTTCCGATCAGAACATCAAACAGGTTCTCCCCACTCGGTGACGCACCCACCGAGAAACCTGATGAAAGTGCTCTAGTTATTGGCGATTCTATTGTACGGAACGTGAAAATAGAGACACCAGCCACCATAGTCCATTGTTTACCGGGAGCCAGGCGCCTGACATCTTGGCAAATTTAAAAGTGCTGACTAATGCTAAACGTAAATTCAGTAAGATTGTTATCCACGTCGGCGCTAATGATGTTCGACTTCGCCAGTCGGAGATCACCAAAAATAATGTTAAAGAGGTGTGTGAACTTGCAAGTACGATGTCAGACACTGTAATATGCTCTGGTCCGCTCCTGCTTACCGTGGTGATGAGATTCATAGCAGACTGTCGTCACTTAATGGCTGGATGTCTAAGTGGTGCCCGCAAAATAACATAGGCTTTATAGACAATTGGAAGAATTTTTGGGGCAGACCTGACCTGTTGAAAAGAGATGGTGTTCATCCCTCTTGGGGTGGTGCCGCTCTTCTCTCTAGAAATATGGCACATAGTCTTAGAGTTTGTACTTGACTAACTGGAGCCCAGGTCAGGAAGCAGACAGACTGGCTAAACCGATCGTCTGCTAGCCGCCTCACGCCACCAAAGTCAGTTAACTCTCAGCACATAGAAACTTTTTCACCTAGATATCACACTATAGAGACTGTGTCTGTTCCCCGAACTAGAAAATACAGAAAACATCCAAACCAAAGTAATAGTAACAATTTAATTGATGTTCAACAAATAAAAAAACGATATAATACAGATAAACACATGATAAAGCTTGGCTTATTAAATATTAGATCCCTTTCTTCAAAAGCACTTTTTGTAAATGATATGTTCACTGACCATAAACTAGATGTGCTTTGTCTGACAGAAACCTGGCTAAAACAAGATGATTACATTACTTTAAACGAGTCTACACCCCAAGATTACTGTTACAAACATGAACCGCGTCCAAAAGGTAAAGGGGGAGGTGTTGCTACAATTTATAGAAATATTTTCAGTATCTCTCAGAGGTTGGGTTTCAAGTATAATTCGTTCGAAGTAATGGTGCTTCATATAACGTTATCCAAAGAAACAAGTGTTAATGATAAATCCCTGTGATGTTTGTACTGGCTACTGTATACAGGCCACCAGGGCACCATACAGACTTTATTAAAGAATTTTCTGATCTTCTATCGAGTTAGTGCTGACTGCAGATAAAGTCCTAATCGTTGGTGATTTTAATATCCATGTTGATAATGAAAGAGATTCGTTGGGATCAGCATTTATAGACATTCTAAACTCAATTGGTGTTAAACAACACGTGTCAGGACCTACTCATTGTCGAAATCATACTCTAGATTTAATACTGTCACATGGAATTGATGTCAGTGGCATTGAAATTTTGCAGCAGAGCGATGATATCTCAGATCATTATCTAGTCTCCTGTATATTCCATATAGCTAAAGCTGTAAAGCCAACTTCTTGTTACAAATATGGTAGAACCATTACCTCTACCACAAAAGACTGCTTTATAAATAATCTTCCTGACTTATCTCAGTTCCTCAGCATATCCAATAGCTCAGAACAACTTGATGATGTAACAGGAACTATGGACTCTCTCTTTTCTAGCACTTTAGATGCGGTTGCTCCTTTACGCTTAAGGAAGATTAAGGATAAGAGTCCAACACCGTGGTATAATGAGCACACTCGCGCCCTAAAGAGAGCAGCCCGGAAAATGGAGCGCAGCTGGAGGAAAACTAAATTAGAGGTATTTCGTTTAGCTTGGCGGAAAGTACCCTATCCTACAGAAAAGCATTAAAACTGCTAGATCTGATTACTTTTCGTCTCTTCTAGAAGAAAACAAACATAACCCCGATATTTATTCAATACAGTAACTAAATTAACGAAAAATCAAGCATCAACAGGTGTTGGCATTTCCCAAGAGCATAGCAGTAATGACTTTATGAACTACTTCACTTCCAAGATCGATACTATCAGAGATAAAATTGTATCCCTGCAGCCGTCAATTACAGTATCGCATCAGATAGCGCACTATAGACCCCTGAGGAACAATTCCACTCATTCTCTACTGTAGGAGAGGAAGAATTGTATAAACTTGTTAAATCATCTAAACCAACAACATGTATGTTAGACCCGATTCCATCTAAACTACTAAAAGAGCTGCTTCCAGAAGTCATAGATCCTCTTTTGGCTATTATTAATTCATCATTGTCATTAGGATATGTCCCCAAAACCTTCAAATTGGCTGTTATTAAGCCTCTCATTAAAAACCACAACTTGACCCCAAAGATCTAGTTAATTACAGACCGATCTCAAATCTCCCTTTTCTGTCAAAGATACTAGAAAAGGTAGTATCCTCACAATTATATTCCTTCCTAGAGAAAAATGATATCTGTGAGGAATTCCAGTCAGGATTTAGATCGTATCATAGTACTGAGACTGCTCTCATTAGAGTTACAAATGACCTGCTTCTATCATCTGATCGTGGTTGTATCTCTTTATTAGTTCTACTGGATCTTAGCGCTGCGTTCGACACTATCGACCACAACATTCTTTTGAATAGACTACAAAACTTTGTTGGCATTAGTGGAAGTGCCTTAGCATGGTTCAAATCGTACTTATCTGACCGCCATCAGTTCGTAGCAGTGAATGAAGAGGTATCATATCGATCACAAGTGCAGTATGGAGTACCTCAAGGCTCAGTACTAGGGCCGTTACTTTTCACGCTCTATATGTTACCCTTGGGAGATATTATCAGGAGACATGGTGTTAGCTTTCACTGTTATGCTGATGATACTCAGCTCTATATTTCTTCGCCCGGTGAAACACACCAAATTGAGAAACTAACGGAATGCATAGTCGATATAAAAACTGGATGACGAGTAATTTTTACTGCTAAATTCTGAAAAAACAGAGGTGTTAATTATCGGACCTAAAACCCCACATGTAACCTAGAACATTATCTAACACTTGACGGCTGCTCTGTCAATTCTTCTTCATCAGTCAGGAACCTAGGTGTGCTGTTCGATAGCAATCTGTCATTTGAAAGCCATGTTTCTAGCATCTGTAAAACTGCATTTTTCATCTCAAAAGCATATCTAAATTGCGACCAATGCTCTCAACGCCAAATGCAGAAATGTTAATTCATGCGTTTATGACCTCAAGGTTAGACTATTGTAATGCTTTATTGGGTGGTTGTTCTGCACGCTTGATCAACAAACTACAGTTGGTCCAAAATGCAGCAGCTAGAGTCCTTACTAGAACCAGGAAATATGACCATATTAGCCCGGTTCTGTCAACACTGCACTGGCTCCCTATCAAGCATCGGATAGATTTTAAAATCTTGTTAATTACTTATAAAGCCCTGAATGGTTTAGCTCCTCAGTACTTGAGCGAGCTCTTATCGCATTATAGTCCTCCACGTCCGCTGCGTTCTCAAAACTCTGGCCGTTTGATAATACCTAGAATATCAAAATCGACTGCGGGCGGCAGATCCTTTTCCTATTTAGCACCCAAACTCTGGAACAGTCTACCTAACACTGTTCGGGAGGCAGACACACTCTGTCAGTTTAAATCTAGATTAAAGACCCATCTCTTTAGCCTGGCTTACACATAACACATTAATACGCTTCTATTATTCAAATCCGTTAAAGGATTGTTAGGCTGCATTAATTAGATCAACCGAACCGAACACTCCCCATAACACACGATGTACTCGTTACATCGTAAGTTGAATGGCATCTGCGCTAATGTTTGTCTGTTTTTTTCCTAGTCTGTTTCTCGGTCCGTGTCCGATCAGATGGTGGGTCGGCGCCGGAGGTGGCGTCTGCGGCCCTGATCGTCGGCGGAGACCAGGACGCCCGGATGACCCCAGAGATATATCCCCAGATATATCAACCAAAAATAACAAAATAACTAAAATATAATAAAATACCTAACTACATAATACTACTATTGTTAGAAATTGCAACAAAATTAAAATAGAAATAGAAACTTTTGAACTGCGGGTTTCGTCTGGTCAGAGGAGAACTGGCCCCGACTGAGCCTGGTTTCTCCCAAGGTTTTTTCTCCATTATGTCTCAGAGGAGTTTTGGTTCCTTGCCGCTGTCGCCTCTGGCTTGCTCAGTTGGGGACACTTAATTTCTAGCGATTATCGCCGATTTGATTGCACAGATACTATTTAAACTAAACTGAGCTAGACAATGACATCTCTGAATTCAATAATGAAATGCCTTTAACTGAAAATTGAGTGTTTAATCTTATCATTATACATTACTGACACTCTATCCTCCAATTTGATACTGTTAAGTGCTTTGACACAATCTGTATTGTAAAAGCGCTATATAAATAAAGGTGACTTGACTTGACTTTGTTATATTGCAGCCATTTGCTAAAATCATTTAAGTTCTTTTTTTTTTCCTCAATGTACACACAGCACCCCATATTGACAGAAAAACACAGAATTGTTGACGTTTTTGCAGATTTATTAAAGAAAAACTGAAATATCACATGGTCCTAAGTATTCAGATCCTTTGCTCAGTATTTAGTAGAAGCGCCCTTTTGATCTAATACAGCCATGAGTCTTTTTGGGAAAGATGCAACAAGTTTTTCACGCCTGGATTTGGGGATCCTCTGCCATTCCTCCTTGCAGATCCTCTCCAGTTCTGTCAGGTTGGATGGTAAACGTTGGTGGACAGCCATTTTTAGGTCTCTCCAGAGATGCTCAATTGGGTTTAAGTAATTAAGGGTTTGAAGCCACTCCTTCGTTATTTTAGCTGTGTGCTTAGGGTCATTGTCTTGTTGGAAGGTAAACCTTCGGCCCAGTCTGAGGTCCTGAGCACTCTGGAGAAGGTTTTCGTCCAGGATATCCCTGTACTTGGCCGCATTCATCTTTCCCTCGATTGCAACCAGTCGTCCTGTCCCTGCAGCTGAAAAACACCCCCACAGCATGATGCTGCCACCACCATGCTTCACTGTTGGGACTGTATTGGACAGGTGATGAGCAGTGCCTGGTTTTCTCCACACATACTGCTTAGAATTAAGGCCAAAAAATTATATCTTGGTCTCATCAGACCAGAGAATCTTATTCAGGTGTTTTTTAGCAAACTCCATGCGGGCTTTCATGTGTCTTGCACTGAGGAGAGGCTTCCGTCAGGCCACTCTGCCATAAAGCCCCGACTGGTGGAGGGCTGCAGTGATGGTTGACTTTCTACAACTTTCTCCCATCTCCGACTGCATCTCTGGAGCTCAGCCACAGTGATCTTTGGGTTCTCCTTTACCTCTCTCACCAAGGCTCTTCTCCCCCGATAGCTCAGTTTGGCCAGACGGCCAGCTCTAGGAAGGATTCTGGTCGTCCCAAACGTCTTCCATTTAAGGATTATGGAGGCCACTGTGCTCTTAGGAACCTTAATTGCAGCAGAAATTTTTGTGTGCCTTGCCGCAATTCTGTCTCTGAGCTCTTCAGGCAGTTCCTTTGACCTCATGATTCTCATTTGCTCTGACATGCACTGTGAGCTGTAAGGTCTTATATAGACAGGTGTGTGGCTTTCCTAATCAAGTCCAATCAGTATAATCAAACACAGCTGGACTCAAATGAAGGTGTAGAACCATCTCAAGGATGATTAGAAGAAATGGACAGCACCTGAGTTAAATATGAGTGTCACAGCAAAGGGTCTGAATACTTAGGACCATGGGATATTTCAGTTTTTCTTTTTTTAATAAATCTGCATGGGCAATATGGGGTGCTGTGTGTACATTAATGACCCACTGTATATGTATGTATGTATGTATGTATGTGTATATATATATATATATATATATATATATATATATATAAATAAATAAATAAACCTCACATTATCAATGTCAGAAATTCACTGTTGATGCAAGATGGCCATGAACGTTACTGTGTCCCCATGATTGATTCTGATTGCTCTCTTCTCCAATTGTTCTCTGGGGATCCATCTCATTGATGTTTGTTTTTTGTAGTAATTGTATACTCCCACAAGAAAGGAGTGGCATGGCTCGATGAACATTGGTAGAGGATTATGATAAACCCTGCAAAGGACTTTTCCATCTTTCTCCATTTCATCTGTGATCTCACAGCCATTTTCATGCAGCAAGAATGGTTTGTCCTTGGCATTTACAGTTTTTCTCTCTCTGTGTTTTTCAAGAGAAGATGGCTGCCTTTCCTCTATTCTCTTGGCGACCTGTTTCAAAGGGTGTTTTCCACTTCGCACCATCCTCTTCATGGTATGCAGGTACGATTCGAATTTGAATGCACTGCAGTTGTCAAGCCCATTAAACTGCACAGCGTCATCAGTGATGTGGAGCATAGAGTGGATGTTGTATACTATAAACTCCTCACCATAAAGCTCTCTTCCTCTACAGACAAAGTAGTGCAGCAGGTTTCCTGCGTACTCCGAATACCTCTTGACTAGTGTTGGTGACACTAGCAAGCACATGGCCACACTGAAAGCCAGAAAATGTTGATACAGGTCATCCTCAAGGATTCCTTTCAGCACCAGCTTCCCCGTGTATATCATGAATTGTCGAAATTCTGTAGCCTTCCACCTCTCTAGCTCACCCAGGCTTCAAGGTGTGCGAGAGAAGATTGATGGTATTTCATTTTTGAGTTGAAGAAGCCTAGTGCTTACTTCTAGTTTTTGAGTGCTGGAGAGCCTCACTCCTCTCGCTCCACTGGTCCAACTAAGCAGCAGCTTCTTCGTCACCCCCAGACATGATTGATGCATATAATCAATGGGGAAGCTCTTGACCATATCAATGGGAAGCTGGGCCAGTGGTGTGCTGTCTTTGTGATGTCCGGGCTGAACCTGGCTTCTGAATGATGCATCTGTTCTTAGAGTGAGGTTTTCAGTGTCCTGAAAGGTCACTCTGTTGAACCATTCACCCTTTTGGTCACACTTATCGCAGCCATAATATCCAGAGTATAGCTTTGTTCCCCGGACAAAAGCTTTCGCTGGAGCATCGCAGACGATGCAGAGAACATTTATGCTATGTTTTTTACCTTTTGTATTGAATACCGCTAGACAGGAGGTCTTTGAGGTCTGCTACAAAATCCTCAAAAAAATTTAGATCTTTTGGCCGGTTGTTTCCACAAGTTAGTATTGTAGGGAAAACAACAATGGGATTGAGGTGGATGGCACAGAGGACAGGCCACATGACTTTCCCTGAGCTCTTGAATAACGGTAGGCTGTCAACATTAAAAGACAAATCGATGGTGTCATGGTCTTGCAGCTCTTCAACGGGGTACTTCTCCAGGTGTTCCAGTAGCTTTTGATGGAGGGGGTAATGGTAATATTCCATTCCAGATTTTTGTATGGTTGCTACATGCCTTGGTGTTTTCAGCAATGTACGGGCAGTGGATGGAAGGTCTGTGTGGCCGTGTTGTTGAAGGACCTTTAATAAATGGTCAACAGCATTGTGTTTGACTTGGAATTGGGATGCCCAGGTTGCCAGATCTGTTCCCAGTGATGATTTGTCGATGATGTCTTCCTGGTCAGTCATGTCATTTTCATCAAGTTCCATGTCTTCCACAAAGTCATCATCCCAGTCACTTTCTTCCCATGTATACGATACTCCAGTCGACAGGTGGTCCTCCATAGAACTTAATGCGTCATCAGAGTCAGTCTGACACCCTGGGACTTGTTCTGGATCATTTATTTCTGTGTTTTTCCCCCCCTATGTTTTTAAAAACGCGTTTGGCAGCTCTCCAGGATCTCAGATATTGCCTTTCTTTCTCTCTCTTTTCCTCACTCATTTTGTAATGTCTAAAATTACAAAATACAATCTTGTGTTCCCAATGGTAAACTGTATTTCTTACAATAAATTTGTAAAATTGCTCTACCTGTTAAAGTGTGTTTTACTTACCTCAGTCAGGCAGTTTGATAAAGGCTATGAAAAGATCAGACTGCAGAGGCTGATTTTTACTGCATGATAAATGAGCAGCACGACACAGTGGTTTATATGTATATTTATCCAGAAATGGATAAATATTAATTCTGCTGTTAAAAACAAAGAACCAGTGTATGAGAGTGGTTATGTGCAAACAGTGAGAGACTCTATATTTGTGTAGTGTGCGCATATAAAAAAACAACAATTCCGATTTGAAGCTTGTGACACAAACGCACACATCAACCTGATCACAACATTTAGTGATCATGTAAACACTACATTCAGATTCATCAATCTGAATGAATTCAGTCCGATTTAACCAAAAATTGTGCATGTAAACATAGCCACTGACTCTGAAATAAGGAGAGGTTAAAAAAAGAAATGATTGATTCAGTCAGTGTGGAAGAACTTGACTGGTCCGCAGAAGCAAAGTCTTAATCTCATTAGTATGTGCGCCAACGGAGGATTTAACTTGACAAAATGGATGAGTAACAACTGTGCTGTATTAGCTGCTATCCCGAGCTTTGGGAGTGCAATGGTGTGCTGAATGAGATGCCTTTCAGTTCAAAGTTGTAGTTAAGGATATACCTCGTACTAGGAGAGGAATTCTCTCAGTGGTTAATGCTTCCTTCTGCTGACCAGCTTTTTAAAGATGCTGATTTCATTTTCCAGCAGGATTTGGCACCTGCCCACACTGCCAAAAGCACCAAAAGTTGGTTAAATGACTATGGTGTTGGTGTGCTTGACTGGCCAGCAAACTCACCAGACCTGAACCCCATAGAGAATCTATGGGGTATTGTCAAGAGGAAAATGAGAAACGAGACCAAAAAATGCAGATGAGCTGAAGGCCACTGTCAAAGAAACCTGGGCTTCCATACCATCTCAGCAGTGCCACAAACTGATATATTAATATACCTGCAGAGAATGTCTGGAACAGGGGCATTTTGCGCGGGACTGTCAAGCCCCGCGGTGCCATAGCTGTGAAAAGACATGCAGGGCTCTCAAGTCTCACGCAATCGGAGTGAGACTCACGCATTTCAACCAGTTCACACGCTCTCACGCCACACCTTGTATTTCTCACGCTGAGAAGGGATAACTTGTCCCGCTACAATTACTATACAATTAATATACCATTAATAGATGAGGGAATACTGAGGTAAGTTTTCTGCCGAGTTCATAGCGTTAAATGCCACCTACCAGCCAATCAGAAATTAGGATGTTGTTGTTTCCGTTTAAATTACGCGATTCTGCAGCAAGCGGGTTCGTTACTAAGCAACATGGATGCGCGCGCACATGGAGTGTAAATTGGAAGAGAAAGATCTGATGAATGCTGTAGGTAACCCTTTCATTTATTTTTTCGATTTTAAGATTCCTCTACGAAATCACTTGCCTGTGAAAAGATAGTGAGAGCTGATGTTGGGGAATATAGCCAAATTCGCGCTAAAGTATTATTGATGCAGTCAAAAAAACAACAACAACAACAACAAAAAAACTCTCCAACTGCTTTGCAACCAGAAGCTTTAACTTAGCTTTGGCTTCCTGAAAGGAAAGTACTAGAGATGTTATAACAGTTGGTGAATCTGATAAAAGACAGACAAATTCATCCAAATAAAATAAATTGTTTTACATATTTAAAAAAGGATCAAAAATACAAAGAATTAAATTTGGCCCCAAACATGCCAACTGAACAGCAGTGCTCAGTGTACATATTGTACACACACAGTAGGATTACAGAACTTGTCCTGAACATGTATGTCAAGCTCTCTCTCTCTCTCTCTCTCTCTCTCTCTGTGTGTGTGTGTGTGTGTGTGTGTGAGAAAGAGAGAGACAGAGAGAGAGAGAGAACACATTTCAGCTTATGATTTTATTTTTTTCTGTTGCGTTTGTTGCACATCTTGATGACAGGGGTAGGGGGCTCCCATATAAAGCACTGAGGCTTCCCCAAATTCAAATTCAGATGCGGTGTGTTTTCCATGGTGGGTTTGAACAAAACCAAAACTAGAAGCAGTTTGGCTCTGGATGGAACGCTATTATCATGACAGTGCTTTATGTGGGAGTCCTCTACCCCTGTCATCAGGCATCAAAATGTGCAATAAACATTTACAACAGAAAAAAATACTCTCTCTCACACACACACACAGTTTGACATACATGCTCAGGGTAAGTACTGTAATGTATGTGTGTACAGTATGTACATTGAGTACTGCTGTTCAGTTGGCTCGTTTGAGGCAAAATTTATTTTTATTTTTGATACATTTGTATTTTTAAATACATAAATCTTTTTATTTTATTAGAATGAATTTGTCTTTCATCAGATTTACCAAATGTTATAACTTCTATTTGTGCTGGTCAATTATGAACAATAGGTCAAATTGAACTGCTAGCAAAAATTGGGTGCTGCAAATATTTGAGTTGCTCCTCCCCTTTGACTTGCCCCTCCCCTTTGTGTGGCCCCTCCCCTAATCTCACTCCAAACTTTCGCTATAACTTGAGAGCCCTGGACATGGATGAGGTGCACGTGTGAATCTGAAGAGGAGGACAATACAGAAATGGAGATAGAGGTGCAGGAGCACATGGAGGAGACAAGCAGCGATAGAAGGAAAGATGAAATACAGGAGGTGAATGGAATTTCTGAGGATTTACGTAAACAAGAAAAGGAGGACTGCACGAGGAGAGAGGACAATGGAGATAAAGAGATTGAAGTGCATACAACAGAGACACAGCAAACTATTGCTAATGATGGACAAATGAAAGAGAAGGAATGTGCATCAACGAGTGAAAATGCAGCTGCACAGAATAAAGAGGAGGTAAGCGATGAGGAAACTGTTGAAATGAACTTTGAGGTTGAAAGTAGAACACTGGACAGTATGAACAGAAGACGTAAAATGAAAAAAGTTGCGCAAATAAACATAGAACAAGTATTAAAGAAACAAAAATTAAGAAAAGAAGCAAAAACTAGGCTAAATGATGATAGAAAAGATCTATAATTTTAGATCTCAAGAGAGACTATACATGGATTATGGGTTGTTTTGGTTTGTGTTTTTTCTTCTTTTTTTCCCCATTATGAGTAATTTATGTTTGGTCTCGATTAATGTTAGAGGGTTGTCATCTAAATTGAAGTTTGAAAATGTAATTAATTTAACAAAACAAAGTGATATTTTATGTATACAAGAAACTGGATGGAATGAAACAATAATTGATGATTTTAAAAAATGTTAGGATGGAGAAATATGGTACAGTAATGATTTAAATAAGAAAAAAGGCCTGGCGATACTTATCAGAAGGGGAGTAGTAGAATCAACTAATGTTTTATTTAAAGATAACAAAGGAAGGATTTTAACTGTCAAAATTATGGATGGGGGGGGGGGGGGGATAACAATATGTAATATAGCTGCAAGCAGCGATTACCGGGGTTCAAGGCCTAAGGTGGTATGCTTTTAGGGTCTAGGCCAACCTGGATGTATAGCTAACAGTGAAACACATCAAAAATGGACAATAGGCTCACAGAAACACACACACACAAATAGAAATAAAATAAACTATCATATTAATAATCATTAAGCTTGCTTACACACACACACACACAGACAGACACACTCATACACGGACATACATGCACATATTTTGTTGCAGATATAGATATTTGAAATAAATTATAAGTGACAATACTTATTGCAAGTCTTCTCTTTTTAAGAGTTTATATCGTCATTTTCAGGCTTCTCTGTGATCATAATATGGAAAAATTGTAAAAACTGATATATCTGTATGAACAAAATGGTAAACTTGAATTAAATGTGATTTTAAATGTTATAACAGTGATTTTATAATATCTCTATAAGAAAACCTATGAACACTACTGTTTTAGAGTTTAATAAGCCCATTAGTGGTCTTCCGCTGCCATCTAGTGGTTATAAATAGCAATTTCTCATACAACACTGTGTTTATAACCTTTATAACTATTATAGTGTTATGTTTTTCCCAATCTCTTAAATTTTGCATGCTTGTTTAGAATGAAATTATGCATCATTTTACACAGTTTTTGGGCTTTGTTTTAGTATTAATAGGCCTTTGGGTACACTATGTAAATAACATATTATACAATTACCGGTTTATAGTTGTCCAAATGTTTTGTTCAACATTGTTTTGATAATTATTGACCTAGAGAGTCTAGAGAACAGTACTGCAGTAATTTTATTGATTTTGAGTTAAAAACTGAAGGCTAGTTGAAAAAAGCATGTTTTTTAAAAAATAATCTCAAATACTTAAAGAACAGTTTGATTGACAGCAGTGATCCTAGAGGCAAAGTTGATCAGAATGAGAAGATTCTATAATGTATATAGTACCATATTAAACTGTAAAATGACTGTGAAAAGCATAATTTACAATTCAGATACAAGTTTTCACAAAAACAAAAAGTTTTGTAAAATGATAAACTTTATATTTCAGCCTTTAAACAATTTTTAAGAAAATGGATGAGTCAAAAGTCTTATTATTGATTTTAACAATTATTATCAATAAATTATTATATAAATTAAATAACATGAATTAGGGGTGTACAAAATTGGCCCAAAAATTATATCTTGATATTTTCTGGGATTTTATTTGCAATGCATATGAAGAGGCATTTAGATGTATTTACACACTGTTTAATGCAGCTCGGAAGGACACAGAATGCTAAACTGCAGTTACAAATGCATAAATAATGTTTTGATATTTGAAACACAAAACATTGAAAACTGATGTTTGAAATTATTTTTTAAAAATGAAGATACTTTAAATGTGAAATTAAAGCGGCCAATAGGTGGCAGTAAGTCAATGTTAATAAGTGAGTCATTGCGATTGAACCGAATCATTTAAACGGTTGATTCATTCAGGAACAAATCACCTTCATGCTGCTCAGAGACGCAAATCAGTTCTGTGGCTGTGTTTGGAATTATTTTTGTTGGAGAAATAGAGCAAAAGCAGGAAATATGGTGTCTAAAACGTAAGTCTCTTAATATTAACTTCTTGTTTATTGAACTGTTGCATAAAATCAATATCACATTTGTAATCATGCTGATTTTTGGAGGAAAAAAATGACGCTCTTCGTTTGATATTAACTATATGAAATGGTATAAAAATAGGCAATACATTTTCTGCGCTGATGTTTCGGATAAGGATGGTTGATGTATACAAATATGGTTTATGCTTATGTGTATGATTTTTGTATGCTTATGTGCATAACTTGTTTTTAAAATAACTGAAGTAGTCAGACTTTATGCATATCCTATATTTACCTTTACTTGTAATCAAAATGTAATCAAATATAATTATTGATTATGCAGAAGGTCTGGAGGTTTTGGCTCTATGAAATGACTTTTGTAGAAGACCTTTGTGCTGCGAGATGACTTTTGCAGAGAACATTTATGCTCTTTTTAGCCTCTGTCTGCAGCTAAAGTCAAGTTGATATTTCTGTCTGCCCTTGAACGGCCAGTGAATAGCAGAAAAGGGAAGACCGTTTTGGTCCCCAGAGAGAGGATGTGAAAGTACCAATATATTCGGGTTGAGCCAGCAGACGGACTTTAGACTTGATAGATTTATGTTCTTTAATGCGTGGCAGACTGCAGCTTTATGTTAATTGTTGAGCTCTTTCTATATTTAGATCTTGTAAGAGTATAAAAGATGAACTGCACCCCTCCAAACAAGCACACTCTTCTTCTCTCTTCTCCTCTCGTCTTTGATACTTCAGGTTTCACTCTTCAATACTTGGGGTGCACCTTTATAACTTTTATGACGGGTTTTATTTATTGCAGATTGATTCATCTTTTAAGGAAGATTTTATCTCTTTTTAGAATATTCGTAGTATTTTCAAGAGGAAATTATTCCTTATTAATACTTACTGTTAACTCAAGATTGATTTATTATCCTTTTAAATGGTTTTAAATATGTACGCTTTGAATTATGATTGACTTGTACTAAAATGTACTAACAGGTGCATATGCTGTTTTGCATATGATTATTAAAATTTCATGTTTCATTTTCGAGTTATGTTTGACAGTTATTATTTCTGAAACTTTAAAATAAATTTGCATATTCCTTCAACCTAACCGTCTGACTTGGATTCGATTTTGCATCATGCGCCCATATCTTAAATTATGTGATCATTCTAAATGTATTTTAATAGACTGAATCGTGCAGTGAAACTCGTACGCGCACTAGTTTAACCTGTTAACTGATTCATTCTCTGCCAGCAGGTGTCGCGTTTGGCTGAAATATAACGGTTTTCCCAGTAAAGACATGTGGATAAACACATCCAAAATGGATAATAGGCTCACAGACACACAACATACATACACACATACACTGACATTAAATGATTTAACTAGTATATTAATACTCTATAAGCATATTTACACACACACACACACACAGACATACATGCACACACATTTTGTTGCAGAGATATATATTTGAAATAAATTATAAGTGACAATACTTATTGCAAGTCTTCTCTTTTTAAGAGTTCATGTCATTTTCAGGTTTTACTGTAATCATAATCTGGCATAATTGTAAAAACTGATATGTCTCTATGAACAAAATGGTCAACTTTGACTAAATGTGATTTCAAATGTTATAACATTGATTTTATAATATCTAAGCATGAATCTATCAAACCTATGAACAGTACTGTTTAAGTTATTTCAGTGGTTCTCAAACCTCTCCATGAAGTACCCCCAGCACTGCACATTTTGTATGTCTCTCTATATTTGATAAACCCACTTCAGGTCTTGTAGTCTCCACTAATGAGTTGATGAGTTGAATCAGGTGTGAAAGATTAGGGAGACATACAAAATGTGCAGGGCTGGGGGTACTAGGACAGGTTTGAGCATAGATATATATATAAACACTAGATCTCTTAAGGCGGAGTCACTTCCGGCATCATAGGGCGGCCATCTTGCCACAGGGAAGCTTTCTGGCAAGTTCTGAGGTATCTGAGGTAAGATGAGTGATCAGCACGAACATAAATCTTCTTATCTCGCTGAAATCTTGACGGATTTACAAACGGTTTGGTTTCTTACAAACGTTATTAACGTGGCTATAATTCTGAATGCTGTAACATGTTGAAATTGCAGATTTTCTTTTCGAAAAACGACTTAATCGTGCAGCATAGTTGTGTATCACGGCTAACGTTACTTGCGCGCAAGTTATCAAGGCAGAGATCACAATCGTGCTGTTCGATTATAAAGTATTTACTGACACCAATAATGATTTTACTAATCTCTTTTGTCAAAAGTACAATATTTGTTGATGTGTTTGTAGTTAGTTGCTGGCCAATAACAATAAGCTTAGCTAAGGTTTTCTTTTAAATATAACTCAAGTTGCACATGATTTTCAATCAGGTTGGTTAGTTAAAAACATCTTGCATTATGATACAGGATTATTAGAGAAGATGCCAGACTTTTGTGCAGCCTACGGATGCTCCAATGAACGCGGTATCGAAACGAGAGCCCGTGGGATCACCTTTCACCTGTAAGATATGACAATATTATGATTATATTTGAGATAATCGTTATTTACTTAGTGGATGTATGTACAATACAGGTCCTGTTACACAGTAACATCAGGGCTATGACATAATAGTTTTGTTTTTGACCCAAAACTTTTTAAAGTTTGTTTACACAATCGCTGAATGTTTCTTTTGCACATCTTTTTATAACTTGTTTAGTGTGGTTTTCTTATTCTTAAGTAAGTTACATACATAGACTACATACAATTACCCTAAACGTATGATAAGTTAGGTGTGTATTTTTGTCCTTACCCTTAATGTTGAAAGAAGGAAAAAGGGTTGGAAATGTAGACAATAATTTATATTTCTGGGTACATTTCTCACGTTTTTAAGGTTTCCCAAAACTGGACAGATAAGGAGGCAATGGGAACTTGCCCTGAGAAGGGACGGATTTGTTGCCTCTAAGAGGACACTGCTCTGCAGTGAACACTTCAGGAGCGAGGACTTTGACAGGACGGGGCAGACTGTCCGGCTTAAAGGTGGTGTTGTGCCAAGTATTTTCGATTTTCCAGCTCATCTTCAAAGGGTATGTGTATCATTGGCCAACAATAATTCAAGGTGTATAAGATTGATATATCAATATGTGATTAAATGTCACTTTAGTTTTTTTATATAATGTGTAGTTTATTACAACACATTTTAGACACTCAAAACTTCTTTACTTTATTTCAGCTGGTGGCAACAAGAAGCACAACCACCTCTAGAAGAGCGGAAGACAACCTGCCAATGGACTTGTCTCAGGATGTACCTCAACCTGATGTTGTGAGTGTTTGCATGTGGAATGTCAAACAAATGAGATCCTCATATGGCTTGTTGCAAACATGTGTCTTTTTTTAATAAATCCATTATCTTGGTGGTACCCAGAAAGACATATGTTGTTAGTAGTCTAAGAGCCCAATATTATTTGAGGTGGTACTCTGTGTAAAAAGTTTGAGAACTAATGGCTATCTCACTTGCTTCGTCGCTTCAACATTTAATTTCTTAAATGTATGCTGTTGTGTTTTCTGTTGGGGAATTGGAGAACCTAAACATGTATTAAGGCTCACATCATCTAAAAGTGAAGATTGAATTGTTAAAGTAACTTATTAATTTCCATATATAATTTGTATTTTTGGAAAAACAACAGGGAGAGAGGAGTTTGAACCGCAAGCGGCAGGCCACTGACCACTTGTATTCATTGCCTGCTTGCCCTAAGGCTATAAAGGCCAAACTTGAAAAAGCCTCGGTGAGAGTGAGGAAACTGCAGCGGGAGAAGAGTAATGCCTTGAGGAGAGAAAAGAGGGCCAAGATGAACATGCAGGCTCTTCTGGAAGAACTGAAGGAGAAAAATCTCATCAACGAAGAGCTGAAAGACAACCTTGAATGCTACTCAGGTAAAATAAAAATATGGTAACACTTTATTTTGATGGTCCCTTTTGAACATTCTGTTGACACTAAGTAATGTTGCAACTACATGTCAACAAACTCTCATAACAGTATTAATAGACTCTCTGCTTCATATCTACTAACTCCTTATTGTGTTGGTCTCCCAACAGATATTCTACTGACTAGAAGTAACTTTGCAAGAACGTGTCAACTTAATCTAACCCTAACCTACCAGTCAACTAATACACTACTAACACTCTAATGAGAGTCAGTAGAAATGTAGGTGCAACATTACTTATAGTCAATAGAATGTGTTAAAGGGACCATCAAAATAAAGTGAAACCAAAAATATTATATTGAATATTTTGTGTATTTTATGTTCTTTGTTGACTTCCTAGGATACCTACTGACTCACTTTTGCTAATTGAATTTCAGATCTTCCGGTTCATCTCCTGTCAAGGCAGGGTGTAGAGTACACCAAGGCCCAGAGAGATTTTGCCCTTACGCTCCATCTGCATGGTCCAAAGGCATATCATTACCTGAGAGATACCTTGCATATTCACTTGCCACATCCCAGTTCATTGCAAAGGTATTCTACATGATGTCTAATTTTATACTGAATTGCATTAAGCACTCCAGACAATATTATCCTGAATGGTTAAACTTACTGATCTAACAGCTCATGTCTCATGCTGATACATGTTGATATTTTAGCTTTAGATATTTTTTGTATGTCCAGGGTCCACAATAGGGATGCTTGGGTTAGTGGTTAAATGTCTACTTTTTAATTTTACTAAGGTGGCTGAGCTCTCTTGATGCCAGACCTGGTCTCAATAAAATGATGTTGGACATGCTGGAAAGACGGTGTCAGGAAGATGAGGTCAAGTACGGATGTGTCACTCTGATGCTGGATGCCATGTCCATCAAAAATCACGTCCAGTATGATCCTCAGACACAAACCATGTTCGGATATGTGGACATGGGGGATCGATTAAATGAGACTGACGTGGCTTCCGAAGTTCTTGTGTTTATGGTGGTTGGGCTTCAAGGTTATTGGAAAGCTCCAATTGCATCTCAGTATGTGCACTCAACTAATTTTTTTTAAAACTTTTTTTATGATGTTTGTTGTATCTTGTAGCACTAGTGTGCACTTCATTTCTCCTTAACTCAATCAAGGTCTCCCTGGCTGCTCAGACTTTGAGTAGCTCTGTGGCAGTGGTTGCTCCGTACATTGCAAGAGTTGGGCTTTGCAGAGTTCAACGATTGTGAGGCTACTTCAGAATTCATTGAGGTAATGCAGCTAGGGATTTGCATTATTGACGAAAATCATTTCCAACATTTGAGTGATTATTTGCTTTAACCCCTTTAACATTAAAATGTTAAAATGTGAATGCCACCAGGATTAACCCTTTATCTTTTTTTCAATTTGGGCAATCAGGAATTATTCAACAGTATGCAAGAACTTGGATAAAACTGTTTATACCTACTAGATTCTTGCCTTAGAAGCACCCTTATTGTCACATCTCAAATTTTCAGGTTTAAAGCAGTGCAGCAATTTCATTTTAAAAAGCATAGCCACAGAGGAAATGGAGAGAAATCAACCTTTGTCTCATACTTGGTGTTTACTATCTGATACCTGTTGACACTGTTATAGTGATGATTTAAATGCTTCCAGTTAATTTAGATATTTGTTTATAGATGACAGACAGGCTGTTTGACATCTTGAACAGTCGCAATCCCAGAGCCAAAGTGTTCAAAGCTCCCCTTGGTTCTAGGAATTGGACAAGCACCAGGGAGTTCTTGTCAAAAGCCAGGGGGCACTTGCTCACTTTGAAGATGGAAGATGGCAAACCCCTTTACCGAACAAAGAGGTCTTTTAAAATAGTGACTGTTGTATTAGTGATGCAGTGACACCATTTGTAGTTGCCAATACTCAGTACAAATTCTTTATTATAATTAATCAGAATGAGACTGCTGATTTATAAAACATAGGTTTATTTTATTCTTTGTTAGATGTATACAAGTAGTCAATTTACAAATCTTTAAATTATCTAAGGTAAAACTCCCTCAAGTTCATGATATAAGTTCATAAGATGCTCTGTTCTCTTTGTTTATCTATTTTCTGCATCGAGTTCAGATGCGCTGTCCTCCTATCTGCATCAAGTTCATAAGATGCTCTTTCCTGTAAGATGTTCGGTTCTGTCTGCATCGAGTTCATAAGATGCTCTTTTCTGTCTACGCCAAGTTCATGGTGTGGTACGTATTATTATGATACTCCCTTGCTCCAATTTGTTTGCTGTCTGCAAATTTGTTTCAGTTCCAATTCTCTTGTATTCAGTTTTTTTTCTCCCCAGATGCCGGTGTCAAAATGGTATGTATTGGATGTTCTGCATGTTATGTTGTCAATTGATTCAAGTAGGTTTAGTGTCCTAAAAGTAATTTTAAGGATCCTAAACCTCACACTGATTATACTTGTAAGGGCAGGGATGCAAACTAGTCAGCTTTACTAGTCACCCTATACCATTAGTTTGCATTCCTGTTTTGGCAGGATCATCATAGTAATACAGTATCTGCTTTTGAAGGTTCCTCTCTGTCCTGGGCTTTATCATAAACATTGACACTTTGATGTCGATGGTTCCTGTGCTGCTTGAAGGACAGCAATATGTCCTAACCTACAGGTTGAGCCAGGACCACTTGGAGCTTCTCTTCAACTCCATCAGAGCATCTGGTAGGGTTCATAATTTATATTATATATTTAGGTAAAATGTGTTTTCTGAAGACATACACAGTACCTGGAAGTGTCACAAACCATTTTGAGTATTTAGTAAAATGCATGTGTGTTTGACTATTTGTAGAATTTATCACTGATACAGTCTGAATTGTATGATAATGCCATTAAACTTATTTTATGTTTAAAGATCATTCAGGGGTGGCTAGTTCTAATTTATTTTTATTTTAAGCATAAAACATTTTAAAGCATGTATTGAATATCTGTGTACTATACTCATATCTTTTATTTTTTTAAGGTGGCTGGAATAACAACCCTAATGGGGAAGTTGTGGCCTAATGGTTAGAGAGTCGGACTCGTAATCCAAAGGTTGCGAGTTCGAGTCTCGGGCCGGCAGGAATTGTAGGTGGGGGGAGTGAATGTCCAGCGCTCTCTCCACCCTCAATACCACGACTGAGGTGCCCTTGAGCAAGGCACCGAACCCCGGGCGCCGCAGCATAAATGGCTGCCCACTGCTCCGGGTGTGTGTTCACAGTGTGTGTGTGTGTGTTCACTGCTGTGTGTGTGCACCTTGGATGGGTTAAATGCAGAGCACAAATTCCGAGTATGGGTCACCATACTTGGCTGTATGTCACTTCACTTTCACTTTCACTTTTTTTTTCAAGTACATCTTCAGGAAGCTGATGGCCCGGTGTGGGGTTGTTAAACCATGCAGAGGCAATGTGACGGCGCAGGATGACACAGAGTCCCTACCAGCTGTCATCGACACCACCTCTACAAGCCTGTCAACTGTAGAAATGTCCTCTGCAGCAGGAGAAGAAGATCTTCCGTCCCCGTTTGCAGACATTCCTGCCCTTGTACATGACCACAGCTACCTTCCTGTCCGCTTCGATGGTCTTGTGGACAACGCTCTAGTGTACATTTCAGGTAAAGGCTAACTGAAAGTCAATTTTCCCTATAACCGAAAGTGCCAATAGTCAAAATCTGGGGGGAAACAATCTCATAATAGTCCAAAAAGTCTTCCCTTAATTTCCCCGTGCTTATTAATGATTATATTTATAAGTTATGATATTACTATATTAACTCAAATTTCAGGATTTGTTGTGCGACGGGCTCTGAAGAAGCTGTCCTGCGATGTCTGCCGTGCCAGCCTGGTGACACATGCTTCATCTGCCATCAAGGACCAGAGCTACCACCTGCTTGCTTTAAAAAACAATGGAGGTCTGGTGATTCCTTCAGAGGGAACCGTGAAGGTTGTCAGGGCAGCAGAGTGGGTCATTCGGCAGGCATCAGGCAGTACCAAACGATCACAGCCCATCAAACTGCTTGAGGTCGTTTACATTGTCCGAAAAAGGATCGGTCTAGAGGATGTGTTTGTGCTAGGGGAGCACATTGGCGAGACACAGTATGGGATAGACAGCCACCACCATATGCTTTTAAAATTAATTGTGTCCCTGTTTTTGAAGCTAAGGCTGCACCATATCGCCAAAGTTACAAACCTCAGATTGCAGAGCAACAACATGCGACAGAAACATAATAAAACTGTCCTTTTAAAGGGCATTAGCCAGTGTGTTTTAAAGTTACTGTCCACTTTAACAGTAGTGTAGTTCTCTCTACAGTATTTCTTTTTGTATATTTGTAAATATTTTGCAACTAAATTACACTTTTATAATGGTTTACAAATAGAGACTTTTGTGCAATTATTCCATATTTTGTGTATTCATTCTATTTTATATATCAGAACCCCTTAGATACAATCCAAATAGTGTACAAGTAACATCAGAGTGTTACCTTTGATTTAATTTCATTATGATTCTACGAAGAGGTTGCCAAACAGTAAGCCTTTTATTGTCAGTATGCATTTTGGGTAACCAAAAGTCCTATATGGGGAGTTTCCATTGGGCATTTTACAATACGCATGACCATTCCTTGGCAAATAATGGTCTAAAGTACTCATTTTCATTCTGTATTGATCTGCTTTTGCACACATCTTTACAAGACCTGGTACTAGGGCTCAGTTGTGTTTCTAAAGTCATATCAAGTAACTTAGAGGGCTGAAATGTGGTCAGTTCAGAGATGCTTGTTATCCGGCAGAAAGAGAAAACGTAATTTAATTATAATAGTTATAATAGTTTTATTATAATAGTAATATTCATGTTACAAAAGTGTGTGTGTGTGTATAAGTCATGTCGCCATTCTGTACACTTAGTTTTATTATCCTATATATTTATTTAACTTATTTATTTATTTAACTTAAGTATTTATCATACTTTATGTGTGTAATATTCATTGCACCTAACTGGTTCGGTGCAAGGATATTTTCATATGGAAGTCTATTGTTATAATTATTCATATGTATGCAGTGTCATAACTACATCTCTGACGTTGATAACAAATCAAACCGTTTGAAAATCGGTAGATAATTGAGCAAGTTATGGTTATTTAAAAAGTACATGCTTCATACAACACAATGTTACGAGTGAGCGAGCACCCTGTGGCAAGATGGCCGCCGTGTGCGGACGTCGACCTCCATTGGCCAACAGCGCGTACGAGGTATCTAGTGTTTATATATATATCTATGGGTTTGAGAACCACTGAGTTAGTTTACTGTAATGAGCCCATTAGTGGTCTTCCACTGCCATCTAGTGGTTATAAATTGCAATTTCTCATACAATACTGTGTTTTAATCTTTATAACTATTATAGTGTTATTTTTTGCCCAATCTCTCTTAAAATGTTGCATGCTTGTTCATGCATGATTCATAGGCCTTTGGGTACACTATGTAAAGAAGATATTATAAAATGACCGGTTTATAGTTGTCCAAATGCATACGTTCAACATTTTTTGATAATTACTGACCTAGAGAGTCTACAGAATAGTACGGCACTGATTTTATTGATTTTGATTTTAAAAACCATGTCTAGTTCAAGTAGTTTTAAAAAAAATTTTTATCTCAAATATTTAAATGAACAGTTTGATTGACAGCATTGGTCCCAGAAGCAAAGTTGTTCAGAATGAGAAGATCTATCGTATGATGTGAAGATTATTAGTGAATATTTTGAACAATTTATTGCAATTTGAGGTCATTTACTAAAGAAATACTGTGTTATAGCACCACCTATGGTCCAATCTACATGGAACTTTGCATGCTTGTTAAGAGTCATCTGACACATGTTTTCAACAAGTTTCGTAAAGTTTCAAGTTTTCGTTTAAGTTTTATAGGCTTCTGGGTATATTTGGCCACACCCCTTTTTTAATGATCCCCTTACAGCTAACCAAAGGACAAAATTCAATATTTTTTTTGATAATTATTGATCTAGAGAGTCCAGAGAGTATTACTGCAGTGGTTTGATCAAGATTGAGCAAAAAACCAGGGACTAGATCGCAAAAGTAGGTTTTTAACATAATTGAGAATATTTAATGAACGATTGGATTGACCGCATTAGTCCCAGAGGCAAAGTTGCTGAGAATGAGGAGATCTATCAAATGATATGAAGGCCTAGTGTTTGTGTGAATATATGAACATTTTCTACAATTTGAGGTCATTTTCAACAGAAATTTTGTGTTTTTGAGGCCTTTTTGACTGTTATAACATCACCTATGATCCGATCTCCGTGAAACTTTGCATACTTGTTAAGAGTCATCTGACACATGTTTTCACCAAGTTTCGTAAAGTTTTGAGTTTTCGTTCAGGTTTTATAAGCTTTGGGGTATGTTTTGCCACGCCCCTTTTCTAAATGACCCCATTAAAGCTAACCAAAGGACAAAATTCAACATGTTTTCGATAATTATTGATCTAGAGAGTCCAGAGAATATTACTGCAGTGGTTTGGTTCCGATCGGGCAAAAAACCTAGGACTAGTTTGGAAAAGTAGGTTTTTAACATATTTGTGAATAATTAATGAACGACTTGATTGGCAGCAATGGTTCTTGAGGCAAATTTGTTCATTATGAGGAAATCTATCAAATGATATACATATTGTGTGGATTTGTGAAACGCCACGTGATTACAGAGCCAAAAAATCTTGTTAGCGCCAACTAGTGGCCAATTTCTTTCAAAATCCTTACAGACCTTTAGGGCCATGAGTCGAATATGCCCACCGAGTTTCGTTCCGATCAACCTCCGTTAACCTTGTTTAATAGGTGTTTAAATTTCATTGGCCGATGGCAGCCATGTTTTTTTAGATACGCAAATGAGCTCATAGACACTCGTGCCCCTTTGGACCAAGACGCTGCATACCAATTTTCAAGTCGATCGGACCAACGGTTGCTTAGTTATCACTGTTTTTATGTTTTTTCAGTCTTATAGCGCCCTCAAGTGGCAGAGCTGCGCAATTTTTTTTATTTGGCCAAAGATTGAGCTCATACACATTTGTACCAAGTTTGGTGAAGATATCTCATTCCGTTCCAGAGTTATGCTTCAAATAACATTTGGCTAACGTTAGCATAGACGCTAATTGACGTACTGTTTCGCGTGAAAATCAAAATTTCAACTTTGTTTTGATAATTATTGATATTCAGTGTCCAGAGAATATTTCTGCAGTGGTTTGGTTCCGATCAGGTGAAAAACCTAGGACTAGTTTGCAAAAGTAGGTCTCAGATATAACTCGATTTTGTGAAAAAAATTTTTTATGATTTTGAGTCTATGACAAACGTTGTACGAGCTACGACCAAAAGTGTGTAAAATTTTAGATTTTTGCACTGTAGCGCCACCGTTAGGTCGATTGGGGCGAGGCTTTGTATCCGAGTAGCGAGCAATACTACTACGATCTGACCAAGTTTCAGCTATCTACGCCTTACGGTTTGGGCTGCACGATCAGTTTTACCAGAGAAGAATAATAATTTTAAAATCCTTACAATTACAAGAGGGTTTCAGCACTTCGTGCTTGAACCCCTAAATATACATGCTCCAAATGAAGATATGGAAAAAGTTACTTTTTTTAAATAACTGAGTATTTTAATCAATGGATGGAAGAATGTTATTGTTATAGGAGATTTTAATACTGTTTTAGAAAGAATAGATGTCGAAGATCATATGGTGTACAGAGCTGATGTTGGAAGAAATGAATTGAAATGTATGATGGATAAACACAAATTAGTAGATGTATGAAGAGATAGAAACAGAGTCAAAAGAGAATATCCAAGAAGACAGTGGGTGAATAACAGTTTAAAACAAAGTAGGATAGATTTTATTTTATGCGATAGAAGATTTGAGCACTTTATTTCAAACGTTTTTTATAAACTGTATAGTGGGAGTGACCATGATTTTTTTATATGTAATGATGGATTTCAGCAGAGTGGAAATAGGACCAGGTGTATGGGTGGTTAACGCAGAACTTTTAAAGAATGATTTTTACAAAATGGAAATGGAAAACTTAATTATTAACAGTGTAGATGATGTTTTATATGATGAAGCAATATATGTGTGGTGGGACGATGTAAAATCAGACATAAAAAGATTATCTATAGAATGTTGTAAGAAAATACGGAAAGCAAAAACAGCTAAAGAAAGATAATTAAATAAAGAATGGGAAGATGAAATGAAAAAGGTAACTGAAGGAAACATGGACATTAGGAAAATAGTAGTGCTAGAAGAGAAACTTAAAAAAATGGAAGAGGACAAATGTACAGGTGCTAGAATAAGAAGCAATATAAGAAATATGGTGGAAGGAGAAAGAAGTACAAAGTTTTTTTTATGAAGTAGAAAAGGCTAGACAAAAAGCTGACTTAATAAAGAACGTTTCATTGGATGGTAAAAACATAAAAGATACAGAAGGGTTCCTAAAAGCGGTCCAGGAATTCTATGGTGTTTTATGTAGGACGGAAGGAGTTAATGAGGAAGATGAAGAATTTTTGTTAAATCAAATTAAAGTGAAAGTAAAAGAAGATGATAAAAAAATTGTGCGATATAACAGAAGAGGAGATAAATTAAGCTATAACGCAATTAAGTAATGGGAAAAGCCCTGGTTTAGATGGTTTATCATCTGAATTTTATAAGGTTTTTAAAGATGTCTTAATATCAATTCTGAAAGATCTGTTCTTAGTTATCTTTCAGAACGGACAATTGAGTGAGAGTATGAAGAAAGGTATGATTAAAATAATTAATAAAAGGAAAGGGAATAAAGATGATTTGCGAAATTACAGACCGTTAAGTATGTTTAACACAGACTACAAAATATTAGCAAAGATTTTTGCTAATAGACTTAAGAGTAATCCCGCACATAGTCACGACCAATCAAGCGTACGGTACATTAGGAAGACACATAGCGGATACGGTAACGAGTATTAGGGACTTAATTTGGTATATAACAGAAAAAAAGGGTGATGGTTTCCTATTTAGTATAGATCTAGAAAATATTTATTGATAAATATTGTCGAGGTTTGGGTGCAAAAGTAAATAAGGAAAAAACAGAATATTTTAAGATGGGAAAGGTGGAAGTTCCACAAAGAAATTGGCACTTCAAAGAACAAAAAAGTAACATAAAAATTTTAGCCATTACGCTTGGATATGATGAGATTATAACTAGAGAAATGAATTGGGACGAAGTTGTGAACAAAATGGAGAAAAGATTAAATTTTTGGAAACAAAGACCACTGTTCCTAAAAGGGAAAGTGCTTGTATTAAATTCTCTTTTTATATCTAAAATGTTAAGTGTCGTGAGTTTACCAATGTGGGTATATAAGAGAATAAAAACTATTATTTTAAAGTTTCTTTGGGATGGTAAGCCATCTAAAATTGCATATAACACAATTATCGGAAAGGTGGAAGATGGAGGATTAGGACATATAGATCCATGGCTGAGAATGAAAAGCATGAGGATTAAAATGGTAAAAAAGTTTTTAAACGAAGACTACATCCCGTGGAAAAGTGTCATGAGTTACTTTATTAATAAGTGTGGACAAATAGGAGATGATTTTTTATGGATGGCTTTTAAAGATAATATGATAGGAAATATACCAGAATTTTATAAAGAACTGTTAAGAAGCTAAGCAGGGTTGGGACTAGTTAGTACTTGGATGGGAGACCGCCTGGGAATAACAGGTGCTGTAAACTTTTGGTTTTCTTCACTACTTATCTTATACACTTTTCTTTAGGGTGGCTGATCTTTAAATAGCCCGCTCTTTGCAGCAGCCCTCGCTTGCGGCCATACCACCCTGAGGGCGATAGAGAGCAACCAGGAAGTGTTTGGCTAAGTTTTGGAGAGGAAGACTCTCTTCCATTTTGTGTTTATGTTTTGTGTTTGTTTTGTGCGTTTAAAAAAGCCCAACTTAAAGTTATAAAAAGACCCAACAGCAGCTTTTTTGCTGGCTGGAGGGTGGTTAACCCTTTTTATTTTTTTCCTCTTTATTCAATGGACGGATTAATGGCAAATGACACTGGACTGGCACGAGGAACACGCAAGGCAAACGACACTGGAACGGCAGGAGGAACACGCATGGCAAACGACACCGAATTGGAAAAATGAATACGAGCTAGAAATGGAGAAAACCAAGAAGTAAGCAAAAAGTCTGTTGAACTAAAATATTTAAAAGAAGCAACAGTGATTGTAAATGTAGAGAATGTGATTGAGGTGAGAGTGGAGGACATTATTAAAGCTGTAACAGAACAATGTGGACATGGCAAAATTTTAGCTCTAAGACCAAGACAAGGGAAAGAATACGAGCTAACAATGGAAGAAGAAGAAACGTGTGACAAACTAATTGATGGACTAAGAATAAAAGGAGTGGACTGTGGATTTAAAAATCTACAAAACAGAGACTATGTGGTTTCCTTCATGCACCTGCCCGTCTACCTGGATGACAAAGAAATTTTAGGAAAATTGGAGGGATGGGGAGTTGATCCCATTACAAAAGTTAGAAGACGACGATACCCGGGCACTGACATTGAAGACGGAACAAGGTTCCTAAAGGTGAGGTTCCCTAAGGAAGTGGCATTGCTGCCATACAGCACGAGGCTAGAAACGGCCAAAGGGCTGCAGTATTTCCGGGTGATGCACAGTCATCAGGTGAAGACCTGTAGGCTTTGCATGAGCCCGGATCACCTGCTAAAGGAATGCCCAAAGTTCGTGTGCTACAAATGTGAGGAGAGGGGACATTATGCACGAGATTGCAATGCTGTCAGGTGCCCGGGGTGTCAGGAAGTTTTAAATAAATGTGAATGCTGGATGGAGGAAGAGGAAGGAGGAAGGGAAGAACGGGTGGACGGACAGGTGCAGGAAGGAAACAACGAGGAGGAAGGACAAACTGATGAAGAACAAGAGGAAGAAGGACTACAACAAAAAGAAATTGAAGAGGGAACGAGCAACAGAGAGGAAGGGGCAAGAGAAAAGGACAACATTAATAAAAATGAACAAACAATGGAGCAGGACACTCAATGGACAGAAATTGAGATATCGGACAGTTTTAATACTCTTCGGGGTGATGTGGAGAGAGATGGACAAGGAGGAATGGATCAAAATAAAGAAACGGACAGTGAAGAAAAAATAAAAGATGGACAACATGGTCAAAGACAGAGGGGGGAAAGGACAAATAAGAGGGAGAGTTTTGAAGGTAAAACCAAATTTAGAAAGTGCAAGAAAAAAGATTATGACTAATAAATTTGATATGTTAAGGGGCCTGGAGGGAGAAAACGACGAATAATGATTTTTAAGTATCTATTTTCCTTTCTTTTAATGGTTTTAAGTTGTGTTACTTTTAATGCAAGGGGTCTGATGGACATGAGGAAATTTGAAAAAGTAAAAGAAAAGTGTAAAAGTGAAGACATTATTGCACTACAAGAAACGAACTGGAGATAAAATATGATGAATGATTATAAAAAGAGATGGGATGGAAGTATTTTATATAATAATGGAGATGGGAGGTTTGGAAGAGGTGTGGCTTTTTTAATGAAGGATGATGTTTTTAAAGTGAGTAAAATTTTGTATAAGGACAAGATGGGGAAATGTATGCTAGTTGAGACCAAATATGAAGGAAGAGATTTGATTTTAGTAAATGTACATGCACCAGTGGAGGAGAAGGAAAAGAAAGAGTTTTTTAATGTTTTAAGAAACATTGTAAAGAAGTATAAAGAAATAATAACGATGAGGGATATTAATACAGTTTTTAATAAACAAGATATGGCTGAAGGAATGGTTTTTAAAACAGATACGGGAAGAAAGGAATTAAAAGCATTAATGCATGAAAATAATATGATAGATGTGTGGAGAGAAAGAAATGAAAAGAAAAAACAATTTTCAAGAAGACAAATAGTGGGGAATTTTGTATGCCTTACTAGAATTGACTTTGTTTTATGTACGAGAAATGTGGAGAATTTTATAGAAAAGATTAAATATGAAGATACCAGTTTTAGCGATCACAAGTTTTTATCTTTTAAGTTGGACTGGAGTAAAATGCAAAGAGGGCCGGGAGTATGGATTTTAAATACAAACATTTTAAAGAATGAAGATTATGTTTCAAAGGTTAAAGAAATTATAGAAAAAGAAAAGAAAAATGGAATGTATGAAGAGAATAAGAGTTTATGGTGGGAGAACGTAAAATTTTTGATCAAATATTGTAGTCTAATACAGAAATGCAAAAGATACGAAGAAAACAAAATGAGAGTTTAGAAATGGAACTGAATAAAAGAAAACAAAGACATACAAAAGATAAAGGAAATAGAGGGAAAACTGAAAGAAATAGAAGAAAAACAATTTGAGTGGCGAGACTAAGAAGCAAAGCAAAATATGTGGTGGAGGGAGAAAAATGTACAGTTCTTTTTCGATCTGTAAAAAAAGAGAGGGAAAGCTAAAGCGATAAAAGAAATAAGAGGGAAAAGTGGAGAAATTGTAGAAGGGAATAAAAAGATATTAGAAGAAATAAGGAATTTTTATGAGGATCTGTTTAGTGCAAGGGGGGTGAAAGAGGAGGGAAAAAAGGAACTGTTGAATCAGATAAAGGCAAGTGAGGAAGATAAAAAAGGGGGGTCTCGCCCAGAGAGTAATTCAATGTAGAACCGCCACTGGGTAAAAGGGAGAGATATAGCCAATATAACGATGGGTATAAGGGACACTATATGGTACATGAAAGAAAAAAATGAAGAGGGGAATATATAATTAGTCTCGATTTCGAGAAAGCTTTTGATAGGGTTGAGCACGGGTATTTATTTGAGGTTTTAAGGAGTTTTGGTTTTGGGGAGAATTTTATTAAATGGATTGAGATTTTATATAAGGGTGCACTAACTAAGATTAAATGTAATGTTTTTTTAACGGATTGTTTTAAAATAACACGGTCAATAAGACAGGGATGTCCACTCTCAGCGTTATTATATTAGCTCGTTTCGAAACCTTTGGGACTGGCTATAAAACAAAACGAAGGAATAAGAGGGATATAAACTGAGGGAAATAAGGCTGAGGGGAAAGTTTTTCAATATGCTGATGACAACGATGACAACGATAGTTGTCAAGGAAAAGAAGAGTGTTAAAGAAGTTATGAAGGTTGTAAAATATTATTGTAGTGGGTATGGAAGTAAAATAAATGAAGATAAAACGGTATATATGAGATTTGGAAAAGCTATGGTTTTAATGGATTGTTTAAATTTTAAGGAAGTAGAAGAAATGAGGATTCTAGGAGTCTTAATGGGGAGGAATGAGAGGAAAGTGAGAGATGAAATGTGGGAGCAACTAATAACAGATATAGAGAGAAGGTAAAATTTTTGGAAACTGAGAAACTTAAACTTGAAGGGGAAGGTTTTAATATTGAATGTTTTAATGGTTTCCAAACTTTGGTATGTTTTATATGTCTCTGAAATACCATTATGGGCAGAACAGAGATTGAAGAAATGTTTTATTGACTTTTTATGGGAGGGGAAACCAGCTAGGATTGCACATAACACGATTTTAGGGGCGGTAGAGAAGGGGGGCTTAGGGCTAATGGATGTGGAACAGCGAAAAAATGCTCGGAGAGTGAAAATTGTTAAGAAATACCTGCAACAAGACAACAAAACTGAGTGGAAAAAAACAATGGAATTCTTTTTAAACAAATGTGGGGATTTTAATATGGGGGATGGAATTCTATGGATGAAAACTAAAATTTGGATGACAGAAGGATTACTTGGTTTTTATAGAGAAATTTTTAGTGCATAGGGAACATTTTTAACGAAAATCGAGTGTGATCCGCATGGAAGAGAAAACATTTTAAATCAACCTCTGCTCCTAAATAACAAAAGTTTGAAACAAGGGAAAGAAATGTTTTTTAAAAAATGTATGGAAGTGGGGATAACGAGAGTGAGAGATGTTTTGTATGAGTTTAAAGAGGGGTTTTTACCGACACAATATATCGTAGATGCAATGGAAATGGCAAAAGAAGAATACAGTAAACAAGAAATAACAAACAAATACGAAGCCATCAAGAATGCAATACCAAAAGAGTTGATTAAAAGAATAGAGTGCATGGAAGAAGAGCCAAAAGAGAGAAACATTTATGTGAAACTGGAAGATTTGTGTGATTTTAAAGAATGTACTGTTAAAAAAATGTATTGTGTGTTTAGAGATGGTGTTTTTAAAGAGCCGATTGTAATTAAGTACTGGGTGGAAAAATTCGGTAACACTTTATTTTAAGGATCAGAAATTAGACAGTAATTAATGACTAATAACTGCATTTGTAAGCGACTAGTTATGGACTTGTATGCCATTATAAGCTATTTATAAGGCTTTTATTGCTTGCTGTCTTATTTTTGTCTTATAGACCCTTTATACTTGTTTCTGTCCTAACAGTGTACTAATTAGCTAAAAATAAAACAAACTAATAGCTTGTATTGTGCGAATTACACACTTTATAAGTTCTCAGTACACTGTGTGAACGTGTAGCTTATAAGTATGAAATAAATATAGAATAGGCATTTCATCAGATATTTAAATTCAGAGATTTTACACAAAAGCACAGTCTTTCTAGAACTTGTTCTATACTAACAAATGATTTATAAACTAAATATTCCCCATTCCCTGAATTTATTAATGGCTAACAAGCACTTTTCTCACTAATAAATGCAGTATTACTTCAGATTATGTTCCCTATTCTAAAGTAAGCATTTGCTGTTTTCCAATAAGAAAAGAGACATGAAATATTGCAGTGAAGAATTATGTCTTTATTGTTTTAGGGTTCAACAAGAGAACAAACTACAAAAGAGACACATCTTACAAATGAGACAGTTAATTTTCAAACATGTAATTGACACATTTGCTTTTAACAGAAATGATGATGGTCAATGAATAAACCAAACATCTGCATTTTTTCACACAGGATATTTCCTTCTAATGTCATGCAAAATCATACCCAGGGGACCATTTTTATGTTTGTCACCACGCCAGTAGGTCCACTCGATTACTTTTAAGTGGTCTTTGAGCCTGCTTTCTGTGCGGTTCCCCCTAAATCTCCACACTGTTGACTTGCAGACTCCCCAGAATCTCTCAATGTTTTGTGTGTGAGCACCTGTCTGAGGATCAACAAATACCTCTTTATGGTTCACAGTTAGATGGTTATATCCAGCATCTCTGAGACAGTTATAGGCTCTCCACCCATCTGACACAACAGTGCTTCCTTGTCTAACATGCTTCTGGAGAATTGGCATTAGGTGTTGAGTTGAACGCTGATTGACAACTCTCAGAATGGGTCTTCTGCACTCCTCTTTGACCCCAAGCATTCCAAACACCCACGATGCCCTGTTGCTCTGTCTTCCTCGGTTGTACTAAAAATGACAGAATTTAAGAATTTATTTTATCATTCATCTTTACTATAAAGCATGACCAGATGTAATTGAAAATATATTACCTTTCTTTTGTGGCCAAATTTGCTCTCATCAATGAAAACTATTTCGTGTCTTTTTCCAATTTTCAGGTCACCTCTTCTCTTCATTCTTTTAATTGCAGATTTGCAGACTCCACGCAGACGATAAGCGAGTTTAGTCAGTGTGGAAGAGCTTCCAGTGATGCCTTCCTGTAACAGGTCCACTTGCCTCAACCTGAGTCCTTGTGAAAATCTAGTTTAAAAGCAAAGGATAGGATACTCAGAAAAATACATCAGGATCATAACACATATCTTAACACTCAGGTCACTATCGATGTTATGTTATTAACATTGCTAACAAGTATAAGTTCTGATATTATCTGCTTGAATAATATGCTACAAAATAGTTTCCTCTCAACAAAAATACAATAATTCTTACATAATAACAAATAGTTATTGTAGGTGGGGGGAGTGAATGTCTAGCTCTCTCTCCACCTCAATACCCCGACTGAGGTGCCCTTGAGCAAGGCACCGAACCTCCAACTGCTCCCGGGCGCTGCAGCATTGGCTGCCCACTGCTCCAGGTGTGTGTTCACAGTGTGTGTGTGTGTGTTCACTGCTGTGTGTGTGTACTTGGGTGGGTTAAATGCAGAGCACAAATTCCGAGTATGGGTCAACATACTTGGCCACACGTCACTTCACTTTCACTTTCACTTATTATAACATTATTAAAACAACCCTCATTATGTAACAAACACAGGATGATATATTCTTACCTGTAAATAAAATGCATCCATGTCTGGAGGCTGAGATGAGACTTGGAAAATATTGAGCCACTTCGGATGCTCTTGCTGTATGATTTACTGTGGCATTTATCTCGACACACCCTAGCAGAGGATAAAATAATTAAAATAAGCATACCAACTTCACAACACCAAAAATATTTAAAAATGTAATACTTTCATAGCAAATGCATAGTTTAAAGACAGATGATATTAATTAAAACACTCTTGTTCTTAATAATAATTATTTTATAATTATATAAATATTTTAATGTACTTAAAAATATAATTATTTTTAAAAATAAAATACTACTAATTATTATTTTAAATGTCAATATTATTATTTTAGATGTATTTTAATTGTGTTTTGTTCAGGTCAGATGGAATAACCTTTAGTACTTTTTATGTCATTAAACCCATTTTTACAGAAAAAAAAAGTTAGATACAAAGATTACAATTATTTTATCAATACAGCATTATTACTATTCCAGTTGCCAGTGTTTAATAGGGAAATAAATGTTATAAAATATTTGAGATAAAAACATATCTCAAATGAAATTTGTCACAATAGAAATGTGTGTATTTACTTTTTTTAAAGTTGTAATTATTCTAACATCTGCATAACTAACAATGCAGCAAATAGGGGGTTACATTCTCAACATTAAACTGAGCAAATCAATTACTAATAAATAAAACATACATTTAATTTAAAAATAAATAATATAAAAAATAAAAACTACATATTATATTACATACATAAATTAATATACTGAATATCATTTGAGATGTCATTGCTCCGATTCACATGGCATTACAATTACATTTTAAACATGGTACGAAAGTAGGGCACTGTTGACATTATAAATTGAGACAGAGGAGAGGCTCTCCTTCACTGAATAAGATGAGAAACACAGATGAGTAATAATGAGCATGGGATAATATAGCTTTTCTTACCATGCCGCTTCCTTTTTGTTGTAGAAGCCCCTGAATTTCATGATGTGGTGGCATGATGGGCAGTACATGAATTTCCGCAATAACCCTTTTTGCATCAACCAATGAACAAATTGTTTGTTGGTATTCGCTGATGGTCTGAAAAATATTCTCCGCAAAAAATCATAATTTGAAGCCATGACGCTTCACTGCGAAACTATTTTACTATGTACAAATCGGTTGAATTGGTGAAAAAAATGCCTTGTGTTGGAGAAATGCTCACCAATCAGGGAATGACCACTGCATTGTACTGCAGAGAACAGTGAATGAATGAATGAATGAGGCATTTATATAGCGCTTTAATGTGTATTGCAATACACCCAAAGCGCTTTACAATCATGTGGGGGGTCTCTCCTCAACCACCACCAGTGTGCAGCATCCACTTGGATGATGCGACGGCAGCCACAGGACAACGGCGCCAGTGCGCTCACCACACACCAGCTACAGGTGGAGAGGAGAGAGTGTCATAGAGCCAATCAAGTGGATGGGGATTATTGGGAAGCCATGATAGACAAGGGCCAGTGGAGGGAATTTGGCCAGGACACCGGGGTTACAGCCCTACTCTTTACGATGAGTGTCATGGGATTTTTAATGACCACAGAGAGTCAGGACCTCGGTTTAACGTCTCATCCGAAAGACGGTGCTTTTTTTACAGTATAGTGTCCCCGTCACTATACTGGGGCATTAGGACCCACACAGACTGCAGGGTGAGCACCCCCTGCTGGCCTCACTAACACCTCTTCCAACAGCAACCTAGTTTTCCCAGGAGGTCTCCCATCCAGGTACTGACCAGGCTCAGCCCTGCTTAGCTTCCAGTGTTGGTTAGTTTTCCAACCACATTTAGATTTTCACCATGAGCCTAGATTGACCATTTTGAATGGAAACTAGTGAATTGTACCTAGATACATGTTTGACACTCTTTGCAAAATTGTACACAGAGTCACAATTATAAAAATGTATCACCTACAAAATTCTACAGATCTGTTCCTTATCAAATTAGTAAAGTGTCTTTCAGCCAATGATTAGCTATTTTTTCTAAATAGTTGACATCTATTGTCTAAAAATGCTATGCTACACATTTGTTCATTATTTTTAGCACCTTTCAACATCAAACAAGAAGTCCCCCAACGTGATCACAATGATGACACTACCTCCTCATCACAAAGTTTGAGCGAATCTGATGAGCCTGAAATAATAGACAACAAACATAAGAGGTCAGTGGCTTTTCTACATTGTTTCTAATGCTTACATTGTATCATATAAAGGTATTATATTGCTGTTGTTTCCCCATACACCTGAATTTGGTTTCAACAATGTTGTTTTAAGTTCAATGAAAAATCAATTTAGTCATGATCTGGTCCAGAGCTGTTAAATGGATGACCTGCCATTATTAGCAGTAAATGGTTGACTGATATACATTTCACTACTTTCATATTCTATTCATAGTCTATTTCTTACATTAAATTACTAAAGACGTATGGAACAAAATGCTTTTCTACTGCCTTTATGTTCTTTTTGGAGTTTGGAAGTTTTAGGTTTTTGTACTCATTGACTTGTGTAGTATGCAAATAATATCACATCTTCATCAAAATATCATGGTTAAAATTTTGCTGAAAAATTAAATATACAAGTTAAACAGCATAGGAGTGAGTAAATAATTTATAATAATCTATGTTTGAAGTATTCTTTTAAGTAAAATTCTTTAAAAAAAAAAAAAAAAAAAAAACTTTTAGAAATTATATCACATATAAAACACAAGGGTGTATTTTTGCATCCACATTTTTAAATTCATTCCAAATAAATAAAACTGGCCCTAAAGAACTGCATTATCAGTTACCATCACAATATGCAAGAAATACAAGATGCCTGTACTTTATATATTTTTGTTTACTGTTTTTCTTTATTTACTTTGTTCTGACAATATATTCTTTCTTATTTATGTGAAGTTAAAGGTCCAGGGGAAGTCATCAGCCGCTATAATCAAGTCCTCAAAACATTCAGGAAAGTTCGCACCATGTCAGAGGCATTCCATCGGCACAATGTTGACAGGGGCACCATTGCAGCAACAGCACCAATTGCAGAGCTTCAGATTGCAGACCCCAAGACCTACAGCACCCTGGTGTTCGATCCAGCTATGGAAACATTGCTTGCTTTTGCAAAAAGATGTGCCAGTAGTGTTAATCCTGAAATTAAAAGATCCATTGAAGATCTCAAGGCTCGAGGGCATCTGTTGCCCATTTTGATGAAGTATTGAAGTAATTATGTGTTGCTACAAGATTTTGTTCAAGAAAGAAGGAGACTGTTCAGTAAAAGTTAAAAGTTTAGATAATTGTTTTAGATTAAAGAAAAAAATAGTTTATAATAATTTTTTTAATAATTTTTTGTTATATTCTGCAAATATATTCAACTAGTTAAATTGGTTTGTTGGCTAGTAACTTTTTTAGCAGTGTTGCTAAAAAGGACCTGAAGGAGCCCTTTAACTTTACTATTTAAGATTGTTACAATTAAAACAGTATGTTTTTTTGTTTTTTTTTAACTAATATTCATTCATATGTTTTTATACAGTGTGTTGACTGTGATTATTGAAGAGGTGTCTCATTTGTAGTTTGTTCTCTTGTTGAACCCTAAAACAATAAAGACATAATTCTTCACTGCAATATTTCATGTCTCTTTTCTTATTGGAAAACAGCAAATGCTTACTTTAGAATAGGGAACATAATCTGAAGTAATACTGCATTTATTAGTGAGAAAAGTGCTTGTTAGCCATTAATAAATTCAGGGAATGGGGAATATTTAGTTTATAAATCATTTGTTAGTATAGAACAAGTTCTAGAAAGACTGTGCTTTTGTGTAAAATCTCTGAATTTAAATATCTGATGAAATGCCTATTCTATATTTATTTCATACTTATAAGCTACACATTCACACAGTGTACTGAGAACTTATAAAGTGTGTAATTCGCACAATACAAGCTATTAGTTTGTTTTATTTTTAGCTAATTAGTACACTGTTAGGACAGAAACAAGTATAAAGGGTCTATAAGACAAAAATAAGACAGCAAGCAATAAAAGCCTTATAAATAGCTTATAATGGCATACAAGTCCATAACTAGTCGCTTACAAATGCAGTTATTAGTCATTAATTACTGTCTAATTTCTGATCCTTAAAATAAAGTGTTACCAAAAATTCAAAGACTTGAAAGAAGAGTGCATATGGAGAAATTTGAGGGGAAGATGTGGAAACAAAATTAGAATGTTTGGAGTATTTTATAAGACATAAAGTGTTTTTACGGATTTCATTTTAAACAAAATTGGTCTAGAACAAAATGCTATGTGTAAAGTGTGTCAAGAAAAGGAGGAAGGGATTTCACATATGTTTTTATATTGTAAAGACTTGGAGAGTTTAAGGAAATGTAAATGTGTGATTAAAGACCTAACTGTGGAGTGGGATGAAAAAGAAATGGAAAGGAACAGAGTGGTGATGTTTGGTTGGGAAAAGAAAAGCCAAAACAAAAAGTTCATAAATCTGTGGGTAATGTTAATGAAAAGTGCAATATGGGAGAGAAGAAATGTGGCTAAAAAAGAAAAAATTGTGTTGGATGTTTGGACTGTAAAAGGAAAACAGAAGTTTACATGGAAAATATTTATATGTATTTTAAATGTGAAAATATTTTGGATGCTTTTTATCTTGTTTTTACTCCAAATGTTTGTTGTGTTTTAGAAGATTTAATGTGGAAGCTGCCGGGGAGTGCAGGAGATCGTTGAAATATGTATGAATTATGTGATATATGATGTGATGTGAAGATGATTGTACACAAAAAAAAAAAAAAAGGCGTGTCTGATCTCAGAAGCTAAGCAGGGTAGGGCCTAGTTAGTACTTGGGTGGGAGACCTGCTGGGAATACCAAGTGCTGTAAGCTTTTGGGTTTTCTTCACTACTTATGTGTGTATAAGTAGTACTTATCTATGACTATACTTGTCTATACACTGGCCTTTAAGGTGGCTGATCTTTAAAAAGCACGCTTTTTGCAACAGCCCTCGCTAACCACCATACCACCCTGGCTGCGCCCTCTTGTGAAATTCAGGAAGTGAGTGAGTGAGTCAGTGGAGAGCACTGGTGGAGATTGATTGTTTGGAAGAGCTGGGAATCCTTGATTTGCTGCAAAACAACTTTAAAACAAACAAGGAATTTGCTTTGACAAAGTAATTTAATCCCCAAGCAGCTCTTGATAAATACCTATATTGCTAAGAAGGTGGAAAATACAGATGGAGAACATGGAGCAGGAAAGAGGATTGGACAAGAGGAATGCGAGAGAGAAGGAGGATGAAGGTGAACAAAAAAGGAGAAAATATGAGAAGCGGCTAACCGTACTGGTGGAGATAGAGGGAGAAGACAGAATTACCATGATGGAAGTGTTGAAGAAAGTAAGAGAGGAGTGTGGAGTGGTGATCGGATGCAGGTATAAAACACCACGAGAATATGAACTGACAATGGAGGAGGAGAGAGGAAAGAAGAAAATATTGGATGGATTAAAGATAAAAAAAGAGCAGAATTATGGCAAAAGAAATAAGTAGCACTGAGATGGTGGTTTCGTTCCTGGGTCTGACTACCTATATCCAGGATGAAGAGATATTGAGAAAGCTGACGGAATGGGGAGTGACGGCGGTTTCAAGAATCAAAAGGAGAATGTGGCCAGGAACTGATATCGTGGATGGAAAAAATCGTTGCCATATTCTACAAAGTTTGTGACAGTGGGAGGAGCGGAGCACTTTCAAGTAATACATGATAGACAGGTAAAAGTGTGTCGCTTGTGCATTCAACCGGGGCATGTAGTGAGAGACTGTCCGAGCTTCAGGTGTGGCAAACAAAGACATTATGCATGAGAATGTAATGAAGGGATCTGCAACGTGTGTGATATGAGAACTGGATTATGTGTGTGTGAAATGCCGGTGGAGATGGAAGAAGAGGAAAGCGAAGGGAAGTTATCGGATTTGTATGAGGTGGATGAGGAGGGGGAAGATTCAGCAGCTGTGGAGGAGGTGAGAAAGGGACACCTGGAGCAGAAAAGAAGAAACAGCAGAACAGAGTTACTGGGAGGGAGAGCTGCCGAGAGGAGGTGGTCTCCGGGCTGTGGCAGAGAGAAGGGAAAGAAGAAAAGAAAGGTGGGAAATCGGAACTGGATAAAGAGACAAGTTCAAAGGCTAGAGGTGTGAAAACTTCGAAGGGACAGAGAACTGAAGAAGAAGATGGGGAGACAACTAAAAGTGGTGGTGAAAGTCAAGAAAGTGGTAATGCCAAAAATCAAGGTACGAAACTCCAGGAGGTGAGGAGAATGAAGGAGAAGCTCGATGGAGAAGGAGGAGAGAACGTGGTGCTAGAAAACAAATGTGGGGGAGGAGATGGACACATGTGAGGAGAGGAACACGCAGAGGAAAAGAAAGATGAAAGGGACGGAAGAGTATAGTGGAAAAGAGTAAGATTTTGGTTTTATTTAAATGCGTCATAGATTTATTTTAACTGCAATATATGCTATGTGGGGCATAATGAACATTGCATGCTTAAATAGTAATGGACTAAGAGAAATAAATAAGGTTGAGAAGATGATTGGAATATTGAAAGCAGATATAATTTGTTTACAAGAGAGACATTGTTCAGAGAATATTATGGAAAACATAAAACAATTATGGGAAGAGGATATTTTTGTTAATCATGGAAATCAAAAAGCATGTGGTGTGGCGAATTTGATAAAAAGAGAAAGAGTGATGTAACGGATGGGTCTGGTAACCATCCATCCGGCCACCAGAGGGAGCCTTCCCCAGAATACTGACTGTCTCTTCTTCAGGGGTTATTTCCTGTTTGGTGACCTACTTATACCATGCTGTTCCTCACATTCATTGCGAAGTATTGCCAGTTCTCACTGCCTTACCAAGCGTTGTCATTTATTGTGTTTTGCCTTATCGTTATGACATCTATGCCTGCCTTTATTGACCACTGTTTTTGGATCATCGATTCTGTTTTGTTTGCTTGATTGGACTGATTGCCTGTGTATCGAAAACCTGCCTGTCTCATCAACGACGATACAGCTTTATGGTTTGGATTTGTCTGCTAAGCACTATTAAACTTCTTGCATTTGGATCTTACATCTTGTCTATGTCTTCATACATTTACGTAATACTAATGACACCCTCACGCAATACCTCCGTTCTCTTCCTACACACCATAACCCCCCCAGTAAGACTTGCCCTACCTGATAAATTTAAATGTCGTGGTTTTATTCGACAATGTAAGATATTTTTCTCTAGTCAACCTGAGATTTATGATCAAGATCCCAAGAAATGCGCAGTGGTGATGTCTTTGTTAACTGGGAAGGCTTTGGATTGGGCATCTGCAGTACGGGAGAACGACACACAGATTAAATCATCATTCGATTACTTCATCTATCAACTGCACGAGGTTTTTGCTTATCCTGAAGGAGGGCAGGATATTTCTGAACAATTACTTAACTTGAAACAGGGAAATCGCACCACAGCAGACTATGCAATTGAGTTCAGAACACTCGCTGCTCAGAGTGGATGGAACGATGTCTCTCTAAAGGCCGTGTTTAAGAAGGGACTGAACATAAAGCTGCAGACTGAACTCACCTGTAAAGCTGTGGAATTATTCTACAATGAATTGATCACTCTTGCTATTAAAATCGACAATTTGATGCGTAGCCACCCACGTTCAAGCCGCCAGATGGCAAATAATCTGGAACAAGTCCAGGCATTTTCCGACTCACACGAACCCATGCAAATTGAATCAACTCGTCTATCATCCGAGGAGCGAGACCGACGCCAGAAGGGGAATCTGTGTTACTACTGTGGAGAGGAGAACCATCGTAATGCTGTTTGCCCACACAAGGCCAAAAGATCCTCCTCAAACACCAACAGTGTGAGTACCATTGAATTTTCTTACCCATCCAAACGCAGCTTTCTACTTAATTGTAAGTTGGGTTGTGATACCACCTCTCAATGTGTTTCAGCACTCGTAGACTCAGGATCTGTTGTCAATGTAATCAACGGGAACTAGTTACCAGATTCAAGATTCCTACCTCTCCCTGCATCCCAACCATTAACATCACAACCATCGACAATGGTACAATTGGATCAGGTATTTCAGCTATTACTCAAACCGTTACTCTTAACCCCCTGGGGTCGACAAACGCATATATGCGTTTTGAGGCAGATTTTCCTGATAAGGCCAAAATGAGCTTGAATTACTCTGCCATTTTTGATCGTACAGATAAGAGCAATACACCATTCGAATCTGTAAGGGGTCTACTTTTATTTGTATACACTCATAATAAAAACTAAACTTTGTGCTTTTGAAGAATAAAGAAAACAAACAAGGTGCGCTCTCGGTCTTCTCCGTCTCCGCGAACTGCTTTTTGAAACACGTCACTAAAATGAACTGTAACTCAGCAAATACTTCACACAGAGACATGAGAAATATATCTATAGAAAGCTTGACATGTCTACTGTTAAATGAAGTAAGTCGTTCCGAAAACAAATATTCTGTGATAAAGTAATCCGTATGAAACCAAGGACATGTCCAGTTTTTCCGTCTGGTCTCATTATCTCTAATTAGGTCACGCCCACGCGCTGCTCGCGCAATTGTTATTACAAACCTCCACGCGAGCCACGCGGCATGTAAACGCCCACACCACCGTAAACAAAGCAGCAATGCGTTCATCTCGGATACTTTTCAGTTTTGGAAGAACACGCTGAGAGGAATAAGCCTTGTATTTACCGCCAAAAGACGCACTGAGAGGAATAAGCCTTGTATTTACCACCAGAAGACGCACTGAGAGGAAAAAGCTTTGTTTACCTCACAAACAGAGCGCGAGTGCAGCTGGAGCCGCGGAGGAGGAGATACTTTATACCGAGTAAGTAATATTTCTTATTGGCATTCGATAATGTGTTGTTGTGACAAAGTTGAACGCATTTACTGGTGAACTTTTCCCAAACTATAACTCCAGAATAAAATGTGCAAAATCGAGTGCAACATTTTGAAATATGATAGGTTTCATTGCATTTAAATGTTGCATGACGTGAGGATAGTTATATGTTCTATGCTTTATTTATTTTGAATAGTAAAAATATGTAGGCCTATATATTATAATAAATATAATGTACTGTTTTTGCTGTACTTTGGATCAAATAAATGCAGCCTTGGTGAGCTGAAGACACTTCTTACTGTTCTATACAAATCTTACTGTTTAAATAATTTGACTGGTAGTGTATGTATTGTCACCATGTTTGCTTTGTCTTTGTCCGTTCATGGTGTTGCTCACGTCTGTTTTGTGTTTTCTCATGCAGTTTCTGCTGTCTCCTGTTTTCCTGGGTTCCAGTTTCCTGCCACTGTTTTGGATATTTTGGATATTGCACCCACAATGTCTTGACTCTTCTGTTGTTTATTTGTTTGTTTGTTCCTAATAAACTGTTTAACTGCACTCACAAGTGAATCTCAAGATATTTTATGTGATAGTTATACTTATACACATTTCTTTTTTCCTCACATTCTTTCTTGTAACTCTTCTCTCTCAGTCATACACCTGACTGAATGGCTCATTATGGAGCTCATTATGTGGGCCTTTGTCTTCTCAGGCGTGAGTCACGCCCTCTCGCATAGAGCCTTTCTACTCAAAAAGTGACTTAGAAAATTTAAATCAATATATTGTTTTCTGTGAGCAAGTAAACAAGATAATTTACATGTCATTTTGAAGCAAAAATTCTAGGCTACAAGATCCAGTTCTCAAAAGTCTTGTGAACAAATGTTCTGTATGTGTTTTATGGCCTTATTTCAGTGACTTAAAAATTTGAGTTTTTCACTAACCACGCATAAACGTTTCTTTCTCAAAAATAAAATCATGTACATAAATGCTGCTCACATATTATTGTAGCCCAGTTTGTGCTGTTTACAGTGATATAAGACTTTAGCCATTTATATGTTTATAAGCAACTGAAAAAAGCACAAATGTAAGGGCATGTCAAAACTTCTCCAGGCCCCCAAAACACCCTTAGACCCCAGAGGGTTAACATTGGACTCTTTCATGAAGAGAAAATTATCTTCTATGTTGTTCCATCATGCAAAGTCGAAATAATTCTAGGTCACCCCTGGCTAGCTATTCATGATCCCAACATTTCATGGAACCAAGGTGAACTCGCACAATGGTCAACTTATTGTCAACAAAAGTGTTTTCCTACCACCTTAACTGTCCCTTGTCTCTCCACTAGCATCAAAAGCCCAGAGATCCAGGCACATACAACACTCCCTATTGTCTATGCAGAATTTTCTGATGTTTTTAGCAAATCTAAAGCCACCCAACTGCATCCTCATCTACGTTGGGACTGTGCAATTGATTTACTGCCCAACATGTCTCCTCAAAATCAAGATTTACCCACTATTCCGTCCTGAAACTCAGGCCATGGAAACCTACATCCAGGAAGCACTCAACTCAGGATATATCAGACCATCTACATCCCCAGCTGCCGCGGGATTCTTCTTTGTAGAAAAGAAGGAAGGAGGACTTCGTCCCTGCATAGACTATCGGGGATTAAACAATCTCACCATCAAATACAGCTACCCTCTACCTTTGGTTCCCTCAGCTCTTGAACAACTCCGTGAGGTCTGAATTTACAGCAAACTCGACCTCAGAGGTGCCTATAATCTGATCCGTATTCGAGAGGGTGACGAGTGGAAGACTGCCTTTCTAACCACTAGAGGGCACTATGAATACCTCGTTATGCCTTATGGGTTAACCAGCTCACCAGCAGTCTTTCAATCTTTCAGCAAGGAGATCTTCAGAGATTTGTTAAATAAGTGTGTCGTAGCATATATTGACGACATATTAATCTACTCCCCAGATCTCAGCCAACATATCAAGGATGTCAAAACCGTATTAGCACGTCTACAGCAACATCAACTTTATGCCAAGCTAGAGAAGTGTGAGATCCATATCTCAAAAACATCTTTCCTAGGTTATATCGTCAGCTATCATGGAGTCGAGATGGATGACTCCAAGGTCAAGGCAGTCACGGAATGGCCTCTTCCCAAAACAATCAAAGAACTTCAGCGATTTCTAGGATTTGCAAATTTCTACCGCCAGTTTATCAGGAACTACAGTCTGACTGCCGCACCACTAACGTCTCTCCTGAGAGGCAAACCGACCAAGCTCAACTGGAACCCAGAAGCCGTGAAAGCTTATGGAAGTCTCAAGACCAGTTTTACCACAGCACCCATCCTAAAACATCCGGACCCTCAATTACCCTTCGTTGTAGAAGTAGATGCCTCAGATTGTGGCATCGGAGCGGTACTCTCACAACGTCATGGTAACCCTGGCAAACTTCATCCCTGTGCTTTCTTTTCACGCAAACTAGCATCTGCGGAGAGAAATTATGACGTAGGTAACAAAGAACTACTGTCCATGAAGGCAGCACTAGAAGAGTGGCGTCACTGGCTAGAAGGAGCAATTCACCCTTTCCAAATCATCACGGACCTCAAGAACCTAGAATAAATAAGGAGTGCTCGACGGATGAATCCCAGGCAAGCTCACTGGTCTTTATTCTTCACACGCTTTCACTTCACAGTATCCTATCGTCCAGGCACCAAGAATCTCAAGGCCGACGCCTTATCACGCAGATATGGTCCGGAACAGCTTGACCAGCCTAATGTATCCATTCTTCCACCCTCGGTCATCATTGCTCAAATCAGCTGGGACCTCATGGAGGAAATTCAACGAAGTCAACAGGATGAACCACCACCACCAGAATGCCCTCCCAATCGACAGTATGTTCCCCAAACACTGCGATAACGGGTTTTGCAATGGGTCCACACGTCTCTCAGCTCCGGACATCCAGGTATCCACCGCACCACCACTCTGGTACGAAATGCATTCTGGTGGCCTAACATTAATAAGGGTGTGGTGAACTTTGTCAAGACCTGCTCTGTTTGCGCACAATCTAAAACCCCCTCGTGAGTTACCTTCAGGACTACTACAACCACTACCAATTCCACACCATCCTTGGTCTCACCTACCGATCGATTTCATCACTGACCTACTCAACTCCAATGGCTATACTACCGTTTTAGTAATTGTGGACCGGTTTTCCAAGTCTTGCCGTTTACTACCGCTGAAGGGACTGCCCACAGCTATGGAGACTGCCCTTGAACTGTTCCAACAGGTATTCGGAATTTATGGTATCCCTGAAGACATTGTATCTGATCGTGGACCCCAATTTATATCCAAGGCAGGCATTCTGCAAACACCTAGACATTAATGTTAGTCTCACCTCAGGGTATCACCGAGAATCTAATGGTCAAGTAGAGAGACTAAATCAGGAAATTGGTCATTATCTAAGAACGTATTGCAGTCGAGAACAAGACAAGTGGAGCAGCTTCCTCCCCTGGGCTGAATATGCCCAAAACTCTCTCACCCATTCGTCCACTGGGTTAACCCTCTTCCAGTGTGTTCTAGGCTACCAGCCCCCCATGTTCCCCTGGTCTGGTGAACCCTCCATGGTGCCGTCGGTGGACGATTGGATCAAGAACAGCGAATGGGTGTGGGACAGCGCTCATGTGAGACTTCAGAGAGCCGTAAGGGCTCAACAGATCCAAGCGGATCGTCGGAGGCGTCTCCACCCCAACTATCAACCTGGCCAGATAGTCTGGTTATCTACCCGAGATCTCCGACTACGACTGCCAAGCAGGAAGCTCACCCTGAGGTATGTGGGTCCTTTCAAAATTATCAAACAGATAAACCCAGTAACATACCGTTTAGAGCTTCCTGCTAATTATCGCATCTCTCCTTCATTTCATGCCTCCCTCTTGAAACCGGTCCACCTGGCATCTGGCATACCTCGAATCCTGAGCCTCCTCCACCATTAGAGATTGATGGCGCTCCTGCCTACTCGGTTAATGAGATTTTGGATTCTCGCCGCAGAGGGGGTCAGTTGCAATATTTGGTGGACTGGGAGGGCTATGGACCAGAGCAGAGATCTTGGGTGGCTTCAAAGGATATACTGGACCCTTCACTGATCCAGGAATTCCACCGACGACACCCTGGTCGTCCCGCACCACGACCCAGGGGTCAACCAAGGAAGGGAACACCTGGAGGTGCTCCTAGAGGGGGGAAATCTGTAACGGATGGGTCTGGTAACCATCCATCCAGCCACCAGAGGGAACCTTCCCCAGAATACTGACTGTCTCTTCCTCAGGGGTTACTTCCTGTTTGCTGACCTATTTATACCATGCTGTTCCTCAAATTCATTGCACATTCATTCATATGCATTGCATATATAAAGATGATAAAGGAAGATTGCTAGTCATAGAATTTATGTTTTGTAATGAACTGTTTAGGTTGACCATTATGTAAAAGTAAATGTATAGTGGTTGGAGATTTCAATGTGTGGTGCACAAGATTAAATGGAACAGTGCGAATTTCAAATCGGATGTGTCTAGGAAATATGTTAATGAGTGGATGCAAAGTGATGATATGGCTGACACTTGGAGAGAAGAAAACCCATATAAGAGAGAATTTTCTAGAAGGCAAATGGTAATGGGAAGTTTAAAACAAAGCAGGATAGATTTATGTTTAATTAAAATGGAAATATTAAGTTATGTTAAAAATGTGAAATACAGTTTTTAAGGAATAAGTGATCGTGCTGCCATGATATTAAAGATAGGTATAAATATGGGAGAAAGAGGAGGGGGAGTGTGGTGTTTGAATTCACCTATATTATTGGAAGAGGCTTACAAGGAAAATATCAGAAAATGTGTAAATTATGAAGTGGAAAATCTTTTGTTTGATGAAAATGTGTGAAAGTGGTGGGAAAGAATGAAATAAATTTTTTTAAAAGTATTAGGTATTCAAAACATAGGGATTTTATGAGAAAAAGCAAAGTAGAGGCAACGAAAAAGGCAATGGAGAAAGAAGCAGAAAAAAATAGAAAGCAATCCTGAGTATGGAAAAGATTGTTTTTGTCAGATAAAAGAAGAAATGGATGAGTATGAAAGAGAAAAAAGTGAGGGTGAAAAGTAAGGAGTAGAGCACATTATGCGGTGGAAGGAGAAAGAAGTACAAGGTTCTTTCTGAATTTAGAGAAAAGAAAGCAGAAGAGAAATCATATTATGGAACTGGAAGATGAAAAAGTTGTAAAGGTAACTGATAATGTGGAAATAATAGGAGCAGTAGAGGTGTTTTATGAGAGATTGTTTAAGAAAGAAGGTGCAAAACAAGAGTGTGTGGATGAGGTTTTAGATACGTTAAGTGCTAAGTTAAAAGAGGGTGATAAAAATATGTGCGATAGGGAAATAAGTATTGAAGAAATAAAAGATGCAATAAAACAAACAAAAACAAATAAAAGCCTGTGTTAACTCACGAGTTTTACAAGACGTTCATGGAGGTTTTAGCGCCTATTTTATGGAAGCTATTTAAAAGTATGGAAGAGAGAGGGGAAGTGCCTGAATCAATGAGTTTAGGGGTAATCTATCTTATATAAAAACAAAGGCAGTCTGCTTAATTATCGTTCATTGTCCCCACCTGATTTGGATTATCTTGTTTGCTCTTTTGTTGTCGTCCCGTTATAAGTCCTCAGTTTTCCCCCTTGTCTTTGTCTGAGCTAAACGTTATTAAATGGAAATGTGCGTTGATGCTACTTCGTTCTCCTGACTTTCATTTAAGTTATACTACAACCACGAACCCATGACACAAACGTTTCTAAAGTTTTCTCCAAAAAAAGGTGCTCCACCCTATCGAAGGCTTTATTTAAATCCGAACTTAACAGAATGCCTCCTTCTTTCTTCATATAAAAAACCACATCTCTAATTGTACTTATAATATCCGCAATATCTCTCCCAGGTACACTATAAGCCTGTGTTGGGGCAACAATACTCCCCATTACCTTTTTTAGCCTATTTGCTAGAATTTTTGCCAATATTTTATAATCAGTGTTTAAGAGGCTAATTGGTCTATAATTTTCTAATCTTAATTTACTCCCTTTATTTTTAAATAAGATACTTAACATTCCCTCCACCATTGTCTTCCTGCTTTTCCTCCATATATTTATATAGTTCTAGCAGTATTGGCCCTAGAGCATCCCTAAAAGTTCATCCCTAAAAAATCTCCAGTTAGGCCATCTGAACCTGGGCTGTTATTAGTGTTCAGACTAGAGATTTCCTCATTGATTTCTTGCATAGAGATATCATTATCACAAAAAGTCTTGTCTATATACGATAATCTAGCACTAACTGTGATCAGCACCTTTCCCATACTCTTACTTCCCATATTTAGCCCTTCTTTCCTAAATAGTGTCTTATAAAAGGATTCAACAGTATCTAAAATCCTACCAAATCACTCACTTTTTTACCTTTCCCATCTTCTAATTCAGTAATACAGTTTCTGCTCTGCTTTTGCTTCTCCATGCCCCAAAAAAAAGATGTGCATTTCTCACCCTCTAAAGCATACTTCACCCTGCTCCTTACAATAGCTCCCTTACATCTTTTAATTTCATAATTCTTCAAATCTGCTTTAATTTTTAAATAGTTTGTCAAGTCATAATTTGGATCACTATTTATTTGTTCCAATTCTACATCAATTTTCTTTTGCAAATATTTGTAATCTCTCCTCTCCATGCTGCTCTTTTCCTTTGCAAACTTAATACTCAGGATTTTCATTTTCTGTTTTAAAACCTCCCATCTTTCACATGTATTTTCAGAATCTAAACCTCTCCTCCATTCAATTTTTATACAAGCATAGATCTTAACCCTATAATTTACATAATGTAATAAACTTGCATTCAAACACCAGAGCCCCCCACCTTTTTGTTGCATTCTTTGACCCACTTGAAATTCCAGGACAGCATGGTCACTGAATGCTTTGAACTTATAAGTTATATTTTGAATATACTGAACTATGTTCTGCCTTACCAGACAGAGATCAATTCTGCTTTGTTTTAGACTATTAAGCACAACTTGTCTTCTCGAGTACCCTCTTTTATCAGGGTTTTCTAATCTCGAGAGAGCTAGCAGGTTTACTCCATTCATTAGATTTATAAGTTCAGTCCTTGATGAGTCTCTTTTGTAGCTCATATCATTTGCAGCATCCATTCTACTGCACCAAACATTAAAATCACCCACACAGATGCAATTATCCATGCATAGTGTTCTTAATCGCCTAAAAACTCCCTCCTTTCTTTTTCATTATTTGGTGCATAAATATTAATCAACTTGAAAACACAATTTTGAAACTCAAAATCTATGATTAGAACTCTTCCTTCACTATCAGCATAAACCTCCGTAACATTTTGCACTACATTACTTTTAAACAAACACACCACTCCACGAGCTCTTCTACTGCCATGACTCACAAAAACATGATGAGGCCATTTCCTCCTCACCTCTCTCAGTTTACTGCTATCCCAATTTGTTTCTTGGAAACAATAAATGTCTGCTTTCACAGTTACTAAGATCTTTTCGAATTTACACATATTGCCAAGACCATTGACATTTAGGGATGCAATTTTAATCATAGCAGCAGTAAGTGTGAAGTTAAAAGAAAAAAGATAGACCTCATTTCTTTTTCTTTGTTTCCTTTCTCTCCATCGTCCTTCAGCATTCTTTTTTTCCTTAGCAGTTGCAAATTTTCACTTGTCCCATCCTCATACAAATCATCATCGTCATCGTCATCGTCATCAACATCAACATCAACATTTACAGTTCCATCACATTTGAGAGCAGTCTTAGCTGAAGCTAAAGATTGTGGGGTCTCATTGACAATGGTTGTTTTACCCACATGCCTGTCCTTTTCCTTATTTTCCATGAAACACTGAGCTAGTCCTGCTCCAGTGCTCTGGAGAGAGGGGGGCCCACCCTCAGCATGAGTTGTGTGATCCTTCAGTCCTGAATGCAATAGCTGACTTTCAAAATCATCAAAGGTATTCCCCAATGTGCCTCCTTGCACAGGTCTATTCCCCTCCCCATTTTCCCACTGGACAAATCCGTACCCCCCATCACATCACCATAATGTACATCACTCAGGTCTTTGCACTCTCTAGCATAGTGTCCCTGTTTAGCACATTTGTAACATGTAAACTAAGGGCAGTCTCTCAATACATGTCCAGACTGAATACAAATACGATACACTTTCACTTGTCTGTTATGGATCACTCTAAAGTGCTCAGCACCCTCCAATGTTTCAAACTTGGTTGAATATGGCAATGATTGAACAGCGTCAGTGAACTTAACTTTACAGAAGCGAGTCCCATCTGCAATGCCTGTTCCTGGCCATCTCCTCCTCTTGATTGGAGATGTTGCTTTGACACCCCATCCATTTAGTTTCTCCAGAATTTCCTCATCTGTGATATACACCGGAAGATTCATGAATGAAACAACAAGCTCATCATTGCTCAGATCTCTGGCCATAATTTGACTATTTTTGATTTTAAATCCATCAATCAGTCTTTCTTTTCCTTTGCTGTGGTTCATTGTAATCTCATACTTTTTATCCCCTTTAAACCGACATCCATTCACAGCTCCACAAACCTCCTTAATTCCTCTGAGTAACTCCATCATTGTGATTTTCTCTTCCCCAACAAGTTCAAGTTGAGCTTTATTGTCATTCCGCTACATGCGGGGGCATACAGTGGAACGAAATGTCGTGCCTCACAGGACGATGGTGCAACATAAATACAGGCATACAGCAATGAAGTAAAACAATATAAACCTATACACAACTATCCTACTGATAGATTTTGACTATAAATATACTATACATAAACTAAAAAATACAAACTATACGAGTGCTTCAGATAAATACTGTACACGTGCGAAGAGAAACATTGTGAGTCAGCAGCTAGCTGGGGAACAGTGCAGGATGATTTGTAGTGCATGAGCATGTAAACATACATATATTACTGAGTCTTTTTTGTGGGATTTGTATACACACAGCAGTGTGTGTGAAAAGTGACTAGTGCGCATAGAGGAGGAGAGTGTGCTACTACAGGTGGTTTGTACAGGCCCACTCACCTGCGTGTAGCACACTTCGATTGTACAAAAAAAAAAAAAGTTCCATAAGTTTCAGATGGTCCATGTTTCAGGAGGTAGGGGTTTGTATGGGGGTTCAGAGAGGAGCGGGGTGATTTGAGTTCAGGGCTCTCACAGCCTGGGGGAAAAAGCTGTTGAGCAGTCTGGCAGATCGGGCTCTGATGCTTCGGTACCGTCTTCCTGATGGTAGAAGCTGGAAGAGACTGTGGGAGGGCTGGGTGGAGTCCTTCACGATACTGTTGGCTTTGCTGGAGCATCGTGTAAGGAAAATGTCCAGGATGGAGGGGAGAGGGGCACCGATGATCTTTGCAGGTGTGTTCACTGTCCGCTGGAGGGTCTTGTGGTCTGCTGCAGTACAGTTCCCGTACCAGACAGTGATGCAGCTGGTCAGCACACTCTCAATGGTGCCCCTGTAGAAAGTGGTGAGGATGGGTGGAGGGAGACTTGCTCTTTTCAGCCGGCGGAGGAAGTGTAGGCGCTGTTGTGCCTTCTTGGAGAGTGACATGGTGTTGGTGGTCCAGGTGAGATCCTCTGTGATGTGCACCCCCAGGAATTTAGTGCTGCTGACTCTCTCCACAGTCGAGTTGTCGATGGTCAGTGGGGAGTTTCTTCTGAAGTCCATCACAACCTCCTTTGTCTTACTCCCATTGAGGGACAGGTTGTTAGTGCCACACCATTTTGCCAGCTGTGCCACTTTCTCTCTGTAGTGCGTTTCATCGTTGTTGCTGATGAGACCTACCACTGTTGTGTCAACAGCGAACTTGATGATGTGGTTGGAGCTGGACTTGGCAGTGCAGTTGTGGGTCAGCAGCGTGAAGAGCAGTGGGCTGAGCACACAGCCTTGTGGGGCACCTGTGCTCAGTGTGGTAGTGCTCGAGGTGTTGTGGCTGACACGGACTGACTGAGGTCTTCCGGTTAGAAAGTCCAGAATCCAATTACAGAGGGAGTTGTTAAGGCCCAGCAGGTTTAGTTTATTTATGAGCTGTTGTGGGATTATTGTGTTGAATGCTGAGCTGAAGTCAATGAACAGCATTCTAACATAAGAGTCTTTGTTTTCTAGGTGGGTAAGAGCTAGGTGGAGGGTTGAGGATATTGCATCATCCGTAGAGCGGTTTGGACGGTATGCAAACTGGAGCGGATCGAGCGTGTTGGGGAGGCTCGTTTTGATGTTGTGCATGACTAACCTCTCAAAGCACTTCATCATGATTGGAGTCAGTGCTATGGGACGGTAGTCATTTAGACAGGACACAGGTGATTTCTTTGGTACCGGTATGATTGTTGTGGATTTGAGACATGGGACGACTGCCTGGCTCAGCGAGGTGTTGAAGATATCTGTTAGGACATCTGTCAGCTGTACAGCACAGTCTTTCAGTACATGGCCAGGTATGTTGTCAGGACCCGCAGCCTTGCGTGGGTTGATCCTAGATAGGGTCTTCCTTACGTCGGCTGGAGACAGACAGAGCGCCTGGTCGTTGGGAGGTGTGGGCAGTTTTTGTGCAGGTGTGTCATTCTGCATTTCAAACCTTGAATAAAAGTGGTTGAGTGTATTTGGGAGGGATGTGTCATCATCACAGGCCTGTGGCGGGGGCTTGTAGTCTGTGATGGTCTGAATGGCTTGCCACAGACTCCGTGTGTCTCTGCTGTCTGTGAAGTGATTGTTGATTTTTTGAGCATATGACCGTTTTGCATTTTTGATGCTGTGGGACAGATTGGCTCTTGCTGTTTTGAGGGCTGCTTTATCTCCTGATCTGAAAGCTTCATCTCTGGTCTTTAGCAGCCCACGAACCACTGCTGTCATCCATGGCTTCTGGTTGGCGCGTGTGGTGATGGTCTTGGTGACTGTCACATCATCAGTGCACTTTCCACAACAATTTCCACACTCATAGTTAAGTTCTTTTCAAACACCTTTTCTTGCATCATGGCACGATTCCCACTGTCTTTCTTAGCTATCAGTTCCATTTGTAGTACTCCATTGTCTCCTTCCATGTGCTCCATTCAATCAGCAAACAAAACCTCAAAAAAAAACTCCTCCCACAAACAGCAACTGCTGCCGGGGGAGAAGGAAAAACGAAATCTGAGAAACTAAATAAATCAAACTCTTATTTCAAAAGATTCACTGGAAAAAAGGCAGCTCAAAACTCCACAATCTCCTAACACACGCCCAGGGTGGTATGGCCGTAAGCGAGAGCTGCTGCAAAGAGCGGGCTATTTAAAGATCAGCCACCCTAAAGACCAGTGTATAAGAAAACCCAAAAGCTTACAGCACCTGGTATTCCCAGGCGGTCTCCCATCCAAGTACTAACCTGGCCCTACCCTGCTTAGCTTCCGAGATCAGACAAGATACCATTAAAACCATTAAAACGCAATCAAGCAAAGAAAAAAAGCAGTAAACCACCCCTTTAAAAGTCATTCACTTTAGCCCCTGATCCCCTGCAAAATTTTTGTATTATTTTCATTGCTTCCCCTTCACTTGCCAGATCTTGTAGCATTAGCGTAGTATCATCAGCGTATTGAAATATTTTATTCTCTCCTCCCTCTATGCCTATCCCTTTTATTCTCCCCTCCTGCTTTACCGCTAATCCCAGTGCTTCTGCAACTAAAGCATATAAAAGTGCCGACAACGGGCAACCCTGTCTAATTGATCTCGTTAATTTAAAACACTCTGTTAAAAACCCATTACATTTTACTCTCGTTACAGCACCTTTATATAAAATCTTAACCCATTTAATAAAATTCCCTCCAAAACCAAAACTCTTTAAAACCCCAAATAAAAAATCATGCTCTACCCTGTCAAAAGCCTTCTCAAAGTCCAAACTGATTATAAAACCATCTTTCTTCTTTTCAGTAATATGTCCTAACGTATCTTTTATACTCATTGTATCCACAATGTCTCTTCCTTTAATACTGTATGCTTGGTTTGTTTTGATTATACTGGGCATCACTTCTTTTAATCTGTTAGCCAAAACTTTTGATAAAATCTTCAGATCGGTGTTAAGCATTGTTATAGGCCTATAATTCTTTAACTCCACTTTGTCTCCTTTCCTTTTATATATCAGCTTCATTAATCCCATTCCCATCCTTTGGTTCATCTCACCTTTCCTAAAAATCTCATCAAATACTTCTTTTAAGATACTGGTTAAAAAATATTTAAAAACAATGTAAAACTCATTCCCCAGCCCATCTATCCCCGGACTTTTTCTTTTGTTTAATCCACTTATTGCTCTTTTTATTTCTTCTTCTCTTACTTCATCATCACATTCTTTTTATCCACTTCTCCTACTCTTGCTTTTATTTGCTTCAGTAATTCCACTTTTCTCCTTCCTTTACCCCCTCCGTACAGAATAAGTTCTCATAGTATGATTTTATTTCTTCCAATATTTCCTCATTTCCTTCTACTATCATCCCATTTTTGCCCCTTATTTCTTTAATCATTCCAGCTTTTCCTCTTCTTTTCTCTAGATCAAAGAAAAACTTCTCCCCCTCCACTGTATATTTTGCTTTGCTTCTTAATCTTGCACCTTCATATTTCTCCTCTTCCATTTCCTTCAGTCTACCTTCTATTTCTTTTATTTTCTGTATGTTCTTTTCCACCTTATCCAGTTCCTTATTTAAGTTTTGTCTTAGCTCTCCTTCCTTATTTTTCTTACATTTGTTAATTAACTTGCAATACCTTTTTAAACTTTTTTACCAGATATTTCACATTCTCCCACCATATTCGCTTATCCTCATTATACATTCCATTGCCTTTTTCCTTTTCAATGATCTCCTTTATACTTAAAACATAAGCTTCATTCTTTAAAACCTCTGTATTTAAAAACCATACTCCCGGCCCTCTTTGCACTTTACTCCAGTCCACTTTAAAAGATAAAAACTTGTGATCGCTAAAACTTGTTTCCTCATACTTAATCTTTTCTATAAAATTCTCCACATTTCTCATACATAAAATAAAGTCAATTCTAGTTTCGCACATAAACTGCCCCACTATTTGCCTCCTTGAAAATTCTTTTTTCTTTTCATTTCTTTCTCTCCACACATCGATCATATTATTTTCTTCCATTAATGCTTTTAATTCTTTTCTCCCCGTGTCAGTTTTAAAAACCATTCCTTCTGCCATGTCTTGTTTACTAAAAACTGTGTTAAAATCCCCCATCATTATTATTTCCTTATACTTGTTTACGATATTCCTTAAAACATTAAAAAAATCTTTCTTTTCTTTCTCCTCTGTTGGTGCATGTACATTCACTAAAATCAGTTCACGTCCTTCATAATTTATTTCCACCACCATACATTTCCCCATTTTGTCTTTATACACTACTTTGCTTGCATTAAAAACATCTTTTCTCATTAAAATCGCCACTCCTCTTCCAAGCCTTCCATCCCCATTGTTATATAAAATATCCCCTTCCCATTTCTTTTTATAGTCCATCATCACACTTTCTTTCCAATTTGTTTCTTGCAAAGCAACATCTTCTCCTTTACATTTTTCTTTCACTCTTTCAAATTTTCCCATGTCCATCAGTCCCCTTGCATTAAAAGTAACACAACTTAAAAACATTAAAAAAAGAAAAATAAATATCTAAAACCCATTATTCTCCATTTTCTCCCTCCAGCCCTCCTAACACTTCATATCTGTTTACACTTTTGACTCTGTCCCTTGTCATTCTTTTTTTCCTTGCATTTTCCACATTTGGTTTTACCTTTAATGTTCTCCTTCTTATTTGTTCTTTCCCCCCTCTGCCTTTTTCCATGTTGTCCATCCTTGTTTCTTCTTCACTGTCCGTTTCTTTGTTTTGATCTTTCATTCCTTGTTCATCTCTCTCCACATCATCCAGAAAACTCCCCGATATTCCCATTCCTGTCCCTTGAGTGTCCTGTTCTGTTGTCTGTCCCTTACCCTTGTCATACTCTTTTTCTCCTTCTCCTTCCTCTCGGTTGCTCGTTCCTCCTTCCGTTTCCTTTTGTTGTAATCCTTCTTCCTCTTGTCCTTCATCAAATTCTCCTTCCTCTTCACTGTTTCCGTCATGCACCTGTCCGTCCACCCGATGTTCCATGCCTCCTTCCTCTCCCTCCATCCAACACTCAAAATTTGTTGACACTACGGGCATCTGACCGCATTGAAATCTCTTGCAAAATGTCCCCTTTCTTCGCACTTGTAGCACTTGAACTCAGGGCATTCTTTTAGCAGATGTTCCGGGCTTATGCACAGCCTTCAGGTCTTCACCTAGTGGCTGTGCATCACCCTAAAGTACTGCGGCCCTTCTGCTGTTTCCAGCTTAGTGCTGTAGGGCAACGATGCCACCTCCTTGGGGAACCTTACTTTTAGGAACCTCGTTCCATCTTCAATGTCAGTGCCCGGGTAGCATCTTCTTTTAATTTTTGTAATGGGATCAACTCCCCATCCCTCCAATTTTCCAAGAATTTCTTCATCATCAAGGTAGACGGGCAGGTGCATGAAGGAAACAACATGATCTCTATTTTGCATTTTTTTTTTATCTCACAGTTCACTCCTTTTATTAACAGTCCATCAGTCAATTCCTCACATGTTTCTTCCTTTTCCATTGTCAATTAAAATTCCTTTCCTTGCCTTGGTCTTAGCGGCAGAATTTTCCCATCTCCACATTTGTCCACCACCGCTTTAATAATATCCACAGCTCTCAAACAAAATAATCAATATGTAACACATCTTCAGCTTAAATAGTTTGCACACAGGTATTTTTGTCTTCTTTTGTTTGACCATGTTTCTTCTGCTCCAAATTACAAACCTGGCAATGGTTAACATGAAATTTAAAAAACACACATTCTTAACATTACCATTGAAACCAAATAATAACCCCCAATTTGCTAGTCATTTCTTTTATTTTTTTCATAAAACACTTTAACTCTGTGCATTTAAAGAAAAGGTGTCGCACTCCTTCATCTTCCCTATTGCATACCTTACATCTTGCCTCACTTGCCAGCCCAATTTTACACAGTCTCATTTCACTTAGTAAACAATTATGTCTTAAAATGTAATCAAAGTTTTCTAAAATTTGACTTTTCCACCACGCTCTCAGATTCTGCCATATTTTTTTTTGTTTCCATGTTTGGGTATAATCTTTGCCAATATTCTTCCGCTCTTGGTGTAATAAAAACATCTTTACATATACAGGAATAAAACATCTTTAAAATACCATCTTTAAAAGCATGTTGTTTACCATTGATTTTAAAATCAACCACCATTCCATAATTACTCTTTGTTTCTGTTTTACCTTCTAAAATTAGAATTTATCCATTCTTTCGGTATTACCTCTTTCAATTTTTTCAATTCTTTCAAGACTTTTTTAGTTTCATCATCATAATTTTCTACAATTCTTATTACTTGCACCGGTACAAAACCAGGTATCACTTCATACATAATATCTTTTATTTGCTTTATGCCCGCATCAAACCATTTTTTATACATAATTGTTTGATCTCCCCTTTTAATTTTATTATTCAAAAACAGTGGTTGTCTTAAAATCTCTTCCTTGCTAAATGACATACAAACAACATGCTTTCTAAAATCACCCCATGCTTTTACAACATCTTTATAAAACTCTGGAATTCCGTTCATCATGTTTTCTTTTAGTTTCATCCATAGAACATCTTCTCCCATTTTTCCACATTTATTTTAAAAATAATTCATTACTTCCTTCCAAGCATATTTTCCATCTTTCCAATATTTATTAACAATTTTAATTATTATACTTTTCATTCTTATGAAAGGATCTAATAGTCCTAGCCCTCCTTCCTCCACCTTTCCAATTAAAGTGTCATAAGCAATTTTTGGTGTTTTTCCTTCCCATAAAAAGTTTAAAACAATAGATTTAATTTTTTTATAAACCCACATAGGCAAACTCACAGAACCCAGTACATACCACATTTTTGATAAAAAACAAAGAATTAATAACTAAAACTTTCCCCTTTAAAAACAAATTTCTTAATTTCCAGAAATTCAACCTCTTTTGCATTCCTTTAAAAACCTCCATATCATCCCTTATTTTATTTTCATTTTCTCCAACCCTTATACCTAAAATTTTCATATTCTTCTTCTCTTCCTTAAATTGTATTTTATTCGATACATCATTCATTGATCCAACTATCTTTCTAAAACTTCCATTGCTTTCTCTGTACTTTTAATATCTTTTACAAACAATGTTGTGTCATCTGCATATTGAAATACTTTATGTTCTGATTCTGTTCCTTTTATGTTCTTTTCCTGCTCTATTGCCAGTCCTAAAGCTTCGGATACTATTGTGTATAATAATGTTGACATTGTCTGATCGATCTTGTTATTTTAAAATCTTCAGTTAAAAACCCATTTACTTTTACGCATCTAGTTATATCTGTGTATAGACATTTTATCCAATTAAAAAAATTCTCCCCAAACCCAAATCTCACAACTCCAAGTTGTGTGTTTTGCAATTGTTACCAATAAATTAAAAACTATCACATTACATTCTTTATCATGTAAACCAAAAAAATAAAACATTTTTTCCCATGTCTTTTTTTCACAATATAAAAACAAATGCAATAAGCCTTCTTCACTTTTCATACATACCCTACAATTTGCATTGCTTTCTATCCCAATTTCTTTCAATCTCATTTCTGTTAAAATACAATTGTGCTTCAATAAAAAGGTAAAATTCTCTAGAATTGGATCCATACACTTCATTCCACCATTCCTCCATATCTCTTCTTCACTTAAATCATCATATCTTTCTCTCCAATAATTATTAGCCACAGGTTTAATGAAAGCCATTTCTCTAAACACCAAATAAATTTGTTTCACTTTACATTCAATAAAAAAACAGTTTTCCCCATTTTTCTTTTTAAAATAAAATTCAGGCATACCTCCCTCCTCTCCTTCTTCATTCTTTTCAATTCTTTCCACCCATTCATTTGGTATAGCTTTCTTCAAATCATCATATTGTTTAACCAGAGTTCCTTTTCCAACCTTCCCTTCTTTCTCGAATATTGTATCAACAATTGCTTGCAATGGAAGATATCCTTCTATTACTTCATACAACACGTCTTTTATTTGCCTTATACCTACATCCCACCATTTCTTATAATAAACCATATTTCCCTCCTTTGTGATATTCTGATTTAAAAATAAAGGTTGTTCCAGCAATTGTGTTCTCCCTTTGGGTACAATCAATACATCATGTAAAAAGTTCCCCCAGGCTTCTAAAACTTCCTCATAGAATTTTGGTAACCCTTTTAACATATCTTTTTTTGGTTTTCATCCACAATACATTACTTTCCATGCTAAAATATCCACATTTCTTTATAAAGAATTCCATTACATTTTTCCACACTGCTTTTCTTTTTTATATCCACAAACTTTTTCACTATTTTGACCCTTAAAGTTTTCATCCTTAGAAGTGGATCTAAAAGCCCCAGTCCTCCCATTTCAGTTCCTCGGGGAAACAAGATTTAACAAACCTTGTGCCATCTTCCACAGTCGTGCCCGGATATACTCGTCTTTTAATATCCGAAATTGGGGTAACTCCCCACCATTCCAGTTTATCTACAATTACCTGATCGTCAATGTATGCGGGCATATGCATGAACGAGACAACATAGTCTCTGTTTTGCAGTCTCTTCACCTCACACAGTATCTCCTTTATTTTTAATCCGTCGACCAGCAATTCAACATCTTCCACGTTTTCTAAGGTCACTTCATACTCCTTATTTTGTTTGGGTCTTACCGCCAAGACATTTCCTCTGCCAATCTTTCCGGCTATCGCTTTTATGATGTCTTCTGCCCTTGCACTCACATTACAGATGTCCACCGTCACCGTCGCTTCTTTCAGGTAGTTCTTCTTGAGGTAGGTTCTCCTTTGTTTCATCTCAGTTCCATCTCTTAGTCCTTTTCCAGTTCCGTGTTCGTTCACCGATCGTGTTTCTCCAGCCAAATCCAAATTCGTTGCCATGTGTCCGTCCTCCATAACCCAAACAAAACCAAAATAAAAAACAACAAAAAAAAGAGGAACTTCTCCCCCCCCCCAAAGAGCAAAGCTGCCTGGGAGGGGGAAAAAAACACTTGTAGAACGAGAAAAAAAAAAAAAAAAATTTAAACACAAGAGCTAAACTCCTAAACTGTGGTGAGCCTCTCTCACCAAAACTGCCAACAATTCCAACTTCCTGCTCTCAGGCGTGCTCA